>NW_006261964.1:30353394-30462253 GCF_000493195.1 Citrus x clementina | reverse complement strand
CCAATGAGAAGCTGGAGAATATTGATCTCTCCCTGTTACTTAGACCTGCTGCTGACTTACGGCCTGAAGCTGCTCAGTATTGTGTCCAAAAACAGGATCATGGCTTGGACATGGCTTTGGACCAAAAGCTTATCAAACTGTCCAAGGCTGCCTTGGAGAAAGCTCTTCCCGTGTACATTGAAACACCTGTCTGCAATGTGAACCGTGCTGTTGGGACAATGCTTAGCCATGAAGTGACTAAGCGTTACCACTTGGTGGGTCTTCCTGCGGATACCATTCACATAAAACTTACTGGAAGTGCAGGACAGAGCGTTGGAGCTTTCCTTTGCCCTGGCATCTTGTTGGAGCTTGAAGGTGACAGCAATGATTATGTTGGTAAAGGCTTATCAGGTGGCAAGATTGTTGCGTATCCTCCAAAGGGAAGTCTTTTTGATCCAAAGGTAAACATAGTCATCGGTAATGTGGCTCTCTATGGGGCTACAAGCGGAGAGGCATATTTTAATGGCATGGCAGCAGAAAGATTCTGTGTCCGTAATTCAGGGGCAAGGGCTGTTGTAGAAGGTGTTGGTGATCATGGATGTGAATACATGACAGGCGGGACGGTTGTTGTGCTCGGCAAAACTGGAAGGAATTTTGCAGCTGGTATGAGTGGTGGTATAGCTTATGTTCTTGATGTGGATGGAAAATTTAGATCTCGATGCAATCCTGAGCTTGTTGATCTTGATAAGGTTGAAGAAGAAGAGGATATTATAACTCTGAGAATGATGATACAGCAACATCAGCGTTACACAAACAGCCAGTTGGCCAAAGAAGTACTTGCTGACTTCGAGAATCTTTTGCCTAAATTTATAAAGGTTTTCCCTAGGGATTACAAACGTGTTCTTGCAAGCATGAAAGTAGCAGCTGCCCAAGAGGCAGCGGAAGATGCTGTTAAAGATGCTGAGGAGCCTGATGAGGCAGACTTCAAGGAGAAAGATGCCTTTGAGGAGCTCAAGAAGATGGCAATTGCATCTTTGAATGAGAAATCAAATCAGGTAAGACCTAAAACTGAATCTTCACATTTGTTCTTACCTCACCGATAATAACAAGAGAATATCGGGTTTTGGCCTTTGCATTTTATACTTCTCTCCTTTTCATTATCTCAAGAAGCTTGTGCATGGTAGTAGTAGTCCTTAACACTTGCATTTTTTAGTCCATTTCTACCCTTAATTCTCTCCCCATCTTTATTTTCTTATATTTCTAATCTATTTTTTTTCCAAAAAAGAAAGGGTAGATAAATTATTTTAAAAGCAATTTTTAAAGGAAAATCTCTATCCTTTAAATTGTTGTGTAATTATTGTCAACAAATAACGGTTTTAAACCTTTTGAGAGCTGATGTATTTGTTTCCAGGTTGAGATTAGGAATTAACCAACACATAGTTTTTGTGGTAAAAAGTGGTGTCTGTTGATGTTTGAATTAGCCTAATGGTGGCTTGTATTAGTTTGCGCATGTGTCTAATCTTAGCGCGAATGTGGAAATTTACAGGAGGCAGAACAAGTTGAACCAACCAAGAGGCCTAGTCGAGTTGCTGATGCTGTTAAGCATCGAGGTTTTATTGCTTATGAGCGTGAGGGTGTTCAATATAGGGATCCTAACATTCGTATGAATGATTGGAAGGAAGTTATGGAGGAATCAAAACCTGGCCCTCTTCTGAAGACGCAGTCAGCCCGCTGTATGGATTGCGGTACTCCTTTCTGCCATCAGGTATGTATTGCACCATTTTAGGTTCTCTTTATTCAAACTTTTACCTAAACTAAATACCATTCACATAACTATTGCAGGAGAACTCTGGGTGTCCTCTTGGCAACAAAATACCAGAATTCAATGAGTTGGTGTACCAAAATAGGTGGCGTGAAGCACTAGATCGGCTTCTTGAGACAAATAACTTCCCAGAGTTTACTGGCCGAGTTTGTCCTGCTCCTTGCGAAGGTTCTTGTGTACTAGGCATTATTGAGAATCCTGTATCTATCAAGAATATTGAATGTGCCATTATAGATAAGGCCTTTGAAGAGGGGTGGATGGTGCCCCGCCCACCTCCAAGGAGAACTGGGTATGTCCTTTTCTTTCCCCAAGCTATCTTTGACTAATTCTATTCAATCAGTTTCTCGACTGAAATGTTCCCTTTTTATTTAACTTTGCCAGCTATTTATGTTCATAGTTTATTCTTCCTCTGAGACCATCCTTTATGGTGTTGTAATCACAGGAAAAGAGTTGCAATAGTTGGAAGTGGACCGGCTGGGTTGGCTGCAGCTGATCAGCTAAACAAAATGGGCCATTTGGTGACTGTCTATGAGCGTGCAGATCGAATTGGTGGGCTTATGATGTATGGTGTTCCCAACATGAAGGCTGACAAAGTAGATGTAGTGCAAAGGCGGGTTAACCTTATGGCCGAGGAAGGTGTCAAGTTTGTGGTGAATGCTAATGTTGGAATTGATCCTATGTACTCTCTTGATCAGCTTCGGGAGGAGAATGATGCTATTGTATTAGCAGTAGGCTCCACAAAACCTAGGTAGGCTACAGATAAAAGGATGTCGTAGATGGTCGATAACTAATTTCTTATTGTTGCGTTGTCTATCTGTTTTTAGTTATGTTAGTCAGCATCATTAGAACTAATTAATTAAGTGAATGACTATCTAAACATGGTTATTTTTTGTTCCAGGGATCTTCCTGTACCCGGAAGGGATTTGTCAGGCATCCATTTTGCAATGGAGTTCCTTCATTCAAATACCAAAAGCTTGCTAGATAGCAATCTCGAGGATGATAGCTACATTTCTGCCAAGGGGAAGAAAGTAGTTGTTATTGGTGGAGGAGATACTGGTACGGACTGTATAGGTACATCTATTCGTCATGGTTGTAGTAGCATCGTAAATCTAGAGCTTCTCCCTCAGCCTCCACAAACTAGGGCTCCTGGCAACCCTTGGCCTCAGGTACTATGTTTTCTAATGCTGTCCCATCTTCTGTCAGGGTATAGTGTACTGAGCAAGGGAATATCACACTTGTGCACCTTGTTTACATGTCTTTACTCTTATGTACTTATTATCATCTCCTTTTGGGTTGGCAGTGGCCTCGTGTATTCCGTGTAGACTATGGACACCAGGAAGTTGCTGCCAAATTCGGCAAAGACCCAAGGTCATATGAGGTATTGACAAAGCGGTTTATTGGAGATGAAAATGGGGTTGTGAAAGGACTAGAGATAGTACGTGTGCATTGGGAGAAGGATACTAGTGGGAAGTTTCAATTCAAAGAGGTTGAAGGCTCTGAGGAAATAATTGGGGCCGACCTAGTCCTTCTGGCCATGGGATTCCTTGGCCCTGAAGCGGTAAGTATTCTAAATTTCTTCTATTGATTACACTTTCTTCGTACTAAAACCATTGAAAGTATTTCTCATATTTGATGATTTTCTTCCCCCCAGACGGTGGCAGAAAAGTTGGGACTGGAGCGAGACAACCGATCAAATTTCAAGGCAGAATACGGTCGCTTTGCAACCAGTGTGGATGGTGTCTTTGCAGCTGGGGATTGCCGGCGTGGCCAGTCTCTTGTGGTATGGGCAATCTCAGAGGGCCGCCAAGCTGCTGCTCAAGTGGACAATTACCTCAGCTCTTCTAGCGACAGCCAAGAGGAGGATTTTGTCAAGATGCAACAAGGCTTCACCAAGAGGCCGCAAGACTTGAACAAGAAGCAGCAACACATTGTCATGACTTAGGTGATCCCAATTATTTTCTTTCTCATACAGTGGTTAAAAAGAAACAGAACCGGTACACAATACACAAAAGTTTGTTCCAGAACCCCATGGATTCTGCTAGTTAAATGATGAAGTCTGTTGGTATCTAGTGAGACATGGCTGAGGTGAGGGACTTGCGAGGTTTAGCTTGAGCAGAAAGCGAGAAGGCAGGCATTGGGCGATTCAATATAGGTTTTTTTAGCCTTTTAGGTTAAAGTAAAACTTGGCGTTCTTTCTTGTTTATAGTTTTGCGGCGCTTTGGTTGGTTATGAGTTTGGTTAATTATGACGGAACATTGTACAGTTCTCTTTTTAATTATTGATTGGGAAAGAAAATATGGTATTTTATTTAGGAGCTCTTCTCTCTTCTCAAGGTTGCCAAAATCTTTATTCCAATTCTGAATAATTCAGGTCACGAATTCATGTAGAAGCTGCTAAGGCTAAACTGTATTGCAAGTTTTTAAAAGACCTTAAATATTTCTGCCGGTCCCCATCTTTTTATCAATCCAAGAAATTAGAAGCAAAAATTATTTCAATAACCCACAATAAGCTAGGTGGAATTAAGGAGGTTCTTTCATCTATCACCCCATGAAATCATCAAATACAAATATCAGCAAAGAAAACTATTAGATTGCATAAGTGATGCTTCCACCTCCAACTCTGGTTTGCACATCAAGCTTCTTCAGTGAATCCCATCTGCATAAGATCAATAAAAAATTAAAAAAAGCGCGCACACAGAAATATCAGAAAAGAAACTAGGGAAAAAGCGCACACACACAAATAAACAGCGCACTTAGATTGCATTGTGGTTTGCACAAAGTCATGCACATTGGGTGTTTCGAAACCTTATATACATCAAATAAAATCTTTCCTAGAAAGTTTCAAGTTCTTTGGAAAGGCGTATAGACAATCACATGTAACGGAGGCTAACTGAAATTCTGGTTATCATAGATTGCAAATTGGCCTCATGGACTCACTTACACTTTGAAAGCATGGCTTGGAAAAGCCCTTCATGAAATATTCTAAAGCTTCGGCAAGCAGCTTACTTCAAACAACACAAAAGCTATGAACTCTTAAGTTCTAGTAAAGTTGGAAAAATAAATTATATTCTTACCATTATAGCCTCTATCTCCCTGTTAGAAACAGGTGTACGTTTTGGCTGAAGAGAAGCTTTTCCTCCTACAGCAGTGTTTGCAGGTGCTGCTGGGACATCTGAGCTTGATCTAGCACTGAGATTTTGATTTGATGCAGATTGGGTTTGTGAAACAGAGCCTATTCATAGACAATCAAGATTCTTTAAGATGATTATGAATATGAAACATGATTTATCCAGAACGGAGAATATAAAACAAGAAATAAATAGAGTTCAACCTTATAAAATTGTGACAGATACACAACTTTCACTCTTAACTTTCAAGATTGTCAAAATCTGTGTTATCTGGATGAAACCAGCTATCTCAACTTATTCGTGTTTCCTTGTTTGGGATACAATGTACACAAAGCAATTTCAAGAAATCAAATCTTCAGGATAAACATAGATTCAAAATCCTCCTCTCTGTCTGAGGAATTGGAATTAAGCCATCTAAGAAGAAATGTCGTTTCAAGAACCAATTATTAATGTCTCATACTGATATACATATGCAAAGTATGTTCATGTTCGAGTTCCTTCTCTATGGTAGCAGTCTTTGCCCTATTCCCACATTAATGGGACCCTCCCCACTAATCTTATTCTTTTCCTCATTGAAACTTCATATATTATAACTATCTTTCGATAACAGTGTCCTCAACACTAAATAGATTCACAACAACCAACTGTATACTAAATCCAGCATCTGTAACTCAAGGCATTTCGTTCAATTCAAAAAGCTCAAAATACTTTCAGACACAAAAATGAGTCAAACTGAAGATCATTCCACTAAATTTCAACATACGAAGTCCAAATTCTATTAAAGATCAAAATTTTCAACCAAATTGGAAAACCCACCAATTATTCCAATCAAAGAGCAAAATTTAAGCAGGCAAAGCCATGACTTAATACAAAGAACATTTGGAACCCAGCAAGCGCAAGCAACAAGGAAGCAAAATGTCAAAGGCAATCATATAAATTTATATACAATTTCATAAAAGAAGTAATAAAGATTAAAACTAAGAAACAAAGAGAAAAATTTACCTGAGGCTGATGATTTGGGGTGTCTCTGTGGGAACTTAATTCGCGGAATTCGCCTCATCGTTTTTGCTTCTCACTTGAACTTGCTCTTTCTTTGCTTTCTGATCAGCTCAGCTCTGTCTCTAAAAGGAAAGAAAAATCGCAAAAGATAAAATAAAATTATTTGTTAGCATTTTGCATTACTACGCTCGGCTGTTTAAAGAGAATGACTATTTAAACCCCTCTACCCACTCACTAAATTTTAATATTATATAAACTCATATTTCAAGTAAAAAAAATAAAAATAATAAAACTCATCTTAATGCCTAATATGCCCTTGGCAATAACTCAATTTTCAGAATTCTGCAGCCTCTTTCCTTCTCCAATTCTTTTAAGTGGCTCTTTCTACTTCTCTACAGCCCTTTCTCAAATTCTTTCTCCTTTTAATTTAATGTTAAGGACATGTACAAATCAAATACTTCATCGACTTTAGTCGCTTTATTTTTTTCTCCTTAATTCTCCATGTATTTTAAATGCACTGTTAGAATAAAATTTAGGAAAGCAACAATTGATGAACAATGTTTTATAATCATGCTAAACAGTAGAACTTAAGCAATTAACAATGGCCCATTTTAGCATGGGGAAAATTTCTTAGTGAAATTGAAGAGAAGCTGTTAACCTAAACATTTAACAACTTTGTTGGATCTTCTTGTGATTAAAGGGGGTGATGAAGAAAAATTCAAAGAAAAATGAGTGGATATAAAGTATATTTACAAATAGTTTCAAGACGAAAGTTGAGTAATTTTTTTTAATATAAACATATGCTTTATCTATAACAGTAATTTATATTAGGAGCATTTTAGTACTATAATTTTTTATTAAAAAATGGAATTTTGAGTAATTTAGTGGGTATTGGTAGAGAAAAAAAAAAGCCCACTCTATCTTAAGTTGTGCAATTCTACCTCAATTTGGTATGAGAAAGTGCTAAAATACCCCTCTTATCAAACATTTTAGATTGCTGCGTCTTAATTTTGGGATAAAATTACTGATTTACAAGGGTGTTTACTGTAAACTGCATAAACTCGCATATAAGCTGCGATGAATTCTTCATGCGGGAAAAAAAAATTAAGGTTTAGTTATTTAGGAAGCCTCCATTAGTTAGTCAACTCAGATTTATTGTTAGTCACATCTGGATTGTTATGCTATTAAGTCCTTTTTTTTTTCAAGTAGGATAGTCTTTCTTACATAATTTATTAATTTAACAAAAATATTATCTTATATGTTTAATTATCTTTTTGATCAACAAAACTTTTGTTTTCCCACGGAATTCTCTAAAATTTTATGTTTCACTATTTTATTATGTTTTCGCTATGTTGATTCTACAAATAAAATTCTATCAATTGGTAAGACAACAGATACTGCATTGAATAATAAGATTGGAAGAATCATTACAGAGTTTGGAATCGATATTAGTAAAGACATTAAGCTTAAATCCATTATTCCAATATATGTTAGAAATATTATATAGATATATTTTAAATTGGTTCAATTAAAACTATATTTGACAATAAATAGAGAAAGATAGAAGAGAGTGGTATTGATATAAGAAACTTGGAGTTTGAATTTATTAGTTTAACAAAAATATTATCTTACATGTTTAATGATCTTTTGATCAACAAAACTTCTATTTTCCCACGGAATTATCTAAAATTTTATGTTTCACTATTTTATTATGTTTTCACTATGTTAATTCTACATATAAAATTATATCAATTGATATTAGAACAGACACTGCATTGAATAATAAGATTGGGCGCATAGTTACAAGTTTAGAATTGATATTAGTAAAAACTTTAGGCTTAAATTCATTAATCCAATAAATGTTAGAAATATTATATACATATATATTTTAAATTGGCTTAATAAAAATCACATTTGACAACAAATAGAGAAAGATAGAAGAGAGTGGTATTGATATAAGAGACTTGGAGGTCGAATTTATTCACATGAGAATTGATATAACGGATTTGACATTCCATTTCTATCACATAAAAGTTTTGGAAGTGTTGTCTTTTGTTTTTGCTTATATAATAATTACAAGAAACATTTCATATCCCCAATATAGATGAAATAAAATCATCTCGAAAGGGCAAAAGACACCAAAGTTAATTAAAATAGGATTATGTAAACAAGTGAATCGTTCACATCACATTTGCCTTCTTCCCATTAGCAAAATGACACCAAAGTGAAGCCATCTTGCACGGTGCATTGTGGCCTTTCATATATTAAAGGTCAACAAACTCATGACCTCATCAAAAATTTTTCATTAAGTAAACCTTGTAATATAAAATTCCAATGTCACGCTTTGAACTTTAATTAATAATACTCTTAACGCATCAATCCAAGAGCACTAATATTCTCTTTACCAAAATGCACATTTTCAAGCTCTCCTTCATCATCGTCGTCATCTCTTCGTCCCTCTCATTCTTCACAGCAACCACCACCATACAAAACTGCAGCTCCGTCAGCTGTCGCCGCGACGAGCCCTGGATTCGGTTCCCCTTTCGGATCACAACCCGGCAGCCGGAATCCTGTGGCTATCCAGGCTTCAATGTATCCTGTGACAGTAGTTCAAGCCAAACAATTCTTGAACTCCCGTCAGGAAAATTTTCCCTCCAAGCTATAGACTATGACGCACAACAAATTTGGATCAACGACCAAAGCAACTGCCTCCCGCAAAAGATTCTCTCACTTAACCTCTCAGGCTCTCCATTCAAAGCTCTTTACAATCAACAATTCACATTCTTTAATTGCTCTTCGAGTTACTTGCAGTACCGTTTGAATCCGATTGGTTGCTTGAGTGGTGCAAATTTTACAATCTTTGCTACTTCATCGACTAGAGTTGTCAATAACTTTATACAATCGTCATCGTGTCGCTTTGTCGCGAGGGTTCAGGTTCCTGTTGATTGGCCATTTTATGACCAGGTGGTGTCTTCGGACCTGAGTGATAATCTCAGGCTCACGTGGGATGAACCCCAGTGTGGAGACTGTGAGAAGGGAGGGGGGCGCTGTGGGTTCAAGAACAATTCCAGCACCGAAATTGGTTGCTTATCTTTACATCATAGAGGTAATAATTCTTCCATTAACTAATTAACTTTCTTAATGCACTTTTCAATTTTCTTCTAATTGCTTGATTCGTCATTTAGTACTAAAAATAATTAGTGTTGACAGAAGGCATTTCTTCTTTCTTTTTGTGGGAATTAAGTTGGGTTGTAGATCGTTTCTTTAGGTTAAATAAAAGTTAGGCCGGCCTTTTCTATCTTCCGAGCAAAATATAAGATCAAAGTTATGAAACTTTGATACAATGTGCCCTCAGTCTCTCTGTTGGAAACTTCAAGTTTTTCATAGTTGGGTTTTTAAGTTTTCATTACGCTGATTTAATTATGATAATTTGTGTATTAATTACAGAAAACTTAAAAGTCAGCAGGACAAAACTTGCAGTCGTAACAAAAAATTAGAGTTTATCAGAGAGTGAGGGCGTTGTGCCGTACAACAGTTATATTGTAGTATAATAAAATAGGGTTAATTAATTTTTTTATTCATCTTTTTTAATACATGCCAAGTTTGAGTTTAGAGAATGCAGATTAAGATGTGTTCTTCGGTCTTTGTCAACCCCATATAAAAATTTCGAAGTACTTCGCAATCTGACAAAGTAAAGGGTTGAAGAAACAGTATATGTGCATACTAAAATAATAAGCATTAGGACTAAGATTGATTTAACATTTTAAGGAATTCATTAGACTTAATTTGATTATGGCTTAAGATTTTTATTTTAGTAATTTATGTACTGCAAATATTTAAGTAGTTAAACTGTGATCAATATTGAAATAGTCAGCAACTTAATTTTAATCTGTATTGACTTTGAGCCAGCCTTGTGTGCGGATTTTTCAGTGCTTTTTCCTTGATTAAAATTATTATTATTATTATTATTATTGTTATATATAAGGCAAGTGATTGGCCTTATTGAAGATAAGGGCTGACTAATATTATAATATAACTCCAAAATTATCAAAATATGGACGATCAACAAAGAGATTTGGAGCGATCATTATTATTTCTTTTGAGTGGGTTCAATATATGCTTTCCAGACTCTAATCATGGCTTTCGGTTAAGTTGACCTTGACATGAAACCGCCGAGCCAACGGCTTGATTGATTTTAGTCAATACCTTAAATATTAAGCATAAGAAGATTTTCCACCGCAAATAGCTAGCTTGAGGCTTGATGCCATTCGAACCTGACAAGCTTTCATGTTCCACAAAATACTTGATGGTTATTCACAAGTGGCTGCAACAGTTGCAAGAACATAAACATACAGACGTAATCACCACTTAGTAGTAGTGTTTCTAATCATCACCAAACAGAAGAATTGTTACTAAAAATTAACTAAATTCAATCAACTCGCAGAAATTCCAAAGGCTGCACGGATTGCAATAATGGTGGGAGCAGGAGTGCCAACAATGTTATGCTTACTAGGGCTTGCATGCATCATCTGTGCCAAGCTCAACTCCCCCGACACAAGAAGAAGACGCCGCAGCAACTATAATTTCCCGGAATTCAACCCCACAGTTGCCCCGCAGCCCACAGTCATCGCCGGCCTCGATGGCCCGACAATCGAGTCGTACCCGAAAATAGTCCTCGGAGAGAGCCGGCGACTGCCGAAGCCCGATGACAACACCTGCCCTATTTGCTTGGCGGAGTACAAGCCCAAGGAGACACTCAAGACAATACCGGAGTGCACCCACTGCTTCCATGCAGATTGCGTTGATGAATGGCTTCGCTTGAATGCTACTTGTCCTGTCTGTAGAAATTCTCCTGCCAGATTGCCGCCACTACCTGCTGCTGCTGCTGCTGCGGATGATGATGATGATGATCATGCATGATTTTCGGCTCCAGTTGCTTAGGCCTCCAATTATAAATTTGTATATAATGATTTTTGGTTGTGATCAGCGTAGAGTGTGCAAAAAAATGCTTTTTATTATTAGCTGTTGTGTATTTTTTCCGCAGTACAAAATATAAAAATTTTCTAATTAAGTTCCTTAATGAATTAAAAAATAATAAACCAGCATGAGCTAACTATACAAATAAAATAGTTCTAAGGGTGTGGTCAGATTGGTTGCAATGCAGTTGTAACAAGAGCTAACTAGCATGAGCTAACTATCAAAATCCGAATTTGATTCTTAAGGATAATAAGAGAGTAAAAATTAGAATTCTGCTATTTGAACTCTTGGACGACAGAAACGTGGGTCTCTTTGTCTGTTGCTTCAACTCCATTCATCATCATTTATCTGTTACTTTTTTTATTTAAAAAATAAAAATAATCAGAAGAAAATATTAAAATAATGAAAAGGAAATCACAAAAGTAACGAAAAGAGATGACAATAGCAACACTTTTTTACAATTAATTTTTCTTGTTGTCCTCTCTCTCTCCATCTCTCACCTCTCATTTAACGTGAGTCATCTGCATTTAACAAGGAAAAATCAGTTCTCTCTTTGTATCTCGCTTATCACAAGGAAGAAGTTAGATCTGGATCTGCAAACAGAGGCAACTTGATAAAATTGGTACTGATTAATTGGTAAGTTGGTGACTCTCATTACATTCAAATAAAACTTTTGTTGTGTTCTATATATTTAAATGGTTAGAATATTTAACTTAAATTGTAAAAATTCATAGATTTTTTCTTTTTATATATTTAAATTGTTATGAATTGTTATGATTTTTTTAATTTAAATGGGTGGTAATAATGGAATAAATTATAATTATTTTTGAATGTGTTTTATATATGTTAGGATTTTTTCTTAATTTAAATGGCTGGAAATAATGGAATAAATTATAACAATTTCTGAATGTGTTTTATATATGTTAGGATTTTTCTTAATTTAAATGGCTGGAAATAATGGAATAAATTATAACAATTTCTAAATGTGTTTTATATATGTTAGGATTTTTTTTAATTTAAATTGCTGAAAATAATGGAATAAATTATAACAATTTCCAGATGTGTTTTATATATTTAAGTTGTTAGGATTTTATAATTTAAATTGCCGGATATAATGGAATAAATTATAAAAATTTGTGGATGTGTTTTATATATTTAAATTGTTAGGAATTTTCGTTACTGGACAAAAATGTTATATAAGTTTCTTAATACAAATGTTAATTATTTTGTAGAAATGGAGATGACCAATTGCGGGGGATTGATTTCCTCTTCCTTCCAAATGAACGGAAAGGGAAGAACGAAGGAGGGGAGTAAACTAAGGACTGGAAAATCTAACTAGGGAGGGAGGAGATAAAAAACTGAATTTATACCTGTTTTCCATACAATTAATTCTTTATTTTATTATTTATTATGGGCCCACGCAAAACTAAAAGAAGACTAAAAAAACGGAGAAACAGCAATGAGCGCTGCATTTCTGTCGTCCTTTATTCTTCTTTTAGTTCCTTTATTATTTTCTTAAAAATTATAATTGAGCATTATTATTTATTTATTTGAGCTTGCTCACCCCTTATCTTAAAAAAAAAAAATATATATAAACAGAATGGAAACCACAGCCAGTTAGCCGTTAAAGATGATGACGCTCTCTCTTCCCGCTCCCGCCAAAATCCCTCCACTTTCTTCTTTCAAACCCTCAAACCCTTCCCGCCAAAACCTTCCTCCGTCGTCATCACCACCGTTCATCGCCCAACCCACCACTTCAGAACCTCTCAGCAACCGCCTGATCTACCACCTCAATGAAGGCCGTGTCCAGAAGGCAATCTTCACCCTCGATCTCATGACACAAAAAGGCAACCACCCGGATCTCGACACGTATTCCCTTCTCCTCAAATCCTGCATCCGGTCACGCAACTTTCACCTCGGCAAACTTGTTCACTCCCTCTTGACTCGGTCGAAACTCGAGCCGAACTCAGTTATCTTGAACTCTTTAATTAGCTTGTATTCGAAATGCGGTGACTTGAATGAAGCCAATAAGATATTTAAATCAATGGGGAATAAACGAGACATAGTTTCTTGGAGTTCAATGATTTCTTCTTATGTAAATCGTGGTAAACAAGTTGACGCAATTCATATGTTTGTTGAAATGCTTGAATTGGGGTTTTGCCCAAATGAGTATTGCTTTTCGGCTGTCATCAGGGCTTGTTCGAACACAGAGAATGTTGCAATAGGGCACATAATTTATGGATTTCTGCTAAAATGTGGTTATTTCGATAGCGATGTGTGTGTTGGGTGTGCGTTGATTGATATGTTTGTGAAGGGCAGTGTTGATTTGGAGTCAGCATATAAGGTGTTTGATAAAATGACCGAGAAAAATACTGTTGGATGGACTTTGATGATAACGAGATGTACACAATTGGGTTGTCCAAGAGATGCTATCAGGTTGTTTTTGGATATGATATTAAGTGGGTTTCTACCAGATAGGTTTACACTGAGTGGGGTTGTTTCAGCTTGTTCTGAGTTAGAGTTGTTTACTTCAGGGAAGCAGTTACATTCGTGGGCTATAAGGACGGGATTGGCTTTGGATGTTTGTGTTGGTTGTAGTTTGGTGGATATGTATGCAAAGTGTACAGTGGATGGTTCTGTGGATGATTCCAGGAAGGTGTTTGATAGGATGCTGGATCATAATGTTATGTCTTGGACTGCAATTATTACAGGGTATGTCCAAAGTGGAGGGCGTGATAAGGAGGCTGTGAAACTGTTTTCTGACATGATACAGGGTCAAGTGGCGCCAAATCATTTCACATTTGCTAGTGTACTAAAAGCATGTGGAAATCTTTTGGATTCAAGCGTAGCAGAGCAGGTTTACACCCATGCCGTGAAAAGGGGCCGTGCTTTGGACGATTGTGTGGGAAATTCTCTTATCAGCATGTATGCTAGGTCTGGGAGGATGGAAGATGCTCGGAAGGCTTTTGAATCTTTATTTGAGAAGAACTTGGTTTCTTACAATACGATGGTTGATGCGTATGCCAAGAATTTGAATTCTGAAAAGGCCTTTGAACTTCTTCATGAAATTGAAGATACAGGGGTTGGGACTAGTGCTTACACCTTTGCTAGTCTCTTGAGTGGAGCTTCAAGTATTGGTGCAATTGGTAAGGGTGAGCAAATCCATGCCCGGATAATAAAATCAGGGTTTGAATCAAATCACTGCATTTATAATGCTTTGATATCCATGTATTCTAGGTGCGCAAACGTAGAAGCTGCTTTCCAAGTTTTTAAGGAGATGGAAGATAGGAATGTTATATCTTGGACTTCAATGATTACTGGTTTTGCAAAACATGGATTTGCAGCAAGAGCTTTGGAAATATTTTATAAAATGCTTGCAGATGGTATAAAACCAAATGGTATCACCTATATTGCTGTTTTGTCAGCTTGTAGCCATGCAGGTTTAATTTCTGAGGGATGGAAACACTTTAGGTCAATGTATGATGAGCATGGGATTGTTCAAAGAATGGAGCATTATGCATGCATGGTTGATTTATTGGGTCGATCAGGGTCCCTCACAGAAGCCCTTGAGTTTATCAGATCAATGCCTCTCAGTGCTGATGTTCTGGTATGGCGTACTTTTCTTGGAGCTTGCCGAGTCCATGGGGATACAGAGCTGGGAAAACATGCTGCAGAAATGATACTTGAGCAGGATCCCCAAGATCCAGCAGCACATATCTTACTATCAAACTTGTATGCTTCTGCAGGCCACTGGGAATATGTGGCAAATATCAGAAAGAGAATGAAAGAGAGAAATTTGATTAAAGAAGCGGGCTGTAGCTGGATAGAGGCGGACAATAAGGTACACAAGTTCCATGTGGGAGAAACGTCACACCCAAAAACCCTGGAAATTTATGCTGAACTCGACCAATTGGCTTTAAAGATAAAGGAATTTGGCTACCTCCCTGATACCAACTTTGTTCTTCACGAATTAGAGGAGGAACAAAAGGTGCAATATCTGTTCCAACACAGTGAGAAAATCGCTGTTGCATTTGGTCTTATTAGCACATCAAAATCAAAACCCATCCGGGTGTTCAAGAATCTCCGTGTTTGTGGAGATTGTCACACGGCTATCAAATACATCTCTATGGTTACAGGGCGTGAAATTGTCTTGAGAGATTCAAACCGATTTCACCATATCAAGGATGGAAAATGCTCTTGCAATGACTACTGGTGATATGCTTCCGATTTCATTTTTTATGCTGCGGACAACACTCCCAAGTTGTTGTAGAAGTAGGAGATAACTGGTAGCTATGATTAGTCATCAGTTTTTTAAGTAATTGTACACTATCATTGTTTCCATTTTAGAGCATCCATTGCTTGTTCTGCTGATGCAATTATAAATAGGTCTTGTTTGCTGCTGGTTCAGTAAGGCTAAGGATGCATCATTTCATTTGTATGCTTTCTTTTGTTCTGTGTGTAAAAATTAAAGTTGGTTATGTACACATTCACTAGCTTTACTGGTGGTGGTTCTGCTGTCCGTTTTTCTTGGATTCTTTTCCTCTGTTCTTTTTTGACTGTAAAAAAAAAACCTCTCTGTGATCAAAATATATACGAGTCATCAAAGCAAACTTTCACCATCCAAAAGTCATGAAAAGTTTATTGAATTCCTGTAATTTGTCACATGCATTCACGTGCAACTTAAGATGGGGTCACTGCCACACATCAGCCAACAAACCAATCATAGAGTTCCACTTCTCAACTCAGCTCCAATCTCGTTAAATCCTGTGAGTGACACATGTACCTAGATTGCTTATCGTGTCACAATTAGTTTCCTTCCTGAAAATCCATTTTTAATGCCCGACTTTGTTGCCTTTCAGAATACCAAATATTTAATTTCTTTGCCCGTTTGCCTTTGAAACAAAAGCTTGAGCTTATTTTATTTCATGGCCAATGGTTCAATGACTATTCTTGATATTGTTTGATCACGACAAGCAACTATTTTTTAAACAAAGGAAAATGCCAACTTGCCTTCATCATACAAAAGATTTTTTTTTTTTTTTTTGTTATCGTACACAAGATTTTTTTTTTTTTTTAAAGTTTCTTAATATTATGATACTCGTGCCTTGTAACATAAATTGACATAAATTGAGACAGGTAACAAATATCTTAAGAAATATAACAAAAAAAATTATGAAGAGAAATGTAAAATCAAATAGATATTAATATTAAATTGAATTAAGAGGGAAGGCAAGAAAAATATGAAGCATGATGAAACCATTTTCTTTTACATCTCTTAAAAAGCCAACCATGATCAAATTGAGTAGTCATGTTGTATTTTTCTTATAATCAAGTAATCACAACGGTTGAACTAAATTTATATAAAATTCAAATATGTGAATCAATCAAAGATGCTCATAAGCTTCAATCTTGGAATGGAGTCCCAAGACGAAATGTCAAAGACAAAATCTTTTTGTTATAATTTTTAATATATTTTATTTTTTAATGCTTCGGTCTTGTTAATAAAAAGTTAGATTGATGAGGGTTGGTTCAGGGTAAAATAGTCTTTATCATTTTTATAATTTTTCGGTTAGCCAATCAGTTTTGCGAATGTGTCCAAATCTAAAATCTCATCTGACATATTTCTTTAGACAAAAATTTAACAACTCAACACCGAACACGAAATATCGGCACGTCAGTGACGAGGTTCGTTACACGCTACCTCAATTTCCGGACACGTGTCCGCCCGACATGACAACTGAACATTCCTTGTGAAATCTTTTTCAAAAACACACCAAAAAAGCCAAAACTCAAAAAGCAGCTGCACAGAGAGGACACGTACTCACATTCTAGAGTCCCAATCAAGAGCCCTGGGCCCCAGAACCACGCATTGGGTGGAAATCGAATCACTGGCTCCCAAATCCGAGCTCCACGTGTCTCCAGACAGATTTCAAACCGTCCACGTCTCCCGTTGAAAAATCCAAGTCAGTGGCTCACAAAGGCCCATGTGGCAACCACCAGATGGACCACGATCAATTCAACGGCCGCGATTTAATGCTTTTTATAGTCTCGGATATTTTAATTCATAAATAAGCTTTCACTTTAATGTCAAAAAAAGTTGATGACTCGATGACTTGTTAGCTTCTAACTTTTTTATTCATGCAATGATGCTAGTGAAGAAGGACAAGAACGGCTGCCGGAGAGAAATGCGCCAGCTGGGTGTTATCAGAACAAAGAATAATAAAGCCCGCCGGAATAAAAGGCTGCAAATCTGGCGACTGAGTGCTAAAAACAAAGAAACGGTGATGTCTTTGTCGTTGTCGCTGACCTCCTCCTCGTCGTCGTCCTCTTCTTCAGAAAACTACGACGTTTTAGAAAAGAAGGCACGCACTAATACTGTCACGTGCTTGTCACACGGGACAATGTCTGTCATCGGAAGGAGGAAGGAGATGGAAGATGCAGTGAGAGTTGAGTTAGGGTGTATGGGGGGTGGGGGTGGTGGTGATGGTGATGGCGATGATGATGATGATCAGAAGAAGTATGATTTTTTCGGAGTGTATGATGGGCACGGTGGGGCCCGGGTGGCGGAGGCGTGCAAGGAGAGGATGCACGAGGTGTTGGTGGAGGTGATAGCAGGAGAGGAATATGGCGAAAAGAATATTGAGTGGGAGAGGGTGATGGAGGGGTGTTTTGGGAAGATGGATGAGGAAGTGAATAGAGGGAGGTTAAGGGAGGAGATGGTGGGGTCCACGGCGGTGGTGGCGGTGGTCGGAAAGGAGGAGTTGGTGGTGGCCAATTGTGGGGATTCTAGGGCCGTGCTCTCTAGAGGTGGTGTTGTTGTGCCATTGTCCGTTGATCATAAGGTACTTAATTATTATAAATTAAATTCTATATATATATATATGCACACACATTTACTTCAATTCCTTTTTGTTGTTGTGAGTTCATTAGAATAAGTTCTTCTTGGATTAATTATAATTTTTGTGGAATCGTTTTTGGTTAAAGTGAGTTTTTTTTTTTCCTTCAGTTAATTAACTTTTAATAATTGCATACCAATACGAACAAGAAGACATGGCAATTGTCTCCTTGCTTATGGGGGGTCAAGAAATGAGGAGATTCAAAGTGATGCTTTGAATTTGTAAGTTTTGGGGGGCAAGATTAATTATATAAACATGAAACATTCCATCCAATATTATTTAACACTAGATCTCATTGAGAGCTTGAAGCATATGACAGAGAGAGGAAGTGAAGGAATTTATTCTTAATTAGACAGTAGGTATTCCCCATGATTGCGCTGAGGCTCTGCATAAATTTGAAGGGTGGGCATAAAAAAAGAAAAAAAAAATCGATTTTGAAGGATGAACATTGTTCTAATATCCTTCTTTCATTTTAGCCAAAACTGCCAAAGGCTCTAGCTGTCAACGGACTGTTGACGACAGCTTGACTTTGGCTGGTAGCTAGCAAACAAGCCTTAGAATATCCAGATCTTCTTAATGATTTAGCAAAACAAAGCAAAGAGCCCTCGATCTATCCTCTGGCCTGCTATTATGTCATCAATTTTTGTATACATCATTATGATCGGCCATGGTTGATTCATAATTTCAACATTTCAGCTTCACTTCATCCTCTAGCTACACATGTCCAATATAACTTTTCTTCAAATTAATCCACTTTTCCGCAGCCACTTTGAATCTTGAAGATGTTTTATTTATATTTGTACCGCACGGTGAAAATCTTGGATGCAAGTGTACGCTTCTATTTATTAGATTGTAGTAATGATTAAAGAGTACACTTAGTAAGAATCTAGCAAATGATAGTATGCATAAATACATACATATATACATATATTCGGTCTGTAATCTTAAAGTGAAGGAAAAGTTGTAGGGTTTTAAAGGCTTAAAACTTAAAGCGTTTAAACAGCACGATTTACGTGTTTTCACAAATTTTTCTGCATTTTAAAATTCAGGTTGGAATATATATATATATATAGAGAGAGTGAGAGAGAGAGAGGGAGAGAGAGTACCTGACCAATACTTTCTCGTACCCGATCTGTTAGTCATGCCACCAAGGATGGATAAGTACATAATTTGGGGAACATTGGAGCTGATGCGTAGTAGTTCACTTGATTATGGGCTGAAGCCTATACAAACATCTTCACATTAGCTTTAATATTTATCAATTATTAAAGAATTAATAGTATGTATGTTCCATTGACACAATTAATTAATAGTTATATTAACTATTTATTGATATGGATTTTTGTACGAAGCCTGACAGACATGATGAACTGACAAGAGTAGAAGCTGCTGGAGGAAGGGTCATAAACTGGAACGGCCCCCGAATCTTAGGAGTTCTTGCCACCTCCAGATCTATAGGTATGTAATTAAATACATCCTGTGCCTAGTATCTTAGATTACATCAATTTAATAAATTCTATCAAGAAAAGTTATACACAAATCACTCACCACTCAATTTAATGAATTGGATAGTAATATGATTAGCATGATGAGTACATATACATGATGTTATCTTAAGTATATTAATTGGCTTGGATAACCGGCTAATTCTTCTTGAGCTAACTTTAGGCCCATAAGTTTTTATGATGAGGTTGATTTCATGGAATATATATATTTTTTAAAATTATTAAGAAAAGTTCTTATTAGTGCGGTCAATATAACGTGGTATTTGTAAGTTTGAACCATGTAGGCGATCAATACTTGAAACCATTTGTGATATCAAAGCCAGATGTGATGGTGACTGAAAGAAGCGACCGCGATGAATTCCTCATACTTGCTAGCGATGGCTTATGGGATGTTGTATCAAATGAAGCAGCATGCCAAGTCGTGAGGAGATGTTTCAGCGGCCGGATAAAATGGGCATCCTCCGTCGACGCCGGGAACCAAAACCCCGCTGCCAGAGCAGCAGCAGTGCTGGTCGAGCTAGCCATCTCTCGGGGCAGCAGTGACAATATAAGCGTCATAGTAGTTGAGCTAAATAAACCTACCAAGTTTAATTCCTAGTGCATCATAAAATTTAATAAACAGCAACAGAGTTCGTTTCGAAGATTTTAACCATTGTTTTGTTTAGGTAGAAACCATGTTTTCAATTCAGAAAATGAACCGAGAGCGGCGGGAGCTCTGTTGAATTGACGAGCTTTTCAAGGGGGATTTGTTGTATGTAACATTTAATTCATTTGGTCAACTTTAAATTGTTCTTTTTTTCTTCCTCGCCCAATGAACAAAGTGGAGCTTCATATTAACAGCTTGCTTGATTAATCTGAATAAATTATTTGTTTCTTCATGTGATTTGTGCCTTTTTAATTTATGGGCTTGTAGATTGGGTTTTCCGGCCTGGCGGATGGTAGGCCTGTATTAACGGGTTGGACTATCGGTACTGCTAAAAAATCTATTGAAACCTGGTTTTATATATAGTAAGGTTATTTTTTGTCAATTAGAGGTGTCGTACAGATGGCTTGGACCGGTACTACTCTTTTATATAAGAAGGAAAAATGTTTTTCCGCTCCCAATTGGCTATGGCTATGGTTATGTTAGAGTTCACTTACAGTGAAGCACGAATTTCAATCACACATATAAAATAATAAATAATAAAAAGTTTATTATAATTTATTATTTATTATTTATCACTTTACATGTGTGGCTGAGATTCATACTCCAGTGAAATCTAACATAAACAAACCCTTTCCAATTTCATTAGCTAACACCTTAGTAAAGACGATATTAGCAACGAAACTCAAGTTTATTTTTCAAAGTTTGAAGTTTTTCAAAGTCTGAAGTTTTTTAAAATTTACAATGTGACAATTTTCATGAACATCATTGTCAATTATCTAAATAAGGGATTTATAACAACCAAGGAAAGGGCACATAACATTTTCTTAATAATTGAAATGTCGAAATAGTTACGTCATCTGTAACTTATAATATATTCAAATATAACTACTACCTATAATCTCCTAATTATTTCATTTATTACGACGTTTTTGTATCGATTGACCACCTTTTGGTAACTTAACGCTACATGTAAGTCAACAACAGCCGAAGTAATGTAATTGGAAACGCTGACTTTGCATGTTATAAGCTACGTCACCATGCATGAAATATGTAATTTTTCTTTTGCATAATACGCATGAAACATAACGTACATATAATATGTACTATTAAGAACTCAATGTACAGGTAAAAATGATGCCACGTATAAAGTTATATATAATGCTATTTATGAACTTGATTCCAAATGCCAAATTTGTTTTCATTTGTAGAAATATATAGCTAACGCGTTATTGTATGGAATGCGGAGTGTTTCATTTTCCTTTCGCAAGCTATATTGAATTATATATCGATTAAATATGAACTTATATTCCATCTTCTAGCACTTAATATTACTCACAATGTGGAAAGTTTAGGAGTTGCTTTACTCTCAGAAAAGAAGATTAAAAAAAAAAAGGTTTTAAGTACTGAAATGACATGGCTCCTAACGACTGGGTTGCTTTACTTTTTTTCATCTATATTAACCTATTGAGCAAAGGACTGGGTTGGTGCGTTACAAATGTGGGGTAAATACATCTGCAAATATATAGGAATCATATATCTCTCTATTCATGGGGTTAGATCTTGTTATTAGTTGACATTAAATTTTTTATTTATGACCTATGTTTGGTAGAACTTTAGGCTGTATCATAAATGTATGAATTCAATGTCCTATTAGATACCATATGATATTTTGTAGAATGTAAAGTGTGTGTGTTCAGTCAATAAGCACAAGGCATTTTAGTTTATGGCCCACTAATTACTCATTTTGTAATTTTTTTTTTCATGGGTTGGATTAAAATCTAATGCATACAATTGAGTTGTTCAAGTTACATCCAATGGAACTTAAGGAAATCTAATATGCAAGCAACGATTTGAATGATTGAAGTAAAACGGGAAAATGGAGAAGGGGTAGGTGGGCCGCGTGTAAAACGTTTGAGTGGATGTTATCAACTAACAATAATTAACTGCTGATTTACTTTTAAAAATGATCATTAGTCTCTATCATCAATCCCTCATTATAATCCTCTCTCTTTCATTAGTTTTGGAGTTTTTTTTTTTCCCTTTAAAATACTAAAACACATAAAAAAATTGAAATATAAAAACTCTTATCTGAAGATATATCAATTAGCCAAAAAAATCTGAGATAAATAACGCGTCAAATATCACATCAATATTAAAATGCTTTGATAGTTAAAAACACGTGGCTGAAATGGGATTTGATTGATAGAACATTGACAGAGACCGCCAGTTTGCTCAGGTCCAAACGTTGTTGTCGTCAAGGTAACCGTGTCTCGAAATCATTATGATTATGATGATTTCAAGAAACAAAAGCAAGGAGAGTCGGAGTCGCCATCAGCGTTCATCAACCCACCACCCTCCATTAACAATCCTTTTTCATCATTATTCATTAATTTACAAGCCAGGGCCAACGTGCATGCAGCAAAAGCAAAAGTAAAAGCAAAAGCAATCAACAAAGTTTTTTCACAACCTTTTATCTCTTTTTCTTTTGTTTCTCTGGCTGGATAAAGATTATCATCTCGATATTCTTGAGAGTTAATGATAAAAAAAAAGGAACTTACAACAAATGAAGAATTATCGCACGCCATAAATAGATAATCTGAATGAGTGCGCATTACTGCTTAGGCATGGTTTATGGGTTATTTTATTTATTTTATTTTTAATTAATTAGTCCAATTATATATGAAAATGACAGTGAAATTTTCGAATCACCCATGATGTTATTATATAAGAATTAGTGAAAAATTGTGGACAGGCGGTGTATTGTTATTGAATCTGACTTTTTCTAATACTTTGAAAAAAAAAAGGATGAGGATGAGAAACAGAAGAGAGCATATTATTTAGAATAAAATATTTGACTAAAAGAAACTTTCAAATTCGATCGGATTCCAGACCATACACGTTATTAGAACCCTTTTTTTCAAAAGAAAAAAATGAAATTCTTTGACAATTTTAGTAATTTGACTACTTTTTATACCTTTATAGAATTATATTTCGTGCTTAATTAATTAATTATAAAAAAAATAGCGCCAAGAGATGATCGTGCTTAATTAATTAATGGTTATGGTTATGTTAGAACAAATTTACGATAGAGTATAAATCTTAACTACACACATAAAATAATAAATAATAAAAAATTTATTATAACCCTAATAGTATAAATATAAAAGAGTGCTTAACTTTAAAACAACTTCATCGTAACGAAACCCTTAATTAATTTATCATTATACGTTTTGTCTAAATCATCTCATCGGATGTGGATTTGAGTGATTTTGACAAGCTATCTCTTAACTATCACCAATAACGCATTATACACAAAAAAAAAAAAACTGAAAAAGAAAAAGAGGAAGAAAAGGGCATATGCATCACACACGTGTCAAGTCGATATCAAGAGCTTTTATTAGTCAAGGCTTTAAACAGCGGGGTCCGTGCACAGTTGATCAGAAACAGAGCCATGAAAATGAAAGTGATAGCTCTCGCGAGCTTTAACATTACACAATGCTCCTACTTGTTCTCTAGCCAAAAGATTGGAAGTGACAGCAAAAAGAGAGCGTGCTGATCGTTGTCGACAAATGAGACAGACTTGTTAATAACGTTTGGTGATGATAACACAAAAGTTAAAATTATCTTTTTATAATTATCTTGTGGCGACCTTCGTAATTACGATCGAATTAGTTTTTAAATGTGAGTTAATAAGATTTGTTTTTATATAATATCAAATTAACCCCCCACAGCAATGAGTCGAGCTCATTTTTGTTTCTGATGCCAGGTGGGAATCGCATATCATTAATAAATAATGCAGAAACACGTGCTCAAATCTTACTAGTTATATCGAGTTCTATGGACCAGCCTCATATGATGAGCCAATGAGGCAATGGATTGTGATAAGAACCAGTCCTTGATCCACTTTGAAAAATTCCTACTATAAAAATTATATTATATATGGGGCGTGCGGAGGCTCTTTTGTTAAAGCACATCGCTTTACATTATAAATATCAACTGAAAAAAAAAAGAAAAGAAATTTGTTCCGAAAGGATATAATCAGAGGCATCTTCTTTATGATAAGCCAAAATAAAAGATGATACAATGACTGAATTAATTAATTAGGCACTAGAAAAATTGATGCGCTGCCTTGCTCATTTAAAGTTAGTAAATGTTCTATTTGCTTTTTTCTTATAATAAAGAAGCATGAAAATGAGCATTCAAACCCCATCTTATTCTATAAAATATACTATAAGGTTTGGGGAGAATATGATTCATCAGATTATGAATACAGCATCTGTTTTCGTGCTTTACTAGGACGATAAGATACTTTTTTAATTAATTTTTTTTACGTGTTTATTAATTTTAAAATAAATGTTTTAACTGTAATTAATGAGGGTGAAGGTAAAGGAAACAATCATGGTGCAATCAATTTTATTAATGATCTTTGCGATCACCAATATCATGATCTGCAATTTTCATAGTTTGTATATAATTAAGTGTATATTTAGTTTCCTTGATTAGCTACTTTTAATGTCTATACATTAAAAATGCTTATTTATTCACTTGCTAGTTTAGAATGATAAACGAAATTCCTTTATTTATTTATCTAAGAATTTAAGAAATAGGGATTCCTGATCACAATAAGTTAAAAAAGACAAATTCCATTATATTGAAAATATTTTTCTTAGAAGTGTATTAAAATCTGTGAGTTTTAATTTTTTTTTAGTTTGTTTCTAATTTTAATATTGTAAAAAATCCTTGATTGTAGTTTACTTTATATATATAATCATTCTTTCTTGGGGATACTCTTATTAAGGCATATAGTGTAATTAAGTCAGTTTAGATATACTATTAAATTATTTGATTTTATGGTAAACTTAACACACTAATTCTATAAAACTATATAACTTGATAGCAAGATCATATTAAAATATATATATATATAAAGGCACCGTACCTAAAAATTTTTCACCCTATATATATGTGTGTGTGTGTGCGTGTGCGCGCTATTTAACATAGTTAATTTCTTGACAAAATATTTTGTATTTTGTGTTGTTTATGGAATTAAAGATTTTTTCACGGATGTTACACACGTTTTAATAAATAACGTACGAGTATGTATATTATATGCAACCAATCGTAGTAGTTTCGCATGCAACGCGATCAAGCTTATTATTACATAAATTAATAATCATTCTTTCGTGTTCGATGACAAAAATGGGCTGGAAAGCAACTAAAAATCACATCGAAAGTTCACTCACCACGAAAAATCATGTGAGAGTAGCCAATTGAAGTCCCCTCCTTGAAAAAAATTTCTCTCCTGATTTAAAATTAGGTAGATGTGGACGCTTTTTTCATTGATTTATAGGTGGAGTAAAAATTCCTCAATATTTATAACAAAATAAATATTTAAACTGTCTAATGGACACTCTAATTTAGATAGTCTCAATAAATTTGTGAAGTAAATACACATACCACCTCTCACTCACCATGCATTCACCACAAATTTTATATATATCGCCCGTAACATATATATATTTTTTATAATAAGGATAATATTAATAATTCTACATGTAACATATCATTTCTGCAACATGCATGCCACGAAAATGTTAATAACCAAAAATTTATTACCAATAATTAAAAAGAAAAAAGAGAAAAAGAAAGTGTAGTATTTGCCCCTTAAATGACTTGGTCGCACACGTCTTTGAAAATCGGCTCGAACAACATAGAGGAATCTAGAACAAACATATTTACCATGAAATGATAGACGGTGGGCATATATGTCATTTCACAAAGAAAATGAGAATAAAACTCAAAACAATTAGAATTTAAAAAAAAAATAAAGGAAATTAAAGCGCCTCTATGTATATATAATGATAGACGATGGGCATCTGTTTTCATGCTTTACTAGGACTGTAAGATACTTTTTTAATCAATTTTTTTTATGTGCTTATTGATTTTAAAATAAATGTTATAAGTGCATGCAGTGAATGAGGTTGAAGGTAAAGGAAAACAATCATGATGCAATCAATCTTATTAATGATCTCTGCGATCACCAATATCATGATCTGCAATTATCATTGTTTGTATGTAATTAAACATATATTTACTTCCTTTCCCCCCCAAAAAAGAAGAAGTATATATTTACTTTCTTTGATTAGCTACTTTTAATGTCTACATAAAAAAATGCTTATTTATTCACTTGCTAGTTTAGAGTGATAAACGAAATTCCGAAATTCCTTTATTTATTTAAGCAATAGCATAATTATATTATGAATATACAGAATAATATTCAATTCAAGAATTCCTTATGAGAATGAGTTAAAAAGACAAATTCCAATGTGGTGTAAATATTTTTGTTTAGTAATGTATTAATTTTTTTTTTTACTTTGTTTCTAATTTTAATAGAGTTAGAAATTTCTTATTATAGTCTTCTCTCTCTCACTATATATAGTCTTTATCTTATGTGAGTGTTTTCATTTTTTCTTTTCATGCGAATACACTATTAAATCAAATAATTTAATAGAATTAGTTCAAATGCTATTGAATTACATGTCTTTATAATAAACTTAATATTAATTTTATTAAATTATATAATTTATTTGCATGCTCATATTAAGAAAGATATGAAAACACAACACTTAAAATTTTCTATATATAGAGGGAGAGAGAGAGAGAGAGTGAGAAATTTCTTAGCAAAATATTTGTATTATGACTGGAACTAAATTACGTTTAACGTAACTTACCCCTCTTACAGCAACAGTACCACTGGGAGAGGGCGTAAGTTACATTAAACGTAACTTAAGCCCTCCCTTTATTATTCATGGAATCAAAGATCTTTTCATCGATGTTACACACGTTTTAATAAATAACGTACAAATATATGTATATTATATGCAACCAATAGTGGTAGTTTCACACAAAACCCAATCAAGCTTATTATTGCATAATTAATGTAATAATCATTCTTTTGGATTCGATGACAATATTGGGCTGAAAAGACATCTATTATATTCAACTAAAAATCCACATCGAAGCTTCACTTACCACGAGAAGTCATGTGAAGAGTAGCGCATTGAAATCCCCTTATAAGAAAGAAAATATTTCTCTCCTGATTTAAACTTAGGTAGCTATGGAATGGACTTTTTTTTCATTGATTTTTAGGTGGGGTAAAAATTCCTCAATATTTATAAAAATAAATATTTAAACTGTGTAATATACACTCAAATGTAGATAGTCTCAATAAATTTATAAAGTGAATACACGTACCACCACCCACTCACAATATATTGATCACAAATTTTATATCGTCCGTAACACTTTTTTTTTATTATTAATAACGATAATATTAATAATGTTGCATATAATTCATCATTTTTACGACATACATGTCATGAAAAATATCAGGAACAAAAAATTTATTACCAATAAAAAAAAAAGTTGTATTGTTTGCCCCTTAATGACTTGGTCGTACATGTGATGAGCATAGTTTGAAAATCGGCTCGATAAAGAAAGAGGAATCTAGAACAAACGTACTTACCATGCAATGATAGACGATGGGCACAGACGTCATTTCACAGAGAAAAAAAATGAGACATAAAGTTCAAAACAATTAAAAAGAAGAAAAAAAGAAATCAAGGCGTCTCTGTGTGTATATATATTGATACGGCATTAGCACACGCCATTACCGTCCAAGCAAAAGCAAAACCTGGAGAAAAAAAATAAATAAAACAAAAAGAAGCAAAACCGGTTTTTCTTTTTTTAATTTGTTTCATTTTTGCTTTATTTGTGTTTCCCGCTCTCATTCCTTTGTTCTCCACGGATACGGTGTCGCTTAATCAATCTCACTCTCACTGTCGTTAACGCCAGGCAAGCCTTTTTTTTTTTTTTTTAATCTTTATTTATTTTGTTTCTCATATCTTTGCTATCCATATGAAGTTTTAGCTATTTCTTGAGTTTTATTTTTTGTTTATAATGTAATTAATCACTCTGGCAAGCAAAATGTGATTCATTTATTTTATATCTGCTTCTTATTTTACTTGATTTTGAATTACTCAATTTATGCCTATATGATTATTTCCGTTTATGGAAATTTCTTCTCTGTAAGTAAACCCCACGCCGAATAGAAAAATAGAATTTTATGTGTGTGGTGATAGAGCATTTTGAGTTTAGTATTTTAAGCTAATGACAAGTTCGTTTTATTATCTTCTATTAATTTTTTTTTTTCCTGCAGCAAGCGATTTATTTATTTATTTTTTATTTTAAAAAGTTATTTTTGCCTAACGTGAGATAGTTGAGTCTTGACTTTTTTTTTGGTTAAAATAATATTGAGTTTACTTTGCGCGATGAGAAAAGGAACATAGAAATTTGTTAGTAATTTGGTTGCTGGGATTATTTAAGGTTGCAAAAGGATTTGAAAATTTTTGTTATTTCTAGGCTGGGATCAGTTAATGTTGTGTCACTGAGCTAATTAATTATTTATTTGTTTATTTTATCAAAAGAATTTGGATGTGTTTTTATTTTTTGTAAAAGCAATGTCTCTCTGACTTAAGTTTGGTTATCAAACTTTAATTGGGATAAGACTTCACTTCCCACTCTTGTTAATGGGTTTGGTTGCTAATTAAGGGCTGCTGTCTGCCGTTTGTGTGATGGTCCTTCTAGTAGTTTCCACTCGAGCATTTGCCTTCTTCTCTTTGTTGGCTTTTTTCCTTTTGAATTTATATTTCAATTATGTTTTAATGAAATTCTGAACTGCTAGAAATGGATTCTTCAATTTACTGCAGAAGCAGAGATTTCTCTTAAGTGTGTTTTCTTTGTTTGATTGATATGAACTGTTGAAATTCTCTTCACAATACCTTATGACTGTATCTTCAAATGTAGAGGCTGGAGCTACAGCAGAAAAAGATCATATATGGAGGGCGGCGAAGGAAAAGGTTTGGGATGCCAGAAGACTATGGATGGGAAGGAGAGTAACAAGAATGGTTCAGCGGGGGCAATCCCTTCTTGTTGCTTGAAAGCAAGGGCTTCAGCCCCAGAGCTTGATGCCAAATGCCACTCCACTGTTGTTTCTGGGTGGTTTTCAGAATCTCAGTCTACCTCTGGTTATTATCTACAATTTTTTTTCAAGTCCAATTTTTTTTTTTCATTTTTTGTTTAGTTGTAAACGCATTTGCATGTTGGTTGTTCAAACATATGGATGTCATCATTGATTCATTAACTTTCCTAATTTTCTCTATTTCAGATAAAACTGGCAAAACAATGTACTTCAACAATCCAATGTGGCCAGGTGGGTTTTACTCTCATGGTTTGGTTTTCTCTATCATCTAATCCTTCCCATTTTGGTTCGCCTACAAAGCCATTTCTACTTGGCATCTAGGTGCTAAACCTCTTCCTAAGTACTAGGAAGCTTCATAAATTATTATTATTATTTTATAAGAAACTACGAGTATTTGTATTAATAAATAATGGACTAAATACACTTTAGTTGTGGACCAGGTAGCTCATGATTACCTTTTGTTCATAATTACCTTTTGTTCTCTCTCTCTCTTTCTCCCCCTTTTTTTAGATTGTTGTTTATTGAAACTAAATCATAAGATGTTGATTATATGTGAAAAAAAACTCTGGCAAATTTATACACTTTTTTCTATGTGGAATGAAGACATATAAGGTCAATGTTGGACAACTTTATTAGACACAGTTTCTTATGCTCACTTAACGAGAAAAATTGCTTGTTTATATGTCTCTCTTTACAAGAGAACTGTTTTTATTGTAAATATTTACCTGTTTAGTTAATAAGCATCTTTGTTTTTATCTTTAGCATACCGCTTGCTGCACCACGTATGTTCCATATGTTGTTCATGTTCATTTGCAGGAGAGGCCCATTCATTGAAAGTAAAAGAAATTTTATTCAAGGGAAAGTCTGAGTACCAAGAGGTCCTGGTTTTTGAGGTTTGACATTTTCCTCTTCTTACTAGATTGTTCAGATAGATCTGGCTTGTTATTGGTTGTTTGCCTTGCCTTTCTACTTTTTCTCACATTTTGTCCGTCTGTTTGTTCAAACATATGAGGTGTTTTTTCCCCCACTTTTTTTTATTGCAGTCATTGGCATATGGGAAAGTGCTTGTTTTGATGGAATTGTTCAACTAACGGAGAAAGATGAATGTGCTTACCAGGAGATGATAGCTCATCTTCCCCTTTGTTCGATTCCATCTCCGAAAACCGTAATATCCAATAACTTTTGCAGTATTATCTTTTACTTATGAAACTATGTATGTTTGTGTTGATTTTTTTTTTTCATTGCCTTTTTCTTGTAATCTTCTTTGTAAGTTAAGAGATTTCATGTAACATACATTAAGATGTGAGACTGGTATGGTGAGTGTGTTTCCTGCCCTCATATGTTTGCATGATCAATGTTCTCTTTTCATTGATTGGCTTACACTATTGTAATGTATGATCTAGGTTCTAGTTGTTGGTGGTGGTGATGGTGGTGTTCTTAGGGAGATTTCTCGTCACGACTCTGTTGAGCTTATTGATATATGTGAGATTGATAAGATGGTTATAGATGTAAGTAGTTATTTATACATCTTTTCTTGTAATATGCTATTGCGTAGGTTTTCCTTAACTGTTGTGATAATTTCTTTTAATGTAGGTTTCTAAAAAGTATTTTCCTGAGCTAGCTGTTGGTTTTGAGGATCCTCGTGTACGACTGCACATTGGTGATGGTATGCATGAACAATATACTTGTCCCATATCTACAGTTCTAATACTCATTTATGGATTTCTGTAGAATTGAAGTACATGTCTGGTTGTCGATCCCATGTTCATTGTGTTTGCAGCTGTTGAATTCCTACGGCAAGTGCCCAGAGGGAAATATGATGCAATTATTGTTGATTCATCAGACCCTGTAGGTGTGTCTGCATTATCTGCTCTATTATGGTTCAATTTTCTCTGTAATGTTTAGATATCACCAAAGTCCAGCGTTAAGCCATTTTCATGTTTATTTTTCCTTGGGACTGCATTGGCAAAGGATATTTATATTTCCTCTGAATATGCAGCCCGGTAGGTTAATATTAAATATTTATATCGTACTCAGCTGACTTCTGTTAACTTGAAAGTTGATTATAGTTGCATTTTTCCCTTCCTGATTTAGGTCCTGCTCAAGAGCTTGTAGAGAAGCCATTTTTTGACACAATTGCTAAAGCATTAAGGCCTGGAGGTGTCCTCTGTAACATGGCAGAAAGTATGTGGCTTCATACTCACCTTATTGAGGACATGATTTCTATTTGTCGTGAAACATTTAAGGGTTCTGTACATTATGCTTGGGCAAGTGTCCCAACATACCCAAGGTAATGTTGTGCTCGGTTCTATTGATATCTGTAGTTCTTCTATTAATCTCTCGATAATCAATTTTTTGAAGTTTGACAGCTTCAGAAACATCTCTACTAGTTCAATACTAATCTTAATATTAGGGATCATTTTTATCATTGAGTTGAAACTTTGAATTTTCTACCTAGTGATGTTTTGAGAAGTGGGAAGTTTGTTGTTTATGCTTTAGATAGCATTAGTCCAGACACAAGATTTGATTATCGAATTGAATGTATGCCGTTAAATCTTTTTTTGTTCTTTTCTTGGTTACAGTGGTATCATTGGGTTTCTGATATGCTCAACAGAGGGACCTCATGTTGATTTTGTGAACCCCATTAATCCTATTGAGAAGTTGGAGGGAGCTGACAAGCATAAAAGAGAACTAAGGTTCTATAACTCGGAGGTAAACGAGGCTCCTCATTTCAAGCGTAGCTTTCCTTGGTCATTGCTTCTCGACTCCTTTTCTTAGATAAACTAAATGCTTGTATGGCTGTATTAACATTGAGTTAATATTTTGGTAGTATTAGATGTGAAAGTATGATGGGTTGCATTTAATATTCGTGTTGTGTTGACAGATTCACTCAGCTGCCTTTGCATTGCCTGCATTTTTGAAGAGGGAGGTGAGCGTACTTGGTGATTCTCCAACTCCAAGTCAACGAATATGCGTCTCCTAATGATTCATACCAATCGTCACATGATTTCTTGACGAGCGAGATTTACTGCTTCCCGTGTTATAGTTTATAGGGTGATTATGATATATGTAGACCAGGGGTTACGCCTTGACCTTGACCTTCGATACTTTGTTGATGATTTAATTCTAGCAATGTCTGATGGGTCTCATTTGACATAAGGATGGCAATGGGGAGGGGAGGGGAGGGGACCAATCTCCCCATACCCATCCCCGATGTTTTGCATATGTCCCCGTCCCCTCCCCGTCCCCGTCAAAATTGCTTGAGAGAATCCCCATCCCCTCCCCGAATAATAACAGGGGATCCCCGAGGGTCCCCGGTCCCCGAATAATTAATAGTCTAATACATTTTTTATTTTCGATTTTAAATTAATCATATTAAAATAAACTCATACCGCTATTGTAAGCTCGTAACCAACTTTGACAGCACATTAAGGCCTCCAATGTGCTTGGATGAAGTTTGTTATGGTATGAGCTCACAACTCTACCACTAGTGTTAAAAGCTGATTCAGAAGCAACTGTTGTAATTGGAATTGCCAAAATATCTCTAGCAATTCGAGCTAATGTAGGATACCTATTAGCATTTGTCTTCCACCAACTCAAAATATTAAAATCTTCCATCCGAGATATAACTTTCTCATCCAAATATGAATCTAATTCATCTGCAACAACTGCACAATCTCCATTGTTTACATAATCATTAAAACCTGTCATCCATTTGGTTGCTTTCTTATAAGAATCCCCTGTAGATCTAGTAGAAGAACTACTACCAGTATAATCAAAGCAATAAACAGTTGGTGAAAACTTCAATTAATACTCTTCAACTAATTCCCGGCAAAGGGTGACCACTTTCCCAACATACAACTATTTTGATATTTATTATTTTTAACAATATTTATAATTTTGTTATTTATTTATTAGTAATTTTAAAAATAAAAATAAAATTAAAAATTAAAATGGGGAAATGGGTAGGGGATGGGGATTCCACCTCATCCCCGTCCCCTCCCCGAATAAAAAGTTGGGTAAAAAATTTTCCCCGTCCCCTCCCCGAAAAAAAAATTGGGTATAAAATTATCCCCGTACCCTCCCCGAATGGGGAAAATCCCCGAGGGTACCCATCCCCGTGAGGATTTTTGCCATCCCTAATTTGACAATTAATAACACATGACCACTTATTTTAATAGCTTACTTTTAAACTCGATGAAAGTCATATGATTATGGGTGAATTTAGATTTTATTTTATTATAGTAGTTTTGCTAGTGGCCATCTCAGCACTGGCTCGATTAACGAAATTTTCAACGAGCTCATCCTCAAAAACCATTATAATATGGAATAAATATTAAAATCAGGGACGCATTATATTCAAATTAGTGTGATTTTAAAATGGAACAAAATGAAATGTCGGTGGAAACGTGAAAACTTTGTTCCATACTGCAATCCGAACTTGAAATTAGTATATAAAAATATATATAATTAACACTGTAGGGGAGTTTTGCTAGCTTTATTTATACACATCAACTGTTCCAGGCATCGATTTCTAATATCTCACTCAAAATACTCTCGTCCAAATTTATTCTTGAGATAGGTCCTTAATTAAGATCACGAACAAGGCTTAAAATACTAAAGTTGCTGCACCAGATCTGAATGCCCAAAATATTATTGTAGATGGCGATGGTGGCGTTCATTGCGCGGACGCTTGTGCATTCTTTCTAGTTTGTCGGAATACTTGTATGCAGCGGGCTGCATTGTTTTGCTTAATGATCAATATCCAAAAGCACCTGCTTCAAATAATCTGCCATAAGAAGAAATGCTTCAACTTTTGTAAGTGCTTGAATTGTTTTAGTTGATAGAGGGAGGTTGGAGGAGTCGCGGTCAGCCTTCGCCCAAGCAATGAGTTCTTCTCCAGAAAAGTCACCATCTTCCAGATGGTTGTTCGGGTTACCAGAATTGCTTGAGGATCCAGCTATGCTCCTGGAAGTGTAGGTCCATAACTTGTCATGCAGCACGAAGAGCATTTGATCAATTGGGTTTCCCTCCTGGAGAATGTAAGAGCGCTCTGTGAAGACGACTGGCTTCACAACATCACACAGTGTCTCCAACGATGAATCACTCCAGTTTCCAAACTCTTCTACCTAAACAAACATACATCCAATATCATTACTATAATCTAGAAGGCTCGATGCTGATAATGAAATTCAGCTTCTGAATGAAGAGAATAAAAATTGATCTAGAACTATCTCAGCTAAAATGAGATTCATTCCCCATCACTAAACACATGTCAGGCTTGAGTTTCCATTGAGGTGATGTGAACCTTAGCTATTGCGCTTTCAAAACCATGCAGAAGTTCAAATAGTTACAAACATTTACCCTTGAGTTTATTCGATTGAGTTAAAGAATAGGAAAATATTTTCATTAGTTTTTCGGATTGCTGTTTATATGTTGCCAGCCTCTTCTTTGTCAGTTCCACAAATTCACAAGTAGGAGGGACAAGTATAGTTGTAAAGATTTCTTACTCACTTTTTTTAGCAGGTCTAAGCAGAGGTTTTGTTTTATGCTCTTTCTGAGGTCCTCTGGAAGATTATTCACCATTTCTACATCAACCCCTGTGGTTCCTCGCAATTTGGATGCCGGATGTCTCCTGACCTTCTTTTGGAGTTCCTTAGGGAGCTTTCTAAAGGGCGGCCACTGGTATATTTCTTGTACCTTCTGTCTTATCTCCTCTGCTTTTGACATTTCATACTGCACATTGCGCGAGAATAATGGTTTATGGAAAATTAAAATTTATTGCGCTTCATCTCAATCAAGCATAAAGAACCAATTTTAAGAGACAAGAATCAGACGAGAAAAAAATAAAATAACATAAAATAAAGATACACCAACCTGGACCTTTCCAATCAAGAAGAAAAACAGCCTTACTCCAGTGATGGTAATTGAAATCACAAAGATGTTTTCCCAGACATTAGTACTGAATGGGAGACCTTGTCCAAAAGAACTGCGGAAGTCAAACCCGTAAATTTATTAGAAATTTAGAACCAATGTTTTTGAGTTTAATTGCTAAAAAAACATAAAAATACGTATGCGTAATTATATGCACCAAAAACATAGAAAGGCATATGCACAAAGATTGTTACAAGGAGAATGATGTATATCCACAACTTAACCTGAGATTTTGCAGGCTCCATCGAATACAAGGGAACAACCTCAGAAATAAATTGTTTTGCTCAATAACACCAGAATTAATAGCATCAAAGAATATCCCAAAATCATAGATAGTTGCATTTTGAGTCTTTGTAGAGCAAAAATCATTAGAAAATGTGTAGTTTGTTAAACTGTTGTCACAGTGCAAAGGAAGGAGACGGCATTTGGTAGAATCTGTGCAGGCTTTCCTCCAACATTCGGTCTTTCTTTGTAGAGCAAAAAAGTACCATAATGCTCCAAACACCTAAACAACCATCAAGTAGATCATCAGGAATTATAAATTACCCAAAAAGAGTAAAGAGAAATATAATATATTGGAGACTTGGGAGGCAAGGAAACTTACATTAGCAGCATGTAGGTAAAAGAGATTGAACGTAAATCTGGCCCATTTAGTATATTTATTTGAATTATTCCTTTCTTTAATCAATGCATACAATCGCATAACCTTTACCAAATGTTGGACGATAAAAAGGTTCATCACATGGAAAAATTTCCGGACATTCATTAGTCGATTATAAACTAGAAGCACCAACACCTGAACAGTTTGTACACCATAAAGATAGAATTATCAATTATGAAATATGATTCCATATGAAAAGGAAAAAAAAAATACAACCTATGCGTGCTTGCTAGGAATCCAACATAAATTGGTTTGGGCGCCCATAGGTGTGCGCGCGTGCCCTTGCTTGGCTAATTGGAACAAATAAGTAAAAAGTACGACAGAACAAACATTTACCTGTGGGAGTGGAAGAATGATGGAGAGATCAAATAGGAAGACGGGCAACCGAGATATGCTACAATTTCGACGCCAATTCTCCCATATTGGTAAAGCTCTAATTATCAAAAAAGGTGTATCATATACCGTGCGTTCAAGAATACCAAACGTCATAACATCTTTGTCAAATTGGAAGCACTTTTTGTCATCGTTGGTCACAGGAAGGTACAAGAAAACAGGATCAAATACCATGGAATACACATAAATCAGCCAAAAATTAGCTTCCAGGAAACGTCTCGACAGATTACGAATCTGCCGAAGAGATGTTTTTACTCCATTACCCAAGCTTTCGATCACAGTGAGGAAAGCAGATACTGTTGCTTCTCTCTCGCTCCTACTGATGCTGTCCATTTCAACACCAGCAACCAGTCTCGGCGTTCCTTCCTCTAAATTCGAGTGCTGAGACCTGAAAAAAATAAAATCAACTTCATCGTCATCACCATATACAATAATTGTAATAACATATAGCCTGTACTTCAGCTCAGTAAGGCTCTATACGTATATCGTCAAATTAATAAACAACTCGCTTAAGGCTTACATAATCAACCAAGGGGAAGGAAAATTTAAATAAATGAAGCGAAGCTTAATTTCAGTTTCCTTCAATTAAATACAGGTGAATCCTTCACAAATCATCACTTCAGTGGCTGAGTCTTCGGAGTTCAGAGCATGCTTATCTTATGTGCTAATAAGTATCTAGACACTGTGGTTCCTCAAGACATTGACTTCTTACACAATCAATCAAACAACCAAAACAAAAAACAAATTCCCAATAAATATGTAATTTGTGTAGCACCTTTTGACTGAGTTGGGGGCGCAGGCAACTAATAGTTACGACTTGAGGTTAGAACTTATCCATTTGCACATTCTCAATCTACGGTTCATTAACCAAAATTTTGGCCCCGAGAGGCTGCAAGTCTTATCATGTCCCTCGTGTTTTTTGCTCACTAGTAGAATTGAATCTTTGTGCGTGTTAAGTAAATACAAGCACCAGGTCGGTCATGCTATTATTTCCACCCCGGCGTGGATCACCTCAGCCTATGGTACGAGCCGAACACAGGGACAAGCATAAACCGACCAGAGGGGAACCCCTGACAAGCATAAACCGACCAGAGGGGAACCCCTGCTAGGGGAATGTACCGACCAGAGGTATACACCAAGCCGATACCTGTCCCCCAGAAAGCGGGAACACGATCCCACAGAACCGCGGCCGTTACGCTGTTCCCAGAACACAGAATCGCGGCCGTTATGCTTTTCACAGAACACAGAATTGCGACCGTTACGCTTTTCCCAGAACCGTTGAAGGACACGTAAGTCCCCACGTTTGCGACAATGCAACGGTTAGAGTCCCGTGAGGGGCTGCCACTACCCGAAAAAGGGGGGGATGAAGGGCAAACGGAAAGGTGGGGACAGCGGCTATAAAAGAAAAGGAACTCAACGGAGAAAAGGACAGAAAAACGGAGAGAGGGAAAACGATACCTGTCCCCCAGAAAGCGGGAACACGATCCCACAGAACCGCGGCCGTTACGCTGTTCCCAGAACACAGAATCGCGGCCGTTACGCTTTTCCCAGAACACAGAATCGCGGCCGTTATGCTTTTCACAGAACACAGAATTGCGACCGTTACGCTTTTCCCAGAACCGTTGAAGGACACGTAAGTCCCCACGTTTGCGACAATGCAACGGTTAGAGTCCCGTGAGGGGCTGCCACTACCCGAAAAAGGGGGGGATGAAGGGCAAACGGAAAGGTGGGGACAGCGGCTATAAAAGAAAAGGAACTCAACGGAGAAAAGGACAGAAAAACGGAGAGAGGGAAAACGCTGCCAAATTGCAACCAGACCATTGTCCTACGAATTTCAGATAAACTTCTTGAACCCAAATCACATTGTTTTCCCGTAAACACCTTGAGCTAACTTAGGCATCAGAGGGTTTACGCCGGCAAAACCACCGGCGTCTCTGATCCGTTTTTAGTGAGCGCAGGTCTATTGAGAGGAAGGGGGACGATTCCAGTTCCAGTGAACGAGCAACAACAGATAACACAAACGTTGGTGAAAGAATCTGGTCGGTCAAAGGGCGAGCAGATTTCAGCATCAACACTTATTGCTCAAGATAAATGTAAGCCTTACAAATATGAACTTGTTGAGAATCCAAATCCAAACTTGTGAACAATGTCACGATGCCCATTACAAATTTGAGCAATAGTAGGAACAGTCCGGGCCTGCGTCCCAGGTCGCTTTAGAAAATTTTTGAAGACCTCTGACCTTACTTCCTTTGAATTTATAAAAATATCCCATTTGAGTGTTAAAATTTTGAAAATTTCAGTGCTTATCTCTGGGATACGAATCCCCCAGCCCCAATAAAAAAAAAAAAATCCCAGGTCGCTTTAAAAAAATTAAATTTGTTAGTTTGGTTGGTGAGAGTAGTCGAAAATATTTAATGAACTGCGAATACTTGCGAATGGAACTTCTTTCACAATTTTTGAATTTTGAACTGACTGCACCGCACGCAAGTTTCAAAATTTTGGTAGAGACGCGAGTGAGGAGCGTGATCCAATCCAATGATGACATGTCATCAATCATATGTTGGCGCGTGGTCAACCCTCTTCGCCTGAGCTGATGCCATGTTGGCATGAAGAGGGCAAAGAGTTAAAGAAATTTCCAAGTAAAGCAATGCTATTGGCTCTTGGCTATTGGCCACAGTCTAGTTAATCAGGAAATTAGTCAAGCCTCATAAATGCAGTCAATGGCAAGGTAAAAAATATCCGAAATGAGTTGAAATTGATGGGTCGGTGAGTTTTTTTGACCGGTAGCTGTTTCTGCTTCGATCATTTATTTATTATTGGACCTCTGTTTGTGCTCTCTCTAGTTTTGTAGGTTATTTATGCTTTTGGATATGTGATGAGGTCATCTGTCGGTTTAAATTCATGAACTTAGGATGCAATTCAAATACAAATTAAAATTTAAGTATCGAAATTCTTAATATTATTGATATCTTACTGTTGTTATTATTATTTTTATTATATTTATGAATTTTTCTGAGTTATTCTGATTGTAGTTTATAACAAGATTTTTTTCAATAAGTATGTGAATAAATTTTATTTATCCATAAATTACATTAACTATAATTTTAAAAAATCTTATTATTATTACGACAATCTCTATTTTACATATATGTAAAATACATATTCTTCATATAAATAATACATATATGGGATCCACGTATTATTATGATAATAATAATAGAACCTACAAAAAAAAAAATTAAATTACCAATTTAACCCTAAAAAATAAAAAAATTATATTAATTTTTAATTTTCAAAAATTAAATTATTACTTTTTATTTATTTTGGCTTACTTTTACATTATTTAATTATTTTTTATTAATGTCCAAACAAAAAAATTATTATAAAAGGGTAATATTGTAAAAGAAAGACAAAAGAAATAAAAAGTAATAATTTAATTTTTTGATAATTAAAAATTAATGTAATTTTATTTTTAGGGTAAATTGGTAATTTAATTATTTTCTTTTTATTAATGTCCAAATAAAAAAATATTATAAAAGGGTAACATTATAAAAGTAAGCTAAAAGAAATAAAAAGTAACGGTAGGAGTATCAATACTTTAACGACATGGACGTTTTGAGACATTTTTTAAAATATAGGGACTAAATGGATACTAATCTTAAAATATAAGGACTAAATAAGCTTTTACCCTTTATTTATTCATTTCATGTACTGAATAAAATGGGTGGCTAACTTATGGATGGATTAGTGTTCATGTGGATGTTGATTTTTGTTTTGGCATGCATGAGTTATCCTTTAATAATTTGATGGTGCACATGCTCGTCCAGTCTTATATTTAAATTGTCAAATGGTTCTGTTTCGGCAATATAAACTTGGCACTTACGTTTCGGAAATTTTTGAAGAGTTTATAAAATTCTGTTGTTTGTTTAGGAAAATAACTGTTTGATGTTTTGGCAATATAACCAAGGTAATGTTGCACTGATAATCATTTTTTTTAAAGTTTGACAGCTTCAGAAACGATATTAATCTCAATTGTTTTTATCATTAAGTTCAAACTTTGAATTTTCTACTTAATGATGTTTTGAGAAGTGGGAAATTTGTTGTTTATGCTTTAGATTGCATAAGTCCAGACACAAGATTTGGTTATGGAATTGAATGTATCCTGTGAAATCTTTTTACGATTGAGGGTTCTTTTCTTGGTTACAGTGGTGTCATTGGGTTTCTGATATGCTCAACAGAGGGACCTCATGTTGATTTTGCGAACCCCATTAATCCTATTGAGAAGTTGGATGGAGCTGACAAGCATAAAAGAGAATTAAGGTTCTATAACTCAGAGGTAAAGGCTCCTCATTTCAAGTCTAGCTTTCCTTGGTCGTTACTTCTTGATTCTTTTTCTTAGATAACCTAAATGCTTGTGTGGTTGAATTGTCATTGAGTTAATATTTTGGTAGTGTTACTGTGTTAGATGAGAAAGTATGATGGCCTGCATTTAATATTTGTGTTGTGTTGACAGATTCAATTATATAGTTGCCTCCGCGTCGCTTGCATTTTTGAAGAGGGAGGTGAGCGTACTTAGTGATTCTCCAACTCCAAGCCAACGAATCTGCGCGTCCTAATGATTCATAGCAATCATCCCATTTATTTATGATTAGCGAGATTTAGTGCTTCCCATGTTATAGTTTATAGGATGATGATGATATATGTAGACGAGGGGTTACGCCTTGAGCTTGACCTTGGAGACTTTGTGGATGATCTGATTCTAGCAATGTATCATGGTTCTCATTTGACAATTAATACTTATTTTATTATATTAATAGCTTACTTTTAAACCTTCATGAAAATTATATGATTATGGTTCAATTTAGATTTTCTTTTATTATAAAAGTTTTGCCAGTGGCCCTCTTAGCCATGGATTGATTAACAAAATTTTCAACAAGGGCGTGAACTCGCTCATCCTCAAAAACCATTATTGGATGGAATAAATATTAAAATCAGGGACACGCTAATTTAATACAGCAGTGATATTCTTACAACATTTAACACCACACACACTCACCACCAAACGGTGCGTTTTGAGCTAAATATTAATTGTCCACACATATTACACACAACACGCGCTGCTCCCACCGCACATGCTGCTCACAGAACACAGCTCAGAAATTGACGTGTAGCCCGAATCACCCATAAGCTGATTCTCCCTCTCTCACCCCTTCGTCGATTGCATCTCCCACATCACTAAAATATATCCCAGATATATTTTGGTTGCAATTTTGGTTTTGGTAACAATCAGCAAAAGATCAAGATGTTCGCATGCAACATATCATGTGCCAGGTTAAGTGTTAATCTTAAACGATTGTTCAAGGGCTGAATCCACGAAATGTAGAAAATCTTTATATTAACTGATTCACTGGTACAAGAGCACTCTTCTTTTACTTCACTCAAAATCAATCTAAATGCAATTACTAATCAATTTAAACTCACTTGACAATACAAATCGATTACAAATGCAAAACTTGACCACGGATGCAATCACCACAAGCAATACAATTCCAGCTGAATCTTCACAAATTCAAGCCATAAATTTTTCAAATTTTCGAGGTAAGATTTGTGGAGAGACCCACGCCAGCTGTGAAGAGACCCACGGAAAGAGAGAGAAAGCCGACGGTGAGTGTTGTATGGGTTTTGCTCGTTTGCTATGCGAGCTGTGTGTGCGAGAGAGAGAGAGAGAGAGCCAACGGCCAGATGTGGGGACACCCACGGCGAGAGAGAGGGAGAAAGTTGACGGAGAGCGCACAGAGCAGGGGAGGAGGAAAATGAAACGGTTGCGTTTTGGTGTGGGTTTTGCTTGCTCGTTTGCTGTGCGAGTCTTGCGCGTGTGTATTGAGGGGTAATTTTTAAAAACCTCCCCTGAAGTTTGGGTTTATTGCAAGTAGATGGCGAGAATCAGTTTATTTATAAAAAATCCCCTACCGTCAGTTAATTTTAACATTGACCGTTAGTTGACTGTGCAAAGACAATATTACCCTTAACAATAGTTTGTAGACTGACATAATTAAAAAAAAAACTAAAATTGTTGGCGCAAAAAGCACAAACCTTATTTTTTGACAATTTTATCCTTGTCAATTCCAAAAATTTACAATATCATAGGTAAAGATTATAACTATTTCATTTTCAAGTTTTTAATTTTATCTTTCTTGTAGGAACTTTAAGGAAATATTAATAATTTAAAGAGGATTTTTCAAGTTGTTAATTTTATCTTTTTTGTAGGAACTTTAAGAAAATATCAATAATTTAAAGAGGATAAAATAGCCAACAATTTTGATTTTTTTTTTTTAGTTATTTTTGTCTACAAACTATTGTTAAGAGTAATATTGTCTTTGCACAATCAACTAACGGTCAATATTAAAATTAACTGATGGTAGGGAATTTTTTACAAATAAATCAATTCTCGCTATCTACTTGCAACAAGCCCAAACCTCAGGAGAGGTTTTTAAAAATTACCCGTGTATTGAGCTGCCACAGAAACCTTTTTATAGTTAGCATAAAACGCACCATTTTGTGCTAACTTTTGTACTAAATGTTGTAAGAGTCTCATTTTCCAATTTAATATCATCCGTTGTGTCTCTACTAGTTATAATTTCTATTATCTTTGTCATCCATATTGCCTAAGAATTTTCTCGTCTTTACTTAATGCTGACAGAGCAAGCCAAGATAATAGTTTGGAAGTTCTCCTGAGAGTCAGCTCTGTGTGTGTGTACATAAATTTGAGCTTTTTAGAGAGCTTTGAGCTTTCATACTGTTATTAGAGCAAGGTAATTCCATTACGGACTGACGTTTAGCAGTTAAATGCTTACTCCCTTGGTGTACATATAATTTCTGCATGATAAATTTTTCTGCAAAAGGGACGGTCCATACTGCCATCCGAACCAGAAATTAGCGCATAGAAAATATATATGTTCAACACTACAAAGGAGTTTTGCTAACTTCATACATATATATACATCAACTGTATCAGGCATCGGTTTCTAATATCTCAAACTCAAATACACTCGTCCAAATTTATTCTTGAGATAGGTCCTTAATTAAGATCATGAACAAGGCCTAAAATACTAACGTTGCTGCACCAGATCTGAATGCCCCAAATATTATTGTAGATGGCGACGGTGGCGTTCCTTGTGCGGACGCATGTGCACTCCATCTAGTTTGTCAAAATACATGTATACATCCAGTGCAATGTTTTGCTTAATGATCAATATTCAATAGTACCTGCTTTAAATCATCCGCCATAAGAACAAATGCTTCAACATTTGTAAGAGCTTGAATTGTTTTAGTTGATATAGGAAGGTTGGATGAGTCGCGGTCAGCCTTCGCCCAAGCAATGAGTTCTTCTCCAGAAAAGTCACCATCTTCCAGATGGTTGTTCAGGTTACCAGAATTGCTTGAGAATCCAGTTATGCTCCTGGAAGTGTAGGTCCTTGACTTGCCTTGCAGCACGAAGAGCATTTGATCAATTGGGTTTCCCTCCCGGAGAATGTAAGAGCGCTCTGTGAAGACAACCGGCTTCACAACATCACACAATCTCTCCAACGATGAATCACTCCAGTTTCCAAACTCTTCTACCTATACAAACATACATCCAATATCGTTACTATAATCTAAAAGGCATGATGCTGATAATGAAATTCAGCTTCTGAATGAAGAAAATTGAAAATAAAACTTCATCTAGAACTATCTCAGCTGAAATGAGATTCATTCCCTAACACTAAAACATATCAGGTTTGAGTTCACGTTGAGGTGATGTGGACTTTAGCGATTGCGCTTTCAAAACTATGCAAAAGTTCAAACAGTTACAAACATTTACCCTCGAGTTCATTCGATTGGCTACAAAAGAGCAAAATATTTTTATTAGTTCTCCTTTGTCAATTTCACAAATTAACGAATAGCAGACACAAATATAGTTGTAAAGATTTCTCACTCACTTTTTTTAGCAAGTCTAAGCAGAGCTTCTGTTTTATGTTATTTCTGAGGTGCCTTGGAAGATGATTCACCACATACTCTACGTCAACACCCGTGGTTTGCAATTTCGATTTCTGATATTCCTTGATCTCCTTTTGGAGTTTCTTAGGGAGCTTTCCAAAGGGCAGCCACCGGTCTATTTCTCGTACCTTCTGTCTTATCTCATATACTTTTGACGTTTCAGACTGCACATTGCCCAAGAATCATGGTTCATAGAAAAGTAAAATTTATTGCGCTTCCTCTTAATCAAGCATAAAAACCAATTTTGAGAGACAAGATGCAGATGATTAAAAGAAAAAAATGAAAAAAATAAGGTACACCAACCTGAACCTTTCCAATCAAAAGGAAAAACAACACTACCCCAGTGATGGTAATTGAAATTACAAAGATGTTTTCCAAGACATTGGTACTTAACGGGAGACCTTGACCAAAACAACTGCAAAAGTCAAACCCACAAATGTGTTAGAACCAATGTTTTGAGCTTAATTGATAAAAAACACAAACATACGTATGCTTTAATATATGCACAAAAAACAAAGAAAGGCGTACACAAAAAGATTGTTAAGAGAAGAATGATGTATATTCACAACTTAACCTGAGAGTTTGCAGGCTCCATTGAAAACAAGGAAAGTACCTCCGAAAAAAATTGTTTTGATCCAAAACACCAGATTGAATAGCATCACGGAATATCCCAAAATCATAGATAGTTGCATTTTGAGTCTTTGTAGAGCAAAAATCACTAGAAAATGTGTAGTTTGTTAAACTGTCATCACAGTGTAAAGGAAGGAGGCCACATCTGGTAAAATCTGTGCAGGCTTTCTTCCAACATTCAGCCTTTCTTTGTACGGCGAAAAAATACCATAATGATCCAAACCCCTAAACAACCATCAAGTAGATCATCAGGAATTATAAATTACCCAAAAAGAGTAAAGAGAAATATAATATATTGGAGACTTGGGAGGCAAGGAAACTTACATTAGCAGCATGTAGGTAAAAGAGATTGAACGTAAGCCTGGCCCATTTAGTTTGTTTATATGAATTCTTCCTTTCTTTAATCAATGCATACAATCGCTTAACCTTTAGCAAATGTTGGACAATAAACAGTTTCATCACAGAGAAAAATTTCTGGCCACTCATCACGTTACTATAAACTAAAAGCACCAACACCTGAACAGTTTGTACACCATAAAGATAGAATTATCAATTATGAAATATGATTCCATATGAAAAGAAAAAGAAAATTACAACCTATGTGTGCTTGCTAGGAATCCAACATAAATTGGTTTGGGCGTCCATAGGTGTGCGCGCGTGCCCTTGCTTGGCTAATTGGAACAAATAAGTAAAAAGTACGACAGAACAAACATTTACCTGTGGGAGTGGAAGAATGATGGCGAGATCAAATAGGAAGACGGGCAACAGAGATATGCTATAATTTCGATGCCAATTCTCCCATAGTTGAAAAGCATTATTTATCAAAAAATATATATCACATCCTGTGCGTTCAACAATACCCACCCTCAAAACCCATATGTCAAATTGGAAGCACTTTTTGTCATCGTTGATCACGGGAAGGTACAAGAAAACAGGATCAAATACCATGGAATACACATAAATCAGCAAAAAATTAACTTCCAGGAAACGTTTCGGCAGATCACGAATCTGCTGAAGGGATGTTTTTTCTCCATTACTCAAGCTTTCGATCCGAGTGCGATAAACAGATTTTCCTGCTTCTCTCGCGCTCCTACTGATGCTGTCCATTTCAACACTAGCAACCCGTCTCGGCGTTCCTTCCTCTAAATTCAAGTCCCGAGACTTCATCGTCATCACCATATACGATAATTGTAATAATACATAGCTTGCACTTCAGCTCAGTAGGGCTCTATACGTATGTCATTAAATTAATAGACAACTCGCTTAAGGCTTACATAATCAACGAAGGGGAAGGGAAATTTAAGTAAATGAAGCAAAGCTTGATTTCAGTTTCCTTCAATTAAATACAGGTGGATCCTTCACAAATCATCACTTCAGTGGCTGAGTCTTCGGAGTTCAGAGCATGCTTATCTTATGTGCTAATAAGTATCTAGACACTGTGGTTCCTCAAGACTTTGTCTTCATACACAATCAATCAAACAACCAAAAAAACAAAACAAATTCCAATAAATATGTAATTTCTGTAGCACCTTTTGATTGAGTTGGGGCCGCAGGCAACTAATAGTTACGACTTGAGGTTAGAACTTATCCATATGCACATTCTCAATCTACGGTTCATTAACCAAAATTTTGGCCCCGAGAGGCTGCAAGCCTTATCACGTCCCTCGTGTTTTTTGCTCACTAGTAGAATTGAGTCTTTGTGCTTATTGCTCAAGATAAATGTAAGCCTTACAAATATGAACTTGTTAAGAATCCAAATCCAAACTTGTGAACAATGTCACGATGCCCATTACAAATTTGAGCAATGGTAGGAACAGTCGGGGCCTGCGTCCCCGGTCGCTTTAGAAAATTTTTGAAGACCTCTGACCTTACTTCCTTTGATTTTATAAAAATATCCCATTTGAGTTTTAAAATTATGAAAAGTTCAGTGCTTATCTCTAGTTCAAAAATTGAACTTACTTACTGCTAGTTCAAACACTGAATTTTTGTGTAAAAAATAAATCAATGGTCATATATTGTTATTTAAATTCTTATGAAATTGTATTATACTAATAAGGGTTTAAAATGGAGATAAAGAAATCTCATTTGTTAAAGACTAATTCTCACCCTTTATTATTATTTGAACTCAGATGACTGCGGGTGCAAAACATTTTTTCAGTCAGCTGAATTTCATTAAGAGATGACATTGTATTATATGTTGAATTTGATCCAATCGAAAATTTTTTCTGGCTCGTCACTCTCAGACATAACTTAGTTCACTATATGAGCATATTACGTGATTGAATTTCATTGTCTTTTGTTGATTCTCTGACCATCTTATGATGTCTAGATTGTAGTATATAAACCAGGTAATAGAAGTCTAAATACTTTGTATATAAATTTTAATGTCATACTGTAATTACTGTCTGCCAATACTATTGTATTTTTCACTTTTACAGTCAGAAAATTGTGCTGGGGCTTACTTATGATACGAGAAATGTCTCATTTTTATCAAAAGAAAATTACACTGCAATATACGTCCGTGGCAGGCAAACAAAGGACGGTTAAGGTATCTTCATCTGGATTTGTAATCTCGTTGATGTAGAGTTTTACATCATTAAAGATTCCGCCACGTGTCACACATGAACGAATCTGGCACGTGCCGACCACAATCTCCCATCTCATTATGTTCCTTCCAGTTTTCTCTCACTTTCTCGCGACAGAAAGTGTCGAACTCAATAACAAATAAAAATTTCACAAACCCTTTTTCAAGTGCATTGCATAAACACTTTCTCACTCCCTGAAAAGTTGTTAAAGGTACAATTTTTAACACCCTTTCTGGTTAAAAAAAAAATGCATTTCTGATTCTACCAGGCACTTGAACAGGCTTCGGTTTCTTTGGTTTTGTAAATTAATGGTAAAACAAATTAAAGATTAAAGCTTTTAGGGGTTTGCTTGCTTCTTGCTGTTCATTTTGGTTTCGCAATTATTAAATTTTTAATTACAGTTCTCGTACATTCGTGCATTGATTTTTTTTTTTATTAAGATTCATTCAATATCGTGTTTGTGTTAGGTGCTTGGTTCTTATATGTTGTTGGGTATTGGTGAATGAATGAGATGACAATCTGTTCATAATTATTATTAGGCAATGGTAAAAAGAAAAAAAATTAATTCTGTTAGTTTGGTTGGTGAGAGTAGTCGAAAATATTTAATGAACTACGAATACTTGCGAATGGGTGAATCACGTAATCTTAATTTTTGTGAAGCCGTGTATTCGCAAAGGCAAGTGTGTGGGCGTTAGGGGTGGGCAAATTCGGTTTGGATCGGTTTGAAATATTTTCAAACCGATATCAACCTAAAATTTTTTCAAACCGAACCGATCCAAACTGATTGGATCAGTTTGGATCGGTTTGGATCCTCGGTTTGAGCTTATTAGCTAAAAGCCCACTTCTTTTATATTATTTTACCTAAATTATTTGTTTTTTTTTGTGTCCGTAATCCAAATTGATACCTCTTTTATATTATTCATATCTACTTTGATATCTACATAACAATTCAAAGATACATCCATACAAGTTTGCAGCATAATACATCCTAATAAAGATGTTCTTAACATGTTCATTCAAAACAAACTCACAAAATTAAAATAAACTTAAACAACATTTGACAATTAAAATATTGTGCATCTTGTCCGTCAAAACTTATGGCCCAATTACTTTTGATTTGTCAAAATCTGCATAAAATGATAAATATAATTAGTTAGATTGCTTAACTTAGAATATAATGTAATTATATAATATTTCTAGATTGGATCGGTTTGAATCGGTTTGGAATCCTTCCAAACCGAAATCCAAACCGAGTGATGTCGGTTTGCAATCCAATAAACTAAAATCAGTTTTTTTACTAATGAAACCGATCCAAATGATCGGTTTGGATCGGTTCGGTTAAAATATGCCCACTCCTAGTGGGCGTGGTTGATAGGAAACTGAGAAGCACAAATGCACAACAACTTCTTTCACAATTTTTAAATTTTGAATTGATTGCACTGCACGCAAGTTTCAAATTTTGTTAGTTACAATAATAAAATCGATATGACTACTACATGTCTCCATTTTACAACAGGAGTGCACGGCACCAATCAAAAATTAAATTTTTTATTATTTAATAATAAAAAAATTCTGGATTAATTTTATTGCACACCCAATGAACAAAACAAACAAAAACTAAAAAAAATAAAGTAAATATCATTGTCGGTGGCCATCTTTATCCAGTCATCAAAGAATTGGGTAAAATTATTGAGTGTTTTAAGTGTATTATTATTCTGTGTGTTTTTTAAATTATTAATTATTTATTGTGGTTATATATTAATTATTCGTAATAATATTTTATATACATATTAAAATGAATAGATAAAAAATAATACTCTTCAAGTACCAAAGAATTTTTCTCTCTTATAAATTGAATCCAATAATTTAGTTATATTTATCTCATTATCTGTAATCTATTATTACAAATATTTAAACTTAAAACATACAAATCAAGATAATGTGATTGTTAAATTAAAACTCTTTCCAAAGTCAATAAGTAATCTTTCACAGCTTACAAGGCCTCAACTGATGAGCATTTATTTATGCATTTTGGATGGCCATAGGAATTATAAATCTTCCAGAGGCATCAGATTAAGGACGAATTACAATAAATAATAAGTAAAGCGATTGTCACAAAAAAAAATTTTATTTCAAGAATAATTAGTGTTCATAAAGAGTTATGGATGCATTAGCGTTTATTTATTCATTTCATGTACTGAATAAAATGGGTGGCTAACTTATATTTAAATTGTCAAATGGTTCTGTTTCGGCAATATAAACTTGGTACTTATGTTTTGGAAAATTTTTAAGATTATATAAAATACTGTTGCTTGTTTAGGAAAATAACTGTTTGATGTTTTGGCAATATACCCAAGGTAATGTTGCACTCCGTTCTATTGATATCTGTAGTTCTATTAATCTTTTGATAATCATTTTTTTGAAGTTTGACAGCTTCAGAAACGATATTAATCTCAATTGTTTTTATCATTAAGTTCAAACTTTGAATTTTCTACTTAATGATGTTTTGAGAAGTGGGAAATTTGTTGTTTATGCTTTAGATTGCATAAGTCCAGACACAAGATTTGGTTATGGAATTGAATGTATCCTGTGAAATCTTTTTACGATTGAGGGTTCTTTTCTTGGTTACGGTGGTGTCATTGGGTTTCTGATATGCTCAACAGAGGGACCTCATGTTGATTTTGCGAACCCCATCTATCCTATTGAGAAGTTGGATGGAGCTGACAAGCATAAAAGAGAATTAAGGTTCTATACCTCAGAGGTAAAGGCTCCTCATTTCAAGTCTAGCTTTCCTTGGTCGTTGCTTCTTGATTCTTTTTCTTAGATAACCTAAATGCTTGTGTGGTTGAATTGTCATTGAGTTAATATTTTGGTAGTGTTACTGTGTTAGATGAGAAAGTATGATGGCCTGCATTTAATATTTGTGTTGTGTTGACAGATTCAATTATATAGTTGCCTCCGCGTTGCCTGCATTTTTGAAGAGGGAGGTGAGCGTACTTAGTGATTCTCCAACTCCAAGTCAACGAATCTGCGCGTCCTAATGATTCATAGCAATCATCCCATTTATTTATGATTAGCGAGATTTAGTGCTTCCCATGTTATAGTTTATAGGATGATTATGATATATGTAGACGAGGGGTTACGCCTTGAGCTTGACCTTGGAGACTTTGTTGATGATCTGATTATAGCAATGTATCATGGTTCTTGTTAAGTAAATAAGAGCATCAGCTCTGCCATATCATCATCCCCACCCCGGGGTGGGTCACCTCAGCCAAATGGTACGAGCAGAGCACTGATAATGAGCCTTATACAAGCATGGACCGACCAAAGATGAGTACCGGCCAGGGGGATACACCGACCAGAGACATATACCGAGCAGATACTCATTCCCCAAAGAGCGGGAACACGATCTCACAAGATCTCGACAGTTGCGCTTTTCCCAGAACTGTTGAGGGAGACACGATGTCCCATGTTTGCCCACAATGTAGCAGTTGGAGTCCCATGAGGGGCTGCCATGACCCGAGAAAGGGGGGATGAAGGGTGATCAGAAACGTGGGACAGCGGCTATAAAAGAGGAAGAAACCAATGAAAAAGAGATAAGAAAACTGAGAGAGAGGGAAAACTCTGCCAAAATGAAACTAGACTGTTTTTCTGCCTAAATTGAGAGCGAATCGTAAGCCATTCTGAAATCTAAATTGAACCGTTTTCCCGTAAACACCTTGTGCTAACTTAGGCATCGGAGGGTTTACGCCGGTAAAACCACCGGCGTCTCTGATCCATTTCTTTGTGAATGCAGGATTAGCGAGATAAAAAGGGGTGATTTCAACCTAGTGACGTAAGCGGTCGTTAAGGCAAGGAGAGAGTGACATCGTCCCATCAAACATATAAACGTTGGTGGAAAATCTGGTCGGGTAAAGGGCGAGCAGATTTCAACATCAACAGTTCTCATTTGACAATTAATACTTATTTTATTATATTAATAGCTTACTTTTAAACTTCATGAAAATTATATGATTATCGTTCAATTTAGATTTTCTTTTATTATAAAAGTTTTGCCAGTGGCCATCTTAGCGATGGATTGATTAATAAAATTTTCCCATTATAGGATGGAATAAATATTAAAATCAGGAACACACTAATTTAATATCATTCGATGTATCTCTACTAGTTATAATTTCTATTATCTTCATCATCCAAGTCACCTAAGAATTTTCCCATCTTTACTGAGTGCTGACAGTGCCACAAGCAAGCCAAGATATTAGTTTGTTAAGTTCTCTTGTGAGTCAACTCTGCGCGCGTGTGTTAGAGCTTGGTAATTCCATTACGGACTGAAGTTTAGCAGTTAAATGCTTACTCCCTTGGTGTACGCATAATTTCTGAATGATACATTTTGCTGGAAAAGAGACGGTCCATACTGCCATCCGAACTAGAAATTAGGACATAGAAAATATATATAATCAAACACTATAACGGAGTAATGCTAACTTCATATATATACACATCAACTGTATCAGGCTTCGGTTTCGAATATCTCAAACTCATATACTTCCGTCCAAATTTATTCTTGGGATAGGTCCTTAATTAAGATCATGAACACGCCCTAAAATACTAACGATGCCGCATCTGATCTGAATGCTCAAACTATTATTTTAGTAGCCGACGCTTGCGCACTCCATCTAGTTTGTCAGAATACTTGCATACGGTAGCTGCATTGTTTTGCTTAATTATCAATATTCAATAGTACCTGCTTTAAATCATATGCCATAAGAACAAATGCTTCAACTTTTGTAAGCGCTTGGATTGTTTTAGTTGATATAGGGAGGTTGGATGAGTTGTGGCCAGCCTTCGCCCAAGCAATGAGTTCTTCTCCAGAAAAGTCACCACCTTCCAGATGGTTGTTCAGGTTACCAGAATTGCTTGATAATTCAGTTACCCTCCTGGAAGTGTAGGTCCATAACTTGCCTTGTAGCACGAAGAGCATTTGATCAATTGGGTTTTCCTCCTGGATAATGTAAGAGCGCTCTGTGAAGACAGCTGGCTTCACAACATCACACAGTTTCTCCAACGATGAACCATCCAAGTTTCCAAACTCTTCTACCTATACAAACATACATCCAATATTGTTACTGTAATCTAAAAGGCTCAATGCTGATAATGAAATTCAGCTTCTGAATGCAGAAAATTGAAAATAAAAGTTGATCTAGAACTATCTCAGCTAAAATGAGATTCATTCCCCAACGCTAAAAACATATCAGGGTTGAGTTTATGTTGAGGTGATGTGGACTTTAGCTATTGCGCTTTCAAAACCATGCAAAAGTTCAAATAGTTACAAACATTTACCCTTGAGTTTATTCGATCGAGTTAAAGAAGAGGAAAATATTTTCATTAGTTTTTCGGATTGTTGTTTATATGCTGCTAGCCTCTCCTTTGTCAGTTCCACAAATTCAGAAGTAGGAGGCACAAATATAGTTGTAAAGATCTCTTACTCACTTTTTTTAGCAGGTCTAAGCAGAGTTTTTGTTTTATGTTCTTCCTGAGGTCCTCTGGAAGATTGTTCACCAGATATTCTACATCAATACCTGTGGTTTCTTGCACTTTGGATAACTGATGTTCCTTGATCTCCATTTGGAGTTTCTCAGGGAGCTTTTCAACGGGCCGCCACTTGTATATTTCTTGTACCTTCTGTCTTATCTCCTCTGCTTTTGACATTTCAGACTGCAAATTGCGCAAGAATCATAGTTCATAGAAAATTAAAATTTATTGTGCTTCATCTCAATCAACCATAAAGAACCCATTTTAAGAGACAAGAATCAGACGAGAAAATAAAATAAAATAAAATAAAATAAAGATACACCAACCTGGACCTTTCCAATCAAGAAGAAAAACAGCACTACCCCAGTGATGGTAATTGAAATCACAAAGATGTTTTCCAAGACATTGGTACTGAATGGGAGACCTTGACCAAAAGAACTGCAAAGTCAAACCCACAAATTTATTAGAACTAATGTTTTTGAGTTTAATTGCTAAAAAAACATAAAAATACGTATGCGTAATTATATGCACCAAAAACATAGAAAGGCATATGCACAAAGATTGTTACAAGGAGAATGATGTATATCCACAACTTAACCTGAGATTTTGCAGGCTCCATCGAATACAAGGGAAGAACCTCAGAAATAAATTGTTTTGCTCAATAACACTAGAATTAATAGCATCATAGAATATCCCAAAATGGTAGGTAGTTGCAATTTGAGTCTTTGTAGAGCAAAAATCATTAGAAAATGTGTAGTTTGTTAAACTGTTGTCACAGTGTAAGGGAAGGAGACGGCATTTGGCAGAATCTGTGCAGGCTTTCCTCCAACATTCGGTCTTTCTTTGTAGAGCAAAAAAGTACCATAATGCTCCAAACCCCTAAACAACCATCAATTAGATCATCAGGAATTATAAATTACCCAAAAAGAGTAAAGAGAAATAGAATATATTGGAGACTTGGGAGGCAAGTAAACTTACATTAGCAGCATGTAGGTAAAAGAGATTGAACGTGAGCCTGGCCCATTTAGTTTGTTTATATGAATTCTTCCTTTCTTTAATCAATGCATACAATCGGATAACCTTTAGCAAATGTTGGACAATAAACAGGTTCATCACAGAGAAAAATTTCTTGCCACTCATCACGTTACTATAAACTAGAAGCACCAACACCTGAACAGTTTGTACACCATAAAGATAGAATTATCAATTATGAAATATGATTCCATATGAAAAGAAAAAAATTACAACCTGTGTGCTTGCTAGAAATCCAACATAAATTGGTTTGGGCGTCCATAGGTGTGCGCGCGTGCCCTTGCTTGGCTAATTGGAACAAATAAGTAAAAAGTACGACAGAACAAACATTTACCTGTGGGAGTGGAAGAATGATGGCGAGATCAAATAGGAAGACGGGCAACAGAGATATGCTATAATTTCGATGCCAATTCTCCCATAGTTGAAAAGCATTATTTATCAAAAAATATATATCACATCCTGTGCGTTCAACAATACCCACCCTCAAAGCCCATATGTCAAATTGGAAGCACTTTTTGTCATCGTTGATCACGGGAAGGTACAAGAAAACAGGATCAAATACCATGGAATACACATAAATCAGCAAAAAATTAACTTCCAGGAAACGTATCGGCAGATCACGAATCTGCTGAAGGCATGTTTTTCCTCCATTACCCAAGCTTTCGTTCAGAGTGCGATAAACAGATTTTGCTGCTTCTCTCGCGCTCCAACTGATGCAGTCCATTTCAACACTAGCAACTCGTCTCGGCGTTCCTTCCTCTAAATTCAAGTCCCGAGACCTGAAAAAATAAAGTCAACTTCATCGTCATCACCATATACGATAATTGTAATAATACATAGCTTGCACTTCAGCTCAGTAGGGTTCTATACGTATGTCATTAAATTAATAGACAACTCGCTTAAGGCTTACATAATCAACGAAGGGGAAGGGAAATTTAAGTAAATGAAGCAAAGCTTGATTTCAGTTTCCTTCAATTAAATACAGGTGGATCCTTCACAAATCATCACTTCAGTGGCTGAGTCTTCGGAGTTCAGAGCATGCTTATCTTATGTGCTAATAAGTATCTAGACACTGTGGTTCCTCAAGACTTTGACTTCATGCACAATTAATCAAACAACCAAAAAAAAAAAATTTCCAATAAATATGTAATTTCTGTAGCACCTTTTGATTGAGTTGGGGCCGCAGGCAACTAATAGTTACGACTTGAGGTTAGAACTTATCCATATGCATAGTCTCAATCTACGGTTCATTAACCAAACTTTTGGCCCCGAGAGGCTGCAAGTCTTATCATGTCCCTCGTGTTTTTTGCTCACTAGTAGAATTGGATCTTTGTGCTTATTGCTCAAGATAAATGTAAGCCTTAACCTGAGAGCTTGCAGGCTCCATTGAAAACAAGGCAAGTACCTCCGAAAAAAATAGTTTTGATCCAAAACACCCGATTGAATAGCATCACGGAATATCCCAAAATCATAGATAGTTGCATTTTGGGTCTTTGTAGAGCAAAAATCACTAAAAAATGTGTAGTTTGTTAAACTGTCATCGCAGTGCAAAGGAAGGAAATCACATCTGGTAAAATCTGTGCAGGCTTTCTTCCAACATTCAGCCTTTCTTTGTACAGCGAAAAAGTACCATAATGATCCAAACACCTAAAGAACCGTCAAGTAGATCACCAGGAACTATAAATTACCCAAAAAACAGTAAAGAGAAATAGAACATTTTGGAGACTTAAGAGGCAAGTAAACTTACGTTAGCAGCCTGTAGGTAACCGAAATTGAACGTCAGATTGGCCCATTTATTAAGGTTATATGAATTCTTCCATTCTGTAATCAATTTAGCCAATCGGATAACCTTTAACCCATGTTGTACAAGAAACAGGTTCATCAGAGAGAAAAATTCCTGGCCACTAATTCTTTGACTATAAGCTAGAAGCACCAACACCTGAATAGTTTGTAAATATTAAAAAAAAAAGAAAATTAATCGTACAAAATACAACCTATACATGCTTGTGTCAAGGAAGCTCATTATGCATGGAAGGATGCAGCACACGTGTGAGATGAATACAGTCAGCTGAATCAATTGAAGAGTGAAGTGCCAGCTCAGCTGAAGTAAGTTAGACACGTTAAGATCATATTCAGTTAGCTTCTTTATTTTCTGTTAAGCTGTAAACAACTGAGTATAAATACAAGCATCTTGTAATCATTTTGTTATTAAGTAAAATGAAATAAAGCATTTGATTCAGAAGTCTTTTACAAATTTTCTTAGCACTTTAAATACATTTTCTCAGTAACCAAACAGTCTATTCATTCAAGCTTTTAAGCTTTCAAACATGGTATCAGAGCCATACAGAGCTAGTTCTAGTAATCAACAGTCAAGCTTTCGTAATCAAACAACAAACAACACAAATCAATCTACTCAAATCAACTTCTCCTTTACTAATCCTATCAAGTTAGATCGATCAAATTACTTACTCTGGCGCTCTCAAGTTTTAGCTTCAATAAGAGGCAATCGTTTGGAAGATTTCGTCACAGGAGCCAAATCAGTACCTGATAAGTGTCTTCTGTTAACTCAAGCAAATGGATCTACACAACAAATTGAAAATCCAGAATATCAGATCTGGAGATCACAGGATCAGACACTTCTTGGCTGGCTACTGTCATCATTAAGTGAAGGTATCTTAAGTCTTGTTATCAATTGTGAGAGTTCATTTGATATATGGAAAACTTTGGAAAAGAAATTTGGAGTTCAATTTGAAGCTCGAGTTCTTCAGCTCAGATATGAACTAAACATTCTTAAAAAGGAAGCTCTTAGTGTTGAAGATTATTGTATTAAAATAAAAGCAATAGCTGATAAGCTAGCCAATGCTGGTAGTTCAATTACAGAGAAGGATCTTATGTTAACTATTCTTAATGGATTAGGACCAGGAGTTCGTGATATTGCTACATTTATAAATGGTTCACGAATGGAATTTGATGATGCTTATGCACTGTTACTCACTCATGAGACTAGATTAGAGCAGGAGCAAGGTGACAGAAGTATGTTTAATGCAAACTATGCATATACGAATGCATATTATCCTAGAGCTTATTTTGCACAACGTAGAGGAAGTTTTAAACGAGGAGGTTATTCTGGTGGTAGAACTCCTTTCTTTGGCAGAGCAAATATGAATTACTCTCCAAGAATATTTAATGGAGGTGTTAGAAATGGATATGGCAGAGGATTTTTTCCTAGAAATAACTCAGCTGATTTCAATCATTTTTCAGCTCCTAGGAATCCAGTACCTAAGAACTCATCCTTTCTAGCTAGAAATGGTGCTAATATGAGTGGATCACAAGGAAGCTTTAATAATGCTGGGGAGCTGGTATGTCAGATTTGCTTTAAGAATGGTCATACAGCTGATGTTTGTTGGCACCGATTTGTTGAAGACTTTGTACCTGTTCCAAGAGGTTTTGGCAGGGAAAAAACACCAAGAGCAGCATATTTCTCAAACTTTGATGGCTCTACTTCTAATCCAGATTTTGGCTATGAAAATAATAATATGTTTCCAGGTTATGATTCTATATCTGGCAATAGTTACTATTCTAGAACGGATGGATACACTTCTGGAGCAGCTGGAACAGCTTTCATGGCTAATTTTGAAGGGACTGCTGATGATGGATGGTATCTGGATAGTGGGGCAACTCACCATTTAACCAACAATATGGAGAATTTGCATATCAATGAAGAGTTTAAAGGTACTGATCAGCTTATCATTCGAAATGGTCAAGGTTTGTCTATTACTCATGTTGGACATGCATTTCTGGTATTAAGAGCTTCTAAATCTTTATCTACACATGCTAGAATAACACTTAAAGATGTGTTACTTGCTCCTTCAATTGCCAAAAATCTATTAAGTATTTCCAAACTCACATCTGATAATCCTGTATCTGTTGAATTTTGTGGAAATGTTTGTTTTGTGAAGGACATAAAGGGTCAAGTTCTTCTGCAGGGTATTGCTGAAAAAGGCCTTTACAAGCTGCTGCTGAAATCTAATTCTCTTTCTTCATCACCTACATCTTATCTTTGTAAATCCCAACCAAATAAACCAGTTTCTATGTTATCTGCTTTCAAACACTGTGATAATAGTACTCGAGCTTAAGAGGATAGATCCAAGAGTACCTAGTATAATCATCCACAAAACTAATATAGTATTTGTATCCATCTCTAGACACAGTGGGTGAAGGCCCCCAAAGATCAGTATGAATCAATTCTAATACCCCTTTTGTTTTTGTTTCAGTTATTGAGAAATGTTGCTTATGGACTTTGCCTAGCTGACATGCTTCACATAAAGTATTTGCAGAAGATAACATGTCTTTTGGAGAGACTTTAAACTGTTTACATGATTTGAGCAAATGCACCAATGTCATTGAGCTTGGATGACCAAACTTTCTATGTAACAAAGTTATCATATCAGGTTTGACATTACACTTATTTAAAACAAACTGATAGCAAGCTCGAGTACTATTATCACAGTGTTTGAAAGCAGATAACATAGAAACTGTTAAATCACAAGCATTTGAAGTTTTTAAATTGTTCAAAACTCAAGTTGAGAATCAGTTTGATACCAAAATTAAGAGGCTACAATCTGACCTTGGGGGAGAGTTTAGAGCATTTATTGATTTTCTGAATCAAAATGGAATAATGTTTAGACACTCATGTCCTTACACTCATCACCAGAATGGTATTGTTGAGAGGAAACACATGCATATAGTTGAGCTAGGCTTAACCCTCATGGCTCAAGCAAACATTTTTCTTCAATTCTGGTGGGAAGCTGTTCATACAGCAGTGTATCATATTAATAGATTGCCTACCCCTGTTCTGAAATTCTTATCTCCTTAAGAGAAACTTTTCAAACACAAACCAGATTACACATTCCTGAAGTGTTTTGGTTGTCTTTGCTACCCATACTTGAGAGATTTTAACAAACATAAGTTTGATTTTCACACCTTTAAATGCATTTTTATTGGATACAATCCCTCTTATAAAGGATACAAGTGCTTAGCAAGTTCTGGCAAAGTCTATGTTCTTAGACATGTCATTTTTTATGAAAACACATTCCCTTATCCAATAAACACTACATCTCACTCATCAGAAAACCCCATATCTTCTGAAACCTCAGTGTCTAATTTCTCTCAACAACATATCTATCATCTTTCTACAATGGCCTTACCCAACAGCAGCTTTGAAGGTCTTCAATCAGCAGGCTCAGCAAGAAGTGAACAAATGCCCTCTGTTCCCACACATACAGATATTCTGAATCAACAAGAACATCCATCACACACATCTTTAGAGTTATCATCCTCAACCTCACTATCACCAAACACATTACCAGTACAATCATCCATTCTACAATCAGAGGAAACTTCTATTCCACATAACATAGACAAAATTCAAACTAGAAATCATTCCCAACCATCTTCTCATCCAATGATTACCAGATCAAAATCTGGAATCTTCAAACCAAAGGTCTATACAGTCACCTTAGCCAACAAAGAACCCAGTACAGTTCAAGAAGCTCTTAGTAGTCAGAATTGGCATCAAGCCATGGTAGATGAGTATGAAGCTTTGATAAAGAATAAGACTTGGTCACTGGTACCATTTTCAAATGCATACAAAGTAGTTGACAACAAATGGGTGTTTAGACTTAAGCAAAATACTGATGGAAGCATAGCCAAACACAAGGCCAGGTTGGTTGCCAAAGGTTTTCAGCAAACTGAAGGTGTGGATTACTTTGAGACCTTTAGCTTAGTTGTAAAAGCTTCAACAATAAGGATTGTTCTGAGTTTAGCTGTGATGCATAAATGGAAAATAAGGCAAGTGGATGTGAATAATGCCTTCTTGAATGGAAACTTGACAGAGGATGTCTATATGTATTAGCCTGAAGGTTTTATTGATCAACAAAAACCCAATCATATATGTAAGCTTAATCAAGCCTCGTATGACTTGAAGCAAGCTCCTAGAGCTTGGTATGACAAGCTTAAGAATTGTCTTATTGCTAATTGGAAATTTCAGAATTCAAAGGCTGATACCTCTCTCTTCTTCAAAGAAGTGCAGGGTTCAATGATACTTATCTTAATCTATGTTGATGACATTCTAATAACAAGACCTGATAATGGTGAGCTGGAAAAATTCATCTAAGAATTCAGTAAGACTTTTGCCTTAAAAGACTTGGGAATTCTGTCATATTTTCTGGGGATAGAAGTTTCCTATGCTAAAGACTGCATCTATTTATCTCAGAAGAAATATATCTTGGATTTGTTATCCAAAGCTGATATGCAAAATTGTAAAGGCTGTGACACTCCCATAGTTACTGGAACAAAGCTTCAGAAAGAAGTCAAAGGCTGTTTGGGTCAATATATTGAGGATGCAACAAGCTATAGAAGCTTAGTTGGAGGTTTACAATATCTGGTATTAACCAGACCAGAGATAGCATTTGATGTGCATAAGTTGAGCCAGTATGTGACAGCTCCAACACTCCAGCATGTTATGGCTTGTAAAAGAGTTCTTAGATACCTTAAGGAAACTGCAGATCATGGTTTGAAGTTTTCAGCAGGTGGGGAAATGAAGATCACATGATTTACAGATGCAGATTGGGCATGTGATGTTGATGACAGAAAATCAATAGGAGCATGTTGCATTTATTTTGGAAACAATCTAATTTCATGGTCATCCAAGAAGCAGGCTGTGGTTACACGATCCAGTGCAGAGAGTGAATATCGTGCTCTGGCTTCTGCAAGTGCAGAGATAACATGGATCCAGCCATTATTCAGTGAACTCAACATTAAGTGTACTTCATTACCGACTATCTGGTGTGATAATATAAGTGCAACAGAGTTGGCCAAGAATCCAGTTTATCATTCAAGGACTAAACACATTGAACTGGATATGCACTTTATTAGAGACAAAGTTTTGGCAAAGGAGTTAGAGATTAACTATATTCCCAGCGAGGAGCAAATTGCTGATGCTTTGACAAAGCCTCTGACATTCATTCATTTCAATTATTTCATAGACAAACTCAATGTGCAACCATGCCCCTTGAGTTTGAGGGGGGCTGTCAAGGAAGCTCATTATGCATGGAAGGATGCAGCACACGTGTGAGATGAATACAGTCAGCTGAATCAATTGAAGAGTGAAGTGCCAGCTCAGCTGAAGTTAGTTAGACACGTTAAGATCATATTCAGTTAGCTTCTTTATTTTCTGTTAAGCTGTAAACAGTTGAGTATAAATACAAGCATCTTGTAATCATTTTGTTATTAAGTAAAATGAAATAAAGCATTTGATTCAGAAGTCTTTTACAAATTTTCTTAGCACTTTAAATACATTTTCTCAGTAACCAAACAGTCTATTCATTCAAGCTTTTAAGCTTTCAAACAGCTTGCTAGGAATCCAACATAAATTACTTTGGGCGGTCAGAGGTGTGCGTGTGTGCCCCTCCTTCGCAAGTTGGAACAAATAAATTAAAAGTAGACAGAACAAACATTGACCTGTGGGAGTGGAAGAATGATGGAGAGATCAAGTAGGAAGACGGGCAACAGAGATTTGCTATAATTTCGATGTAGACTCTCCCGTATTTCTGAAGTTCTATTTGTCAAATACCATATACCAAATGCTGAACGTTCAGCAATAACCACACTCATCACCCATCTGTCAAATTGGAAGCACTTTTTCTCATCGTTGGTCACAGGAATGTACAAGAAAACAGGATCCAATACCATTGAATACAAACAACACAGCCAGAAAGCCTCATGCAGCGGAATATAGAGAAATGGAACTCCAAAAACAGTTATTTCTCTTACTTCACCCTGCGGAATACGCAGAAATGGACAAACATTTATTTCTCTTACTCCTCTCATGATCCTACTGGTCCTGTTCATTTCAACGCCAGAAACCAGTCTCGACGTTCCTTCCTCTAAATTCATTCAAGTCCTGAGACCTTGGAAAAAAAAAAATCATCTTCATCATGGTCACCGTATACAATAATTGTAATAATATATAGCCTGATCATAAGTTCAGTAGGACTCTATAAGTATATCATCAAATTAATAAACAAGTCACTTACGAAGGAAAATTAAAGTAAATGAAGCAAAGCTTAAATTCAGTTTCCTTCAATTAAATACAGGTGGATCCTTCACGAATCAGCACTTCAGTGGCTCAGTCTTCGGTGGATGCTTATGTTATGTGTTAATAAATATCAGAGGCACGACCCAAAGACTTCGATTTTTCAAGTCAACCAGGAACACATAATTATTGTTTGGGGTCCGCTTATAATATTTTCGGGCTAGCTCTGTAGCTCAAGCATGAAAAACGGGGAAAGTAAAGTGCAAGAAAATTCCAGATTCTTTTTTCAATTGTTCTTTATACTGTGTAGCTAATGTACAAAAGTGAAAATGAATCTTTGCTTGCATTTTTTTAAATTAGCGGCATAAAAAGAATGGAGTGAAAAGTACAGAGACCTTGAATGATCATTGAAAGCCATTAAAGAATGTAGACAAAAGTTAATTGCATTAGAAAGTACTAATAATGAATTATTTAGACAAAATATAGTACTGCAAAATCAATGTCAGATTTTATTACTTATCAGTTATCACCAGAAAACTCAAAACACTTCAACAAAAGCAAGCACTAGAAAAAATATTTAACCATTCCCCAGTAGGACAATTAATAAAAATTCAAAAAATTTCTTCCCTCATTGGTGATAGTATAGACATTGTAAAAAAAATTTTATTTCAGTAGCCAATCAAATATTCTATGGCATATTAAATTTCTTAGGATTGTTAAATTACAATAAGAAATTTATACCAAAATCTTAGTACATTAATGAGACCATTATATAATAAATTAAGTAAAAATGGACAAAAGTATTTTAAATTTTATAGTGAAGATATTAAATTAATACAAAAACTTAAAGAAATAGGAATTTTTTTAATCTACATCATCATATGTTAATTCCTCATTATTACATAATTCTTCAAATAATTCTTCATCTAAACATTTTTTAGGATTATTAAATATTAATTCTATAATCTTATCTCTAATATTATGTAGAGTTTTCTCTTTATCTGTATTTAAATTTTTTACTATAGGCATATTTATTTCTATATCTTCTAATTATGGATTACCTATTTTTCTATAATTATTAAATCTCTGTGTAACTTAATTATGTAATTCTTAGTGCTTTCTATCTTGCTATCTACTGCATTTTCTTCCTCCGATAGTGAGTCAAAAAATGCAATATCTACTTCTTTTTCCATTGCTAGTGATTTCTTTTCGTAAGGCAAAATATGCATCTCAAATTTAGGTTGTACAAATGTTGATTTTTTAAAGAAATTTATCTCATTAGTAGTTGTTAATATACTACTGTTATCTTCTAATATAAAATTTAATCCTAAAATAAAATTATATCCTACTTTTTTACTACAGATAAATGTTTGTGGAACTCTATTAACGGTTTATCTAAACTCATTCATTTACTATTAATTTTATTGAATTTAATTGTATTTGTAAATCTCTTTGTGTATTTTTAATATTTTTATTTCAACTTTTAAAACTTTTACAAGACTTTTGATTTATAATTCTACTAGTTTAGGTGCTTTTATGTCTAATAATTTTATTAATTCTATTATTTCTTTTTTATTACCGAACCTTGTAATTTGACTATTAAAATCAGCTAATGACTCTTTAATATAGTCTAAATTCTTTCTTTGTGTATTTTATGTTACTTGCTTCAAAAAATTGTCCTAACCGTAATACTAGTTCTTTAAGCTTTTCTAGTTTAACTTCTAAGTGCTGTCCAAGATTAATTATTAAGTCTATTGTTGACCATTACTCGTATATGGAATATGTTTATATTGATTTTCTAAATGCTCTATATTATGATTAAGTTTAATTTTATTTTCCTATGACTACTAATTTGTAAATCCAAATATGCTAGTTTTTGAAAATTCATAAACTAATTCTTTAACTATTCTAGTTTATTTCTAATTTTTAAAATTACATTTTCATATGATCTAATAAATTTAGTTGCCTATTGTAATTATGTTTTACTATAGATAAGTACGTAAGAGTGTAATATCTAACACTTACTTTTTTTAATTATTATTATAGGGTCTAATGGAGATGTGCAATCTACTAGAAATTTTGTATTTTCTAATCTTTCTTCTATTAAATTATTTAATATAGAGTGTTCTGCACTAATTTCTACTTTTTTCTAGCTCTACAATTTTTAGAGCAATTTCTAATTTTTCGGTTCAAGGATTAATCACAAATACCCACAGCCAAATTTACTTTTGAAAGACTTGGATTTTGCAGTCTTACGTGTGACATTTGTGCTGTGTTATCTATGGCCCCATCTAATCCTATCTTACTAAATTTTTGTACCGCGCTACCTAAAATTTTTCCACTACGGGCAATTTGATAAGAGTCTTTGTCTTCTTTAGTCAGCCACGAAAAAAAAAAATGTTAGTTCAGATCTAACTATTCAATCAAGAGCTAGCTCAGGACAAAAAGAAGTGTGCAATAACGGGACGATACTGTCGACAGACAATAGACAAATTTTTCTTTGAATGGTTTACTTTGGACTAAATGATCGGTGATCCAACACCACTGACCGTTTTTCAAAGGGACCCATGTTGTGGATGAAAATTGATAAAACTTGAACCCTATTTTTTTTTTCCCCTCTCCGTTGTGTGAATCAACCTTGGTTAATTAAACTCACCGAAATTGGAGGGGAAAAAATCTTGAAAATATATAATAATCTGCCCCATTTCTACTTAAAACTTTCTCTTTTATGCATCATACTGGCCTTAAATTCTTGCAGCGGAAAGCAAAACGCAGGGACCATAAAGCCATCAATAGTTCTCTAAATTTCCAAATATATGTAACAACAATAGTCAGTGTACAAACTACTTTCACGAGATTTATTCAATAGCTTAGAAACGAGATGTAATTTGTATTTAAAATAAAAATCAATGACAATAAGCTTATTATAACAAGCATAGGGTGTGACCAGCCTATTTTTCTTTAGCAATAAAATGAGGTTCCACAAGCTGCCTAGACATAGGGTATGTTTGGGGGAGAGTAAGAATTCAATGATGTTTGGAAACAGAAAAAACTTAAGGGAAAATAAGAGAATTCTAAAACTCTTTCTTCGTTTTTATTATCTCAAGTCATTAATTGACTGAATCTGTACATACTTCTGTTTATATACATCAGTAGTAATTAGAACTGATTCTCAACTAATTGCAAGTGCTAATCAGCTGGTTATAACTAATTAAAACTGAATTACAAGCACAATAAATACTATAACAAACTCTACTAATCTTCATGTGTGCAAGAGACTATATAACCACCAGGCTCCAGCTGGCAAGCCATGTCATCAACCTGTAACAGCAAGCTGCAGGTGTTGCAATCCTCTGCTCCACTGACTACTCTGCTCATGTGAGCTTCCTTAACATCCCCTCTCAAGCTCAAGGGTCTGTTGAACACATTGAGCTTGGAACGAAAATAACTAAACTTAGGAAATGACAGGGGCTTAGTAAGAACATCTGCAACTTGCTCTTTAGTGGGAATGTACCTCACTTCCAATTCTTTGTTAAGAACCTTGTCTCTAATATAATGAATGTCTAGCTCTATGTGTTTTGATTTTGAGTGAAAAACTAGATTTCTAGGTAGATCTCCAGCACTCTGGTTATCACACCATAGAACAGAAGTTGGTAATTTTGTGATGTTGAGCTCAGAGAATAATGATTGCAGCCAAGAAAGTTTAGAGCTGGCTGCTGACAAGGCTCTGTATTCACTCTCAGTACTAGATTTTGCTACAATGGCTTGCTTTTTTGAAGACCAGGAAACCAAATTATTACCAAGGAAAATGCAATATGCTCCAATGGATTTTTTGGCATCAATATCACATGCCCAATCAGCATCTGAATATCCTGTTAGTCCTATAGTTTCCAGAGTTCCCTCCTGCTAAATATAGAGACCATATGTGACAGTAGCTTGAAGGTATCTGAGCACTTTTTTACAAGCTAACCAGTGTTGAAGTGTAGGAGCACTGAGGTACTGACTAAGCTTATGCACTAAATATGCAATGTCTGGTGTGGTTAAGATTAAGTATTGCAAACCTCCAACAATGCTTCTATAGAGGGTTGGATTCTCAAATTCAGCACCCAATAAGCCTTTTGTTGACCTTTCCAACTTGTAGCCTGTGCTGAAAGGAGTGTCAGTTCCTTTGTAGTCTTGCATTGAGGCTTTGGACAGCAGATCCTTGATGTACTTGGTCTGAGGGAAGTGCATTCCATGATCTGTATAGCTGACTTCTACACCAAGGAAATATGTTACTAGACCCAAGTCTTTTAATGCAAAAACTTTGCTGAGCTTAGCAATAAAAGATTCCAGCAAGTCTGAATCTGGTCCAGTGATCAGAATGTCATCCACATATATTAAGACAAGAATTATGCCTTTGACATCATGCCTAATAAACAGAGAAGTATCAGCCTTAGAATTAGTGAATTTCCAACTTGTAAGACATCCCTTAAACTTATCATACCAGGCTCTTGGAGCTTGTTTTAAGTCATAAAGAGCTTTGTTTAGTTTACAGATGTATCCTCCCTCTGAAACAAAACCCTCTGGCTGTTGCATGTACACATCCTCAATGAGATCCCCATTAAGAAATGCGTTATTGGCATCAATTTGTCTAACATTCTAGCCTTGCATGACTGCCAAGCTAAGAATAACCCTGACAGTAGAAGATTTCACTACAGGACTAAAAGTTTCTGAGTAATCTATCCCAGCAGTTTGGTGAAACCCTTTTGCAACTAAGCGAGCTTTGTACTTAGAGACTGAACCATCAGTATTGTATTTAGTTCTAAAAACCCACTTGCAGCCTACTAACTTGTATTCGGGATTCATTGGTACTAAGCTCCAGGTTTTGTTTCTAATGAGAGCATTATATTCATCTTGCATTGCTGCCTTCCACTTAGTATCAGATAAGACTTCTCCAGCATTGGAAGGTTCTAGGCTGTTATGATCTGTCAAGAAGGCCTTTGGTTTGAATATGCCAGCTTTAGCTCTAGTAATCATAGAATGAGTGTTTATGGTTGTAGCTGAGGGAAGTGATCTGGAAGGTGAATTTTGTAGTATTGCAGGTGAAGTTGTAGTGTTTGGTATAATGTTTATGGTAGCAGCTGGTGATGTTGTGTGGACAATGGGTGAAGATATAGTATTATTTGGTGAAATCAGTGAGGTGGAAATTACTTGTGATGTAGGAATAGGAAGAGAGATGATGTTGTGAGTAGAACTGGAGGCATGAGAATCTGTATCTGCAGGAGCAGCTGCTAAAGGATTCTGATTGCTATTAGGAACTGAGATGTGATATACTTGTAAGGAATTATAAAGGAAGTCAGAAGATTTAGATGGCATAGACTGTAAGAAGGTAGAATCAGTAGAATATGGAAAGGAAGTTTCATAAAAAAAAACATGACTAGCTATGTAAATTCTTCCTGATGGATGAAGACACTTGTAGCCTTTGTGTAAAGGGCTGTATCCTAAGAAAACACATTTAGAAGTATGGAAGTGAAACTTGTGATGATTGCAATCTCTTAAGAAAGGAAAACAAGCACAACCAAAAGTTTTGAGAAATGGATAGTCTGGTTTTTGATGGAATAGATATTCATAAGGGGTTTTCAAGGAAAGAACAGGAGTTGGAAGTTTGTTTATAATGTGGGTAGCTGTATGAAAAGAATCCCACCAAAATTTTATAGGTAACTTGGCTTGTGCAAGCAAGGTTAAACCCAACTCAGTGATGTGTCTATGTTTTCTTTCCACAAGTCCATTTTGATTGTGAGTATATGGATAGGAGTGTCTAAACTGAATCCCCTCTGTTTAAAGAAAATGAACAAGTGATCTATACTCACCACCCCAATCAGATTGAAGACACTTGATAGGTTTATCTAATTGTTTCTCTACTTGAGCTTTGAAAACTTTGAACACTGGAAATGCTTCAACTTTGGTTTTTAAAGGAAAGATCCAGGTGAATCTTGTGTAATCATCTACAAAGCTGATATAATATTTATATCCTTGTATAGAAAGTGTAAGAGCAGGCCCCCATAGATCTGTATGTAAGATTTCAAGTGCATTTTTTGTTTTGGTTTCAGTTACTGGAAAATGAAGTTTGTGCATTTTTCCCAACTTACAAGCATCACAAGAATCAAAACCTTTATTACCATCGATGGTTTTAAAAGATGGACAAGAATTGATAACATGATTCAACACTCTAGCATTGGGATGACCTAATCTTTGGTGTAAAACCATAGTACTCAACATACAATCTGAGTTTTGACTACATTGTGCTTCAGTTTGTAACTGAGAAGCAATTTTATTTTGACATTTAGAATCAACAACAGAAAACATGGAAATAGGTTGAGTTGAGACATCTGACTGAACATGAGCAAAAAGACCTTGGTTTGACAGATAAGGAGAGGTTTTATTTGAGGAGACAAATAGCAATCTGTACAATCCTTTTTCAGCTTTGCCCTGCAGCATGATCAAATTCCTCACCTTGTCCTTAACAAAACAGAAATCATTAGTAAATTCTACCACAACATCATTATCTCTGGTTAGTTTTGATATACATATCAGGTTTTTGGTTATTTTAGGCACAAGAAGAATATTGTTTAGCTTAAGATCAACATGATTTATAGAGCTTTTCATTCTCAAAACAGCAGAACCTGTATGTGTTATGAATAAACCAACACCATTACCAATGACAAGTTTAGAAGTACCTGTAAAAGGTTCAGCCATATTCATATTGCTCATATCATTAGTGAGGTGGTGTGTAGCACCACTGTCAAGATACTAATTAGTATCAGCTGGAGCATCCATGTTGGCTAAATAGGCAGCCTTTGGTCCTCTATTTGGAGGTGATCTGTAAGAGCCTAAAGCAATGAATTCTTCCAGCTTCCAACAAATGTTTGCAGTATGTCCAGGCTTGAGGCAGATTTAGCAGGTAGGTTTTGAAGTATTCCACTGAGGTTTAGAGTTCATAGGTGGTTTCCCATTGTTAAAATTGTTAACTCCAGTGTTATTGTTCTAGTTTCCTCCTCCTCCTCCTATTTGATTACCAGATTGATAACCTTTGAACTGACTATTAAAACCAGTACCACCACTAGTAGATTCAGTGCCAAAGTTTCCTTTGTAATAACCACCATTTCCAAACCCAGAGTTATAGCCATAACCACCAAAACCTCTTCCACCTGATATGTTTCCCTTCTTAACTCCTCTATTTTGAGCATAATTTGCCTCAAAAATTGTTTTTCATATCCACACCAGCAAGCATTTGTGATTGTTGTTCAATCCTAGCCTCTTGAGTTAACAACATAGCATAGGCTTCATTTACATTCATTTTACCAACTCCTACTTGACCAGTAATGTAAGTAGCTACTGAATTATAATCTGGTCCTAGGCTAGATAATACATGTAAAATCAGATTATCACTACTTAAAGCACTTCCTGCTGCAGCCATATTATCAGCTATGTTTTTCATCTTAATAAAATAGTCTGTGATTTTCATATCATCTTTTTTTGTTGAATTCATCATATCTTTCCTTGTTGAATTCATCATGTATCTTAGATGTAAAAGTCTGGATTTAGACTGCGAGCCAAATTGTACCTTAATAGTTTTCCACACTTCAAGTGATGTTTCCAGGTTGAACACTAGACTAATGATTCCTTCACTCATTGAAGAGAGCAGCCATCCAAGCATCACTTGATCTTGAGATCTCCATGTTGTGAATTCTGGATTCTTTACAGATCTGAGTTTATCATCAACTCTCTGAGCTATATGAGATGGAGGTGGAGTGACTGCATTATCAATAAACTTTTCGAGCCTGTTTCCACGAATTGAGGCTAGGACTTGAGATCGCCATATGAGATAATTGGACTGATCAAGCTTGACTGGTGTGTTAAAGGTAAAGGAAACAGTTGTTGAATTTGTAGCATGATTAAGAGTTTAAATTGAGGAAGAAGAAGCAAGATTAACAGACGCCATTATTGGCTGGCTCTGATACCAAGTAAGAATTCAATGATGTTTGGAAACAGAAAAAACTTAAGGGAAAATAAGAGAATTCTAAAACTCTTTCTTCGTTTTTATTATCTCAAGTCATTAATTGACTGAATCTGTACATACTTCTGTTTATATACATCAGTAGTAATTAGAACTAATTCTCAACTAATTGCAAGTGCTAATCAGCTGGTTATAACTAATTAAAACTGAATTACAAGCACAAGAAATACTATAACAAACCTACTAATCTTCACGTGTGCAAGAGACTATATAACCACCAGGCTCCAGCTGGCAAGCCATGTCATCAACCTGTAACAGCAAGCTGCAGGTGTTGCAATCCTCTGCTCCACTGACTACTCTGCTTCCTTAACAGGGAGCAGCTGCCTATATTCTAGGAGGATATTGCAGCGCAGCTGCCTCAAATGCACACGTAATTGTGGGGCGCTCTGTCTAGACGTTTCTGCATTCCTTGTAGAATGAGAGAAATTAAGTTCCTTTCACAGCGCCCATGAGCAATTTTATGAATCAAGTTGCTTGGATGAATAGAGCTGCCCGACTAGGCTTAATGAGTGACACATTTTTCAAGTCATCAGCCATAGACAAAAGGCTTCAACTTTATGCTTGAATAGCTCTGGTTGAGATGGCAGGCTGAAGCATTGTTGGTTTGCCCTTACACCTGAGTATCGATCTGTCCATGGCTACCAGAAAATGAGAAAATTCTTTTTACAATGTCCTGGAATAATTTTAAAAATCGAGCTGCTTTAATGAATGGAGCTACTCGTTTCTGCTCAAAGAGTAATAAATCATCGGCTGTGAGAACAAAGGCTTCAACTTTTGTAAGTGCTTGAATGGTTCCTGTTGAGGTAGGGAGGTCAGATGAAAAATGGTCAATTGTAGTGCAAGCATCCTGAACCCAAGCGACAAGTTCTTCTCCACAAATGTCGCCATCTTTAAGATAATTATTAGTGCCTGGGGAGGCTTTTGTTACATTTCCGGAGTTGTAGATCCGTAGCTTACCTTGCACCACCAAAAGTGCCTTATCAATTGGGTCTCCTTCATGGACAATGTAAGCGTGCCCCATGTAGGTAACTGGCTGAACAAAATCACACAGATCCTCCAGCAATGCTCTCTTCCACTTTCCAAATTTTCCCATCTTGATTACATACAAGAACAACAATGAGAATACAGACGTACCATCTCAAGCAATTATAATGTGGTATTGAATAGAACTCACAATGATGTACAAAGCAGAGCAGTTCTATTGGATAATAACAGCAATAATAAAATTAAAACCCACTTTCTTGAGGAGTTCTAAGCAGAGTTCATATTTTATCTCCCTTCCAAGGTCCTTTGGAAGACGATTGATCAAACTTTCTATATCAAAACCAATGGTTTCTTGCAATTGGTATAGCAGGTACTGAATCGGCTGTTGAAGTTTTAGAGAAAGCTTTCTATAGGGCAGCCACTGCCCTAACTCTGTCCCCTTCTGTGTCATCCCCACTGGTCTTACAAGTTCAGACTGACTGTGAATAAGTCTGTTTCAAAAAGACTAGAGTCCATAGAAATTAAAAGTCACTGCGCTTCATCTTAAGCAGCAGATAAAACTATCTTGGAGATAAAAAAAAAAAAATGATGAACCAGGATTTGTCCAACAAAAATAACAAGTAGCCACATGCTAGATACACTAATGCAAACTGCAAAGATGTTTTCCCATGGATTGGCACTTGTTTGGAGACCTTGACCAAAAGAACTGCAAAAAAATTGAATTCGAAGGTATCTGTCGGGCACTAATCTCAGAAGTTATAAGTTCAATATGCTCATACAAGGAGTTTACACGGGTAAAGCACTTTGTATATAACAGATGACCACTTATTTTAATAGCTTACTTTTAAACTAGATGAAAGTCATATGATTATGGGTGAAGTTAGATTTTCTTTTATTACAGTAGTTTTGCCAATGGCCATCTCAGCAATGGGTCGATTAATGAAATTTTCAACGAGGGCACGGACTCTCTCATCCTCAAAAACCATTATAATATGGAATAAATATTAAAATCAGGGACGCATTATATGCAAATTAGTGTGATTTTAAAATGGAACAAAATGAATCGTCGGTTGAAACATGAAAACTTTGCTCCATACTGCAATCCGAACTTGAAATTAGCATAAATATATATATATATAATCAACACTGTAGAGGAGTTTTGATAGCTTTATATATACACATCAACCGTATCAGGCATCGGTTTCTAATATCTCAAACTCAAAATACTCTCGTCCAAATTTATTCTTGAGATAGGTCCTTAATTAAGATCATGAACAAGGCCTAAAATACTAACGTTGCTGCACCAGATCTGAATGCCCAAAATATTATTGTAGATGGCGATGGTGGCGTTCATTGTGCGGACGCTTGTGCATTCTTTCTAGTTTGTCGGAATACTTGTATGCAGCGAGCTGCATTGTTTTGCTTAATGATCAATATTCAAAAGCAACTGCTTCAAATCATCTGCCATTAGAACAAATGCTTCAACATTTGTAAGAGCTTGAATTGTTTTAGTTGATAGAGGGAGGTTGGATGAGTCGCGGTCAGCCTTCGCCCAAGCAATGAGTTCTTCTCCAGCAGAGTCACCATCTTCCAGATGGTTGTTCAGGTTACCAGAATTGCTTGAGGATCCAGCTATGCTCCTGGAAGTGTAGGTCCATAACTTGCCTTGCAGCACGAAGAGCATTTGATCAATTGGGTTTCCCTCCTGGAGAATGTAAGAGCGCGCTGTGAAGACAACTGGCTTCACAACATCACACAGTTTCTTCAACGATGAAACATCCTGCTTTCCAAACTCTTCTGCCTAAACAAACATACATCCAATATCATTACTATAATCTAGAAGGCTCGATGCTGATAATGAAATTCAGCTTCTGAATGAAGAGAATAAAAATTGATCTAGAACTATCTCAGCTAAAATGAGATTCATTCCCCATCACTAAACACATGTCAGGCTTGAGTTTCCATTGAGGTGATGTGAACCTTAGCTATTGCGCTTTCAAAACCATGCAGAAGTTCAAATAGTTACAAACATTTACCCTTGAGTTTATTCGATTGAGTTAAAGAAGAGGAAAATATTTTCATTAGTTTTTCGGATTGCTGTTTATATGTTGCCAGCCTCTTCTTTGTCAGTTCCACAAATTCAGAAGTAGGAGGGACAAATATAGTTGTAAAGATTTCTTACTCACATTTTTTAGCAGGTCTAAGCAGAGGTTTTGTTTTATGCTCTTTCTGAGGTCCTCTGGAAGATTATTCACCATTTCTACATCAACCCCTGTGGTTCCTCGCAATTTGGATGCCGCATGTCTCCTGACCTTCTTTTGGAGTTCCTTAGGGAGCTTTCCAAAGGGCGGCCACTGGTGTATTTCTTGTACCTTCTGTCTTATCTCCTCTGCTTTTGACATTTCATACTGCACATTGCGCGAGAATAATGGTTTATGGAAAATTAAAATTTATTGCGCTTCATCTCAATCAAGCATAAAGAACCAATTTTAAGAGACAAGAATCAGACGAGAAAAAAATAAAATAACATAAAATAAAGATACACCAACCTGGACCTTTCCAATCAAGAAGAAAAACAGCACTACTCCAGTGATGGTAATTGAAATCACAAAGAAGTTTTCCAAGACATTAGTACTGAATGGGAGACCTTGACCAAAAGAACTGCAAAAGTCAAACCCACAAATTTATTAGAAATTTAGAACCAATGTTTTTGAGTTTAATTGCTAAAAAAACATAAAAATACGTATGCGTAATTTTATGCCCAAAAAACATAGAAAGGCATATGCACAAAGATTGTTACAAGGAGAATGATGTATATCCACAACTTAACCTGAGATTTTGCAGGCTCCATCGAATACAAAGCAAGAACCTCAGAGATAAACTGTTTTGCTCCATAACACCAGAATTAATAGCATCAACGTATATCCCAAAATCATAGATAGTTGCATTTTGAGTCTTTGTAGAGCAAAAATCATTAGAAAATGTGTAGTTTGTTAAACTGTTGTCACAGTGCAAAGGAAGGAGACGGCATTTGGTAGAACCTGTGCAGGCTTTCCTCCAACATTCGGTCTTTCTTTGTAGAGCAAAAAAGTACCATAATGCTCCAAACCCCTAAACAACCATCAAGTAGATCATCAGGAATTATAAATTACCCAAAAAAGAGTAAAGAGAAATAGAATATATTGGAGACTTGGGAGGCAAGTAAACTTACATTAGCAGCATGTAGGTAAAAGAGATTGAACGTAAGTCTGGCCCATTTAGTATGCTTATATGAATTCTTCCTTTTTTTAATCAATGCATACAATCGCTTAACCTTTAGCAAATGTTGGACGATAAACAGGTTCATCACATGGAAAAATTGCTGGACATTCATTAGTCGATTATAAACTAGAAGCACCAACACCTGAACAGTTTGTACACCATAAAGATAGAATTATCAATTATGAAATATGATTCCATATGAAAAGGAAAAAAAAAAATGGAAATTAATCGTACAAATTACAACCTATGCGTGCTTGCTAGGAATCCAACATAAATTACTTTTGGGCGCCCATAGGTATGCGCGTGTGCCCTTGCTTGGCTAGTTGGAACAAATAAGTAAAAAGTACGACAGAACAAACATTTACCTGTGGGAGTGGAAAAATGAAGGCGAGATCAAATAGGAAGACGGCCAACCGAGATTTGCTAAAATTTCGATGTACATTCTCCCCTATTCGTAAAGCTTTTTTCATCAAAAACAATATATCATATGCTGTACGTTCAACAATAACCAAAATCATAAGGGCTATGTCAAATTGGAAGCACTTTTTGCCATCGTTGATCACGGGAAGGTACAAGAAAACAGGATCAAATATTATGGAATACACATAAATCAGCCAAAAATTAGCATCCGGGTAACGTCTCGTAGCATCCAGGAAACGTCTCGGCAGATTACGAATCTGCCGAAGAGATGTTTTTTCTCCATTACCCAAGCTTTCGATCACAGTTCGAAAAGCAGATACTGTTGCTTCTCTCTCGCTCCTACTGATGCTGTCCATTTCAACACCAGCAACCAGTCTCGGCGTTCCTTCCTCTAAATTCGAGTGCTGAGACCTGAAAAAATAAAATCAACTTCATCGTCATCACCATATACAATAATTGTAATAACATATGGCCTGTACCTCAGCTCAGTAAGGCTCTATACGTATATCGTCAAATTAATAAACAACTCGCTTAAGGCTTACATAATCAACCAAGGGGAAGGAAAATTTAAGTAAATGAAGCGAAGCTTAATTTCAGTTTCCTTCAATTAAATACAGGTGGATCCTTCACAAATCATCACTTCAGTGGCTGAGTCTTCGGAGTTCAGAGCATGCTTATCCTATGCGCTAATAAATATCTACGCACTGTGGTTCCTCAAGACATTGACTTCTTACACAATCAATCAAACAACCAAAAAAAAAAAAAATTCAATAATTATGTAATTTCTGTAGCACCTGTTGATTGAGCTGGGGCCGGAGGCAACTAATAGCTACGACTTGAGGTTAGAACTTATCCATATGCATAATCTCAATCTACGGTTCATTAACCAAAATTTTGGCCCCAAGAGGCTGCAACTCTATCACGTCCCTTTGTGCTTTTTGCTCACTAGTAGAATTGGATCTTTGTGCTTTTTGCTCAAGATAAATATAAGCCTTAGAAATATGAACTTGTTAAGGATCCAAATCCAAACTTGTGAACAATGTCACGATGCCTATTACAAATTTGAGCAATGGTAGGAACAGTTGGGGCCTGTGTCCCAGGTGGTTTTAGAAACTTTTTGATGACCACTGACCTTTCTTCCTTAGAATTTATAAAAATATCCCATTTGAGTGTTAAAATTATGAAAAGTTCAGTGCTCATCTCTAGTTCACAAATTGAACTTACTTTCTGCTAGTTCAAACACTGAAATTTTGTGTAAAAAATAAATCAAGGGTCATATATTGTTATTTAAATTTTTTTTGAAATTGTATTATACTAATAAAGGTTTTAAATGGAGATAAGAAATCTCATTTGTTAAAGACTAATCCTTAAATGGAGATAAGAAATCTCATTTGTTAAAGACTAATCCTTAAATTTAATTTCAAACACTATATATAATCAAACACTATAAAGGAGTTTTGCTAACTTCATATATATACACATCAACTGTATCAGGCTTCGGTTTCTAATATCTCAAACTCAAATACTTTCGTCCAAATTTATTATTGAGATAGGTCCTTAATTAAGATCATGAACAAGGCCTAAAATACTAACGTTGCTGTACCAGATCTGAACGCCCAAATATTATTGTAGATGGCGATGGTGGCGTTCCTTGTGCGGACGCTTGTGCACTCCATCTAGTTTGTCAGAATACATGTATACATCCAGTGCAATGTTTTGCTTAATGATCAATATTCAATAGTACCTGCTTTAAATCATCTGCCATAAGAACAAATGCTTCAACATTTGTAAGAGCTTGAATTGTTTTAGTTGATATAGGGAGGTTGGATGGTGGCGTTCCTTGTGCGGACGCTTGTGCACTCCATCTAGTTTGTCAGAATACATGTATACATCCAGTGCAATGTTTTGCTTAATGATCAATATTCAATAGTACCTGCTTTAAATCATCTGCCATAAGAACAAATGCTTCAACATTTGTAAGAGCTTGAATTGTTTTAGTTGATATAGGGAGGTTGGATGAGTCGCGGTCAGCCTTTGCCCAAGCAATGAGTTCTTCTCCAGAAAAGTCACCATCTTCCAGATGGTTGTTCAGGTTACCAGAATTGCTTGAGAATCCAGTTATGCTCCTGGAAGTGTAGGTCCATAACTTGCCTTGCAGCACGAAGAGCATTTGATCAATTGGGTTTCCCTCCCGGAGAACGTAAGAGCGCTCTGTGAAGACGACTGGCTTCACAACATCACACAGTGTCTCCAACGATGAATGACTCCAGTTTCCAAACTCTTCTACCTATACAAACATACATCCAATATCGTTACTATAATCTAAAAGGCATGATGCTGATAATGAAATTCAGCTTCTGAATGAAGAAAATTGAAAATAAAATGTGATCTAGAACTATCTCAGCTGAAATGAGATTCATTCCCTAACACTAAAACATATCAGGTTTGAGTTCACGTTGAGGTGATGTGGACTTTAGCGATTGCGCTTTCAAAACTATGCAAAATATTTTTATTAGTTCTCCTTTGTCAATTTCACAAATTAACGAATAGCAGACACAAATATAGTTGTAAAGATTTCTCACTCACTTTTTTTAGCAAGTCTAAGCAGAGCTTCTGTTTTATGTTCTTTCTGAGGTGCCTTGGAAGATGATTCACCATATACTCTACGTCAACACCCGTGGTTTGCAATTTCGACGTCTGATCTTCCTTGATCTCCTTTTGGAGTTTCTTAGGGAGCTTTCCAAAGGGCAGCCACCGGTCTATTTCTCGTACCTTCTGTCTTATCTCATATACTTTTGACGTTTCAGACTGCACATTGCCCAAGAATCATGGTTCATAGAAAAGTAAAATTTATTGCGCTTCCTCTTAATCAATCATAAAAACCAATTTTGAGAGACAAGATGCAGATGATTAAAAGAAAAAAAATGAAAACATAAGGTACACCAACCTGAACCTTTCCAATCAAAAAGAAAAACAACACTACCCCAGTGATGGTAATTGAAATTACAAAGATGTTTTCCAAGACATTGGTACTTAACGGGAGACCTTGACCAAAACAACTGCAAAAGTCAAACCCACAAATGTGTTAGAACCAATGTTTTGAGTTTAATTGATAAAAAACACAAAAATACGTATGCTTTAATATATGCACAAAAAACAAAGAAAGGCGTACACAAAAAGATTGTTACAAGAAGAATGATGTATATTCACAACTTAACCTGAGAGTTTGCAGGCTCCATTGAAAACAAGGCAAGTACCTCCGAAAAAAATTGTTTTGATCCAAAACACCAGATTGAATAGCATCACGGAATATCCCAAAATCATAGATAGTTGCATTTTGAGTCTTTGTAGAGCAAAAATCACTAGAAAATGTGTAGTTTGTTAAACTGTCATCACAGTGTAAAGGAAGGAGGCCACATCTGGTAAAATCTGTGCAGGCTTTCTTCCAACATTCAGCCTTTCTTTGTACGGCGAAAAAGTACCATAATGATCCAAACACCTAAAGAACCATCAAGTAGATCCCGGGAACTATAAATTACCCAAAAAAACAGTAAAGAGAAATAGAACATTTTGGAGAGTTGAGAGGCAAGTAAACTTACATTAGCAGCATGTAGGTAACCGAAATTGAACGTCAGATTGGCCCATTTATTAAGGTTATATGAATTCTTCCATTCTGTAATCAATTTAGCCAATCGGATAACCTTTAACCCATGTTGTACAAGAAACAGGTTCATCAGAGAGAAAAATTCCTGGCCACTAATTCTTTGACTATAAGCTAGAAGCACCAACACCTGAATAGTTTGTAGATATTAAAAAAAATATATATATTAACCGTACAAAATACAACCTATACATGCTTGCTAGGAATCCAACATAAATTACTTTGGGCGGTCAGAGGTGTGCGTGTGTGCCCCTCCTTCGCAAGTTGGAACAAACAAATTAAAAGTTGACAGAACAAACAATGACCTGTGGGAGTGGAAGAATGATGGCGAGATCAAGTAGGAAGACGGGCAACAGAGATTTGCTATAATTTCGATGTATACTCTCCCGTATTTCTGAAGTTCTATTTGTCAAATACCAAATACCAAATGCTGAACGTTCAGCAATAGCCACACTCATCACCCATCTGTCAAATTGGAAGCACTTTTTCCCATCGTTGGTCACAGGAATGTACAAGAAAACAGGATCCAATACCATTGAATACAACAACACAGCCAGAAAGCCTCATGCAGCGGAATCCAGAGAAATGGAACACCAAAAGCAGTTATTTCTCTTACTTCACCCCGCGGAATACAGAGAAATGGAACTCCACAAACATTTATTTCTCTTACTCCTCTCATGCTCCTACTGGTCCTGTTCATTTCAACACCAGAAACCAGTCTCGACGTTCCTTCCTCTAAATTCAAGTACCGAGACCTTGGGAAAAAGAAAAAAAATCATCTTCATCACGGTCACCATATACAATAATTGTAATAAAATATAGCCTGATCATAAGTTCAGTAGGATTCTATAAGTATACCATCAAATTAATATACAATTCGCTTACGAAGGAAAATTAAAAGTAATTGAAGCAAAACTTAAATTCAGTTTCCTTCAATTAAATACAGGTGGATCCTTCGCGAATCAGCACTTCAGTTTCCTTCAATTAAAAAAGACATTTGACTTTTTACATAATCAATCAAAAAAATCAATAAATACGTAATTTTTATAGCACCTTTTGATTGAGTTATGGCTGCAGGCAACTAATGGTTGCGACTTGAGCCGTACTGGGTTAGAACTTATCCATATCCATAATCTCAATCTGCGGTTCATTAGTCTTGCAATGGTAGGACCAGTTGGGGCCTGCTGTCCCGGCTGGTTTTAGAAAATTTTTGAAGACCTCTGACCTTACTTCCTTTAAATTGATAAAAATATCCCATTTGAGTGTTAAAATTTTGAAAATTTCAGTACTCATCTCTAGTTCAAAAATTGCACGCACTTGCTGCTAGTTCAAACACCGAATTTTGGGTAAAAATAAATCAATGGTCATATATTGTTATTTAATTTTTTTTTGAAATTGTATTATACTAATAAAGGTTTAAAATGGAGGTGAAAAATCTCATTCGCTAAACACTAATCATTACCCTTTATTATCATTCGAACTCAGGTGACTGCGGGTGCAAAACATATTCACAGTCAGCTGAATTATATTAAGATACGAAATTATATTGTATGTTGAAAAACTTTTCTGGCTACCTCTCATTTAGACTTAACTATATGAGCATATTAAATGATTAAATTTCATGGTCTTTTGTTGATTCTCTGACTATGTCATGATGTCTAGATTGTAGTATACAAATTAGGTAATAGAAGTCTAGATACTTTGTATATAAATTTTAATGTCATACTGTAATTACTGTTTGCCAATAATATTGTATTTTTCACTTTTACAGTTCTCCTTCGATGTTAGAGGTAGCTTTTGTCAAGTTTGAAAATTGTGCTAGTTGTTACTTTTTTTTTTTAAATTATTACTGATATTAAATCAAACATTACCATTATAATATTTACAATCGTACTAAATAATTGGGACTACTATCATACATTAACACACTAAAATACTTGATCAAATATTTTAAACCCTCTGTAATATTAAAATTACACTGCAATATACGTCCATGGCAGGCAAACAAAGTACGATTAAGGTATCTTCATCTGCATTTGTAATCTCGTTGATGTAGAGTTACATCATTAAAGATTCCGCCACGTGTCACACATGAACGAATCTTGCACGTGCTGACCACACTCCCCTATCTCATTATATCCCTTCTGGTTTTCTCTCCCTCTCTCGCGGCAGAAAGTGTTGAACTCAATAACAAATAAAAATTTCACAAACCCTTTTACAAGTGCTTTGCATAAACAATTTCTCACTCCTTCAAAAGTCGTTAAAGGTACAATTTTTAACACCCTTTTTTGTTTAAAAACAAATGCATTTCTGATTCTACCAGGTACTTGAACAGGCTTCGGTTTCTTTGGTTTTGTATATTAATGGTAAAACAAATTAAAGATTAAAGCTTTTAGGGGTTTGTTTGCTTCTTGCTGTTCATTTTGGTTTCGCAATTATTAAATTTTTAATTACAGTTCTCGTACATTCGTGCATTGATTTTTTTTTTTATTAAGATTCATTCAATATCGTGTTTGTGTTAGGTGCTTGGTTCTTATATGTTGTTGGGTATTGGTGAATGAATGAGATGACAATCTCTTCACTTTCTGCTGGGGTTTCTGCTCGGAGAAACAGTTTAAACAATGTAATTATCGTTTTACCTTTTTATATGGATTCTATAAACTGTCCTTTTTGTTAGTACCCTTTTGTGATTTTTAGAGTTTGCATTTGTCCACATGGGATCAATTTTCTACTTTTCAGGTTGATTTTCTAGAGATTTCATTTTCAAAGCCAAGGAGGAAGTGCACTCGTCTTCCGTGTGGGCTTAATGTAAGGCAGGCTGTTCATGTTGTTCGGTTATTAGCAACATGTAGGAGAGACCTTAGACGGAGGACCTTAGCTTATGCCATACCGAATGAAAATGATGAAGCTAAGAAAGCAGCTTCCCGCGATTGTAATCTTGATACCATGGCTTTGCATTTGGATAATAATGCAAGTTCTAAATACTCAGACGTGGAAGTTGTTGCCTCCATTTCATGCTTAGAAGATGACATCTCTCAGAGTATTGAGAATCTGAAAAGCCAAGGAAGCATTCTTGACAAACTAAAAGCTGTTCACTTACATCTGTTAGCCTCTGAGCGATGGAATGCTTCTCGACTCAAATTATGTCACAGGTGTGCTTCTCTTCTATTTGGGGATTCTTTTTTAGATTTATTGTGCACAGCATTTGTGTGTATTCTCTAGTGCTTGCTGTGGGGAAATTGTAGCAGCTTATCTTAAAAAATTGATAGGACCACCTGCGGTGGACTGCTGAAATAGGCTTTTATGTTTCTTTTGTTTCTCATTCTCGAAGTCTTCGATTGCTTCTATTTATTAATTCTGTGATACTTATCATCTCTTTTTGCCCTTTGGATTATTTTGTTAAACTGTTCAACTCATGAATGCTGTTTGGTTAGTGGTCCTGTGTTCACTTTTATATGGTGAGTTCTTTGTCTATTCATTTACCTATCCCCATTTCATGCACTGAATAAAATGAGTGGCTAACTTATGGATGCATTAATGTGGATGTTGATTTTTGTTTAGGCATACATGAGTTATCCTTTAATAATTTGATGGTGTACATGCTTGTTCAGTCTTATATTTAAATTGTCTGATGGTACTTACGTGTTATATTCTGTTTCGGCAATATAAACTTGGTACTTACGTTTTGGAAAATTTTAAGAGTACATAAAATACTGTTGTTTGTTTAGGAAAATAACTCTTTGATGTTTTGGCATTTTTGTCCTGGCAGACACTACTCGGATAGTGCAAGAAACTTAATTCATTATCTAGCTTTGAGGTGCCTTGACCTTGAGCAGCTCAAGGAAGATCTTTCTTGTAACAGTCTTTTAAATTTGGAGTCTATCAATTCATACATACTTGCAAGTCTTACAGCAGGAATACAATTGTTGGATAACCAGAAGTCCAGTTCTCTGAACACCCAAGAGAGCATATTATACCAAGAAGAAAACGGGAACTTCATGATACAGGCATTGGGTAAAAAACTGTCCGCCAATAAAGAGTTGTTGTTGGGTCCACTTCGACATAACCAAACCAATCACATCATGGTAACAGTTGGACAAGAAGCTAGTGAAAGTGAAATATCTGACATTCTCAAGGCTGGTGCCTCCATTATTCGGATCAATTGTGCACATGGAAACCCCAGCATTTGGAGTGAGATTATCAGAAGAGTGAAAACAAGTTCTCAAATGCTTGAAATGCCATGTCAAATTCTTATGGATTTAGCTGGACCAAAACTCCGCACAGGCAACTTGAAGCCTGGTCCATGCATAATTAAAATATCCCCCAAGAAGAATGCAACTGGAAATGTGATCTTGCCCTCTCAAGTTTGGCTGTCTCACAAAGATGCAGGTCCTCCTCCATCTCATTTATCTCCTGATGCAGTTCTATTCATAGATGATAAAAAATTTCTCAGTGAGCTTCAGGTTGGTCATATCTTGAAGTTTTCGGATGCAAGAGGTAAGAAAAGGATGCTCAAGATATCTAGACAGTTTCATTTTTTTTCTGGCACTGGGTTTGTGGCAGAGTGTTCTAGGACTGCTTATGTCCAGTCTGGAACAGAGTTGCATCGTAAAGGAAAAAAAATTAGGTTCCCTGCAGCACAAGTGGTGGATGTCCCTGCTGTTGAGCCATTTATCCGACTAAGAGTTGGAGACTTGCTAACCATATCACGAGATAGTTCATGTGAACAAGATGAATCTTCTGAGCCCATAAGCAGTGCTCATAGGATAACCTGTTCTTCTAGCTGTCTGTTTGATTCAGTCAAACCTGGAGAGCCTATAGCTTTTGATGATGGAAAGATTTGGGGTTTAATCCAAGGAGCAAGTATTTCAGAGATTGTTGTGTCAATTACTCATGCCGGTCCTCGAGGTACTAAACTTGGATCAGGAAAATCCATAAACATCCCAAAAAGCAATATTCATTTTGAAGGCCTTACGACAAAGGATCTGATGGATCTTGAATTTGTAGCCTCACATGCTGACATGGTGGGCATTTCTTTTGTCCGAGATAGTTGTGACATTGCCATGCTTCGTAAAGAACTGGAGAAACGAAAGGTTCAGAATCTGGGAGTTGTTTTGAAAATTGAGACAAAGAGTGGGTTTGAGAGGTTGCCTCATATACTCTTGGAGGCTATGAAGTCTTCAAATCCTCTGGGTGTTATGATTGCCAGAGGTGATCTTGCGGTAGAGTGTGGATGGGAAAGGCTGGCCGATATGCAAGAAGAAATTTTGTCTATTTGTGGTGCTGCCCATGTACCAGTCATTTGGGCTACTCAGGTGCTGGAGTCGCTTGTCAAGTTTGGTGTACCTACCAGAGCTGAGATTACTGATGTTGCTAGTGCAAGGAGGTAAATGTTCAAATTGTTATTCACCCTGGCAATTTTAATTGACACTCAAAAAAATGATTTTAATTGTTCCTCGAGCATAGTTATAATAAAGTATTTCTTATGTTGCTATGTTTAGTTGGGCATGTGAGCACCCATCCAACCAAAATTTAGAAATCTTCCCCGGCCTAAGAGCAGTAATATCAATAGTTTCTTAATATTATAACCAGCGAATACTTGTTTTGCAAGTCAAACCTATTTTTATAATGGTTAGTCTCTTCATTCGGCCTTTGTAGAACTCACGTTTCGAGAGTTATCTCCAAATCAGAAGTGTCAGGACATCTTGGCCAGTGGCATTTAGGCTGAAAATTGATGAAGCAACCAGTGCAAGTGAAATTTTGAGGTTCGGATAAGAATATTAGAATTTGTGGACGAAAATCGTGCTAACATCGTTTGATTTCTAATGCTAAGGGCAAATCAATCCTTCTCTTTGAACATGTGCACCAGTCCATTTTTTGGTTTTTTTCTCTTTGAATATGTGCACCAGTCTATTTTTTTATTTTACTCATGACAGAAGTTTTACAGCGGTGAAGCCTTTACCTTTCCATTGTCTAGGACCAAAAAAGAAAAAAAAATTATATTAAGCTAATTACACAGATGATGATTAAGTGGTGTCCTTTGTTTTGACAGGGCAAGTTGTGTAATGCTAAACAAAGGAAAACATGTTGTAGAAGCTGTTTCAACTTTGGATAAAATCCTCCACATCAACACTGCACAGATGAAAGCAGACCTGATGAAGCCTCTTCTACCATCTAGCCATTTCTTTTAGTGATAATTTATTTTCTTAGATGTAGTGGATAGCACAGTTGTATAAATGAGCAGCAACATTTTTCTCTTCAGACTGGGGCCGTCAAAAGAGGATCGGTATCTCAAATTTTGTGTATATCATTTATTTTAATAGAAAACTTGCTCATACTGTTATATTGTTTCTCTTTGACATGATCTTTTCTTCTAGAAGGATTTGGGTATATGCAATGCCTTCTGTACATAAAGCAATACTTCTCAAATAAAACTCAATAACAAAGCGAGATGTATAAACCCTTAGGTGATATTGAACTCCGGCTCTTCAACAATGGTTTCAGTCTCTCCTTGCGGCTGAGGCAGGTATTGTGGTGTTCTATTGGGAAAATTGATACCCTGTAAAGCATTTAATAATGAAGCACCTTGTGATATTGCAACTTGCAGGCTAGAATCAATTTCACCAGTAGATCTTGTTGAATTCCTTCTAGTATGATAGCGACGCCAAGCATCTTGTATGACACGAGCTGCCTGAGTCATCAAATTTTTCCAGTTTAACTCGGAATAGGTACAAAGCTGGTGGTTAATGAATACATTTTTCAAGTCGTCAGCCATAAGAGCAAAAGCTTCAACTTTCGTAAGTGCTTGAATAGTTCTGGTTGATATTGGCAGATTTGATGAAGAGGGATCATCCATAGCCCAAGCAACAAGCTCTTCACCACAAAAGTCACCATCTTTCAGATGATCCTTTTTGCTTTTGTTATCATTGTCTCTGTGATTATTGAATCTTGCAGAGCCGGATGCTCTGCTCTTGGAGGTGTAGTTCCATAGTTTGCCTTGCACTACAAAGAGCATTTCATCGATTGGGTAATCCTCCCGGACAATGTGTGCCCGCTCAATGAAGAAAGCTGGCTTTACACAATCACACAATGCATCCAGTGTCGCTTCATCTAATTTCTTAAACTCTTCTACCTTGAAACACATTTCATGAATAAGGTTGAGATGAATGTTCAGTTTCGTTTAATATGTGTATACAAAACTGAAAACCAAAAGGCAGATGCTACAAAGACAAAGGAGCTTACTTTCTTGAGCAGGTCCAAGCACAGTTCGCGCTTTATGTTTCTTCTAAGGTCCCTAGGAAGATTACTTATCAAATTTTCAACATCAACACCTTTGGTTTCTCGCCATACGTATTGCTGGTATTTCTTAATCTGCTGCTGCAGATTTCCTGAGAGCTTTTGAAAAGGCATCCGCTGCTCTATCTCTCGCACCTTCAGTCTCATCTCCTCTGATCTTATAGTTTTTGACTGCAGATATATCTGTTTAACAAGAAACATAGCTTATAGAAATTAGAAATCTTTGTGCTGTATAGAAAATCTTGTTTAGAGATAAGAAACTGGAAATATGAACCAACCTGCATATTTCCAATGAGAAAGAGAAACAACATCAAGCCAGAGATGGTAATTAGAATTGCAAAAAAGTCTTCCCAGATGTAAGTACTTGTGTTGAGGTTTTGACCTAGACAACTTCAAAAGAATTGAATTGATATTAGAAAGACGAGTTTTTGAGGAGAACCAATGATTCAAATTGATTTTGAGTATTGTTGTGTATGCAAAAACCTAAGACTTTGCAGTCCCCAAAAGAAACAATGCAGCAACTTCTGAGGAAAATCAGTCATCTCCACAATACCAGATTCAAGAGCATCATGAAATATTCCAAAATCAAATATCTTTGTATTTTGTGGCTTTATGGGGCAGAATTCATTTAGAAATGTGTAGTCTCCTGAATGGTCATCACAGTAAAATGAACCATGATTGCATCCAGCATGCTTTCTGCAAGCACTTTTCCAGCATACAGTCTCTCTTTCAATGGAGAAAAAGTACCACAAAGCTCCGAATACCTGACATACCGGCAATCTACAGAAATAACAGTATTAGCAAATGTGAAAATGTTGTTGAATCACGTAGATGGATACATACAAGGTAAATTAACTTACATGAGCAGCAAGCAAGTAAAGAAGAAGGTTAAATACAGCTTTAGCCCATGTAGCTTCATCAAGTTTGCTGGAATTCCTTGTAGCCTTCGTAAACAATGGATAAATTCTAATAACCCTTGGCACATATTGGAAAAAAACTAAAAATTTCAACAACTTCATTGCATCTAAAAATTTTGAGCCTCTCATCGTTGGCATGATAATCAAAATTACAACCTGAAAACAGTACAACAAGTTTAGAACCCACAAGTTAGTGCATTAGCACATATAGTTTATTATTATTTAGCTGCCCGAAAAAAAAAGTCTGCCTTACTTGTGGGAGAGGGAGAATGGCAAGAAGGTCAATGAGAAAGAAATGCAACAAATTTTTCCTTGCAAATTTCTTTGAATTTTCTTCTTTGTGTATCAAAGAAGAAGAAGCAAAAACATCAGAATGGAGGTTGAAGATGATATAGATTGTATAAAAGACATCAAAGACGGAACGAAGAACGATAGCTGCAATCCCCAAGTTTTTGTCCAATCTAAGGCACTTTTTATCGTCATTGGTCACAGGAATGTAGAAGAACAAAGGATCCAAGAAAATTGCAATCACACAAAATATGAGACAAACCAAACTGCCAGAAGGCCCTCGTGGATCAATCAGTTTCTTGATGTAAAGCAAGTGTTTGATTACAGTGCAAAACCAACGTCCTGGTAATCCTATAATGCCGTTAATCTTAACACCGGAATTTTCATCTCTTTGGAACTTGACAGAGACAGAGTTTGTTCCATTTCTTGGTTCCCCAGTTACACGCCCTGCTGTACCTTGCTCTAAATCCCATTTCCGTGACCTGAAGTGAACAAAGACATATAATTAGTGTTAGAACCAGCAGAACAGTTTGCTGAGGATTATATACAAATATATTGGAAAATGACTTACATGATCAGCGAAGTTCAAAAAGAATTTTTGGGTCTCTGGTGGGTAGAATGTGTGTTCACTCTTAAGTAAATAATCCTCCGTTGGATTCAGAGGCACGACTCAAAGACTTTGATTTTTTAAGTCAACTAGGAACATATATTTATACCAATGGGCCTTTGGTCCAGTGGGAGAGCCCTTGCACTTAGAATAATGATGGCAAGGGTTCGAGCCTCCATAAAAGCATTTATGGGGCTTATTTACAATCCTTCCTCAATTATCACATAATTGAGTGGAGCCAGTTTATTCCTCACGAAATGTGAGTAGAGTGGACAGCCCTCGAATATTTGAGAGGGTTTGAAGAATTTGGGCAGCGCTTCAGAGGAGTACATGCCACGATGAAGGTCCCAATTGTAGAATCTGTGTGTAAATATTAATTGTAATACCTACAGTCCTGTATAAACAGTATTTAAAAAAAAAAAGGAACATATATTTATTTTTTGTAATTAAAATTTTATTTTCCCCGCTAGCTCAAGCGTGAAAAGTGGGAAAAGTAAAATTGAAAGAAAGATTCCAGATTTCTTTTTTTAATAGTTCTTTACACTGTGTAGCCGCCGTAAAATATTGAAAATCAATCTTTGCATGCAATTTTCAAATTAGTGGCATAAAAAGAATGGAGTGAAAAGTACATGCAATTTTCAAATTAGTGGCATAAAAAGAATGGAGTGAAAAGTACAGATAGCTTTGTAGGCCATTAAAGCAACTAATCACATGGGATTGCCTCAATCCTCTCATATAAAGTTAAAAAGTGGATTCCATTGCTATAGAAAGGGCTGTACCTTTACGTGTAAGGTAGCAGCTCCCCTAATCACAAATACCCACAACCAAATTTGCTTTTGAAAGACTTAGGATTTTGTAGTCTTACGTGTGACATTGGTGCTGCGTTATCTGTGGGTCCAGCCAATCATATCTTACTAAATTTTGGTACCGCGCCTAAAATTTTCTCACTACTGGCAATTTGATACGAGTCTTTGTCTTCTTTAGTCGGCCAGAAAAAAAAAAACATATTGTTAGTTCAGATCAGACTATCATTCAATCGGATATGTTTATCAATATAGTTGACAGGGATACTACTATAATATGCTAAATATGTATCCAATCAGATCATGCTTTTTGAAGCCTAGACAGAACTCTGAGGAAAGAGATGGATTAAAACTTTCAGTGGCAGCACACTCAGTTTTATGTCAATAAAGAGTCCGCACATACCTTTCAAACAATCTTAGGAAAGGTACTAAAGCATTTAGAAACCAGATACATAACACTTTTGGACGATGCAAAGCGTTAAATGGTAACATAACTTACTTTACTATTTTGCACGAAAGAGAAACCGAACAAAAGACCCCATTCAGCAGGTTTGGTCGGAACCTGTGCTTTCATGTAGACTTTGAATATTTGTATAACCCTTAGCACATGTTGGAAAAGAAAAAATTTCATGACAAAGAAAATTGGGTGCCTCGCATTCTTTGAATCATAGCCAATATCAGTAGCACCTGGATGGTTAATTTGCAGAAATATAAATATATCATCCTGGCAATTTGAGAACATCTATACACGTATCATAGAAAGAAAATTTAACGGTAAGACTCTGCTTAATTTACCTGTGGGACAGGAAGAATGATCAGAATATCTATGAGGAAGAAGAGCCAAGACCATTTCCTTGCAGTTTTACTAACACCAGTATGAAGTCTGAAAATCTTATGGATAACATAAAACAAATAAGAAACAGAACAGTTAGCAACAGCTGAAATCCACAAAACTCTGTCCAATTCGATGCACATTTTATCATTGTTGACCGTAGGGATGTAGAACAAGCAAGTATCATCCAATACTACAATTAGACACCAAAAAAGAAAAATCCAGTTCCTGTAAAGCCAAGATGTTTCAATGATTTTCTTCACACATGCCTGGCCTTTGCCTATAATAATCCCTTGAATTTCAAGACCGTTATTGCTTAAGGTCTGTTCCTGAGACCTGAAAAAACACAAAGTAATTAATATATATGTGTATGTAAAGGCTTTATCAATATACATCCACATCAAACTATAGCAATAAAGTTATTAAATCAGCTCAAACACAGCAGGCGAGCCACAACTACTTGGCAAGAAAAAGAATTGTTTTGGCATTAAATTTAGAATACAAATACACAAAAAGTCACTCACATGATGAACAACAGAAACTCCGAGTAGATGAAGCAAATCTACCGAGTTTGCTACTTTGCTTAGTTAGGGGCTGGTCAACGGTGAGTAAAGGGTTCTTGACTTTTTCTGGTACAAATCTGTTTGTTTAGCATTCCAGCTGGCTCTAGCACCATCAAAAAAATGATTGTAAAAGCCGAGGAGAGTATAAAACTCACACTTCCTTTTGTTTATTTTAATGCTCTCGTGATCGTATGACCAAATGTGTTATAATAATCCCCAAATTGAGGTTGACATGTAGAAGTCTGAAATTTAAAAAAAAAAAAAAGAATTAAGAAGACACCTCACTTGGATGTGTTACATCAATTCAATTCAAGAGCTATACTTAATAATTTAAAAAATATTTAATAATTAAATTACATTGGACTCCAAACACTCTTAAATTGATGTATGTATTACAACTATAAATTTGCTCAAAAGTCGTTCTACTGGCACTACACTGTTATCCTTTTAAAAATACTTTCACGGGCAGTGACCATAAAGCCGTCAGTAGTTCTCTAAATTTCCAAATAAATGTACAGTATACAAATTACTTTTAGGAGATTTATGCAATAACCTGGAAACAAGATGTAATTTGCAATTAAAAGATAAACAATAGCTGTGAGCTCATCATGCGACCCAAAAAAAGAGTGAGCCGCCTATTTCTCTTTTGCAATAATCTGAGTTTCCACCAGCTGCTTAGACCTTATTGTTGGAGGTACTTGCTCCTGTGTTGATGTTTCTGCAGTCCTTGTGGAAGGCAAGAAAGTTCCTTTTATAGCACCCATGACTATTGTAATGAATCGAGCTGCTTGAATAAATGGAGCTGCCCGATTGTGCTTGATGAGTAATACATTTTTCAAGTCATCAGCCATAAGAATAAATGCTTCAACTTTTGTGAGAGCTTGAATAGTGATGGTTGAGATGGGGAGGGCAGATGAAGAAGAGTCAGTTCTAGTGCAAGCGTCCTGAGCCCAAGCAACAAGTTCTTCCCCACAAATGTTGCAATCATAATTATCAGTGTTTGGAGGGGCAGCTGTTATGCCCTCGGAGTTGTAAGTCAGTAGGTTGCCTTGCACCACGAAGACCATCTTATCAATTGAGCCTCCCTCGGGGACAATATAAGAGTTCTCCATAAAGACAACTGGTTTTACAAATTCACACAGATCGTCCAATAATGCTTTTCTCCACTTTCCAAACTCTTCTACCTTGATCACATTACAAGAATAATAAGAATCACCATGCCTACAATAACAAAGAAAAAGTAACCTTGAGAAGCTTTAGACATGAGGGGGAGAAAAACCTCACTTTCTTGAGCAACTCTAAGCAGAGTTCAGACTTTATGTCCCTTCCAAGATCCTCTGGAAGATTATAGACCAAATTTTCTATATTAAAATTCCTGGTTTCATCCCATGAGTGTAGGTGATATTTAATCTGCTGTTGAAGATTTTGGGAAAGCTTTCTGAAGGGTAGCCACTGCTCTAGTTCTTTTTCCTTCTGTCTCATGCCCTCCAATATAGATCCAGATTTTGTATAAGTCTGTTTCACAAGGACCAAACTGATCAAATTTGCTGCTCTCAGGTTGGGAGACAAGAAATATAAAAACACAAACCTGGATTTTTCCAACCAAAATGACAAGAAGCCACACGCCACAGGCAGTAATGCAAATTGCAAAGATATTCTCCCATGGATTGGTACTCGTTTGGAGTCCTTGACCAAAAGAACTGCAATATTTGAATTCAAGTGCATCTCTCAGACAGAAGTGTAAGCTCCATATTCCAAAAGCTGGAAAATTTAAGCACAAGCAAGGCACTTCAATAAATACTGTCAGACAGCTATAAAGATTGTTGACTGGAATGACTCATGAAGCTAAATCAATTTTCTTTCTGTTGCTATTTTTTAGGACTATGACCACTTCTTCATGCTATTTTCCTGCACTTAGTTATGATGCTCAAATGTAGCAGATGTTTCTGCACTTTAGTTTTCATTATGCTGTATAAATAGATGATTTTGTTGCTCAATAAAAATATAATTCTGCAGTCTACAAATCAGCCTTCTCTCAATATCTTTATAGCCAACAAGTATCTTATATTGACAAACCTGAGACTTTGCACGCCCCATCGGAAACAATAGTAAAGCCTCCTTTTAAAATCTTTGGTTTCCACAACACCAGATTGAAACGCATCACTGAATATTCCAAAATCAAAAATTGTTGAATTTTGATTGTTTGTGGGGCAAAAACCATTTAGAAATTTACGGTCTTCCAAATGGTCATCACAGTAAAAAGATCCATCACCACATCCGTCATGATTGATGCATGCTTTCTTCCAGCATACAGACTCGCTTTTTATGGCAAAAAAGTACCATAAGGCTCCAATTACCTAATACATCAAGTCACTTGTAAGTCACTTGTTGATCACAAAGATATGCACAACTAAGAACTAATTATATGATCACAATGCTTCAAAATCAGTGCTAAACTGAATTTTTGACAGTAGCAAGTATCAGATTTATGTCAATAGAGATTCCACATGCCTTTTGAATCATGTAAGTCAGTACATAAAACAGCTATTTAACTTACATTACTAGTTTGTATGTAAGAAAAACTGAACCCAAGAGCCAATTCTGCATGTCTGCTTGGAACCTGTGCTTTCATATAGACTCTGTATATCTGGATGGTCCTAAGCACATGTTGGAAAAGAAAGAATTTCACAGCAAACGAAAATTCTGTGCCTCTCATTCTTTGAATCATAGCTAAAATCAGCAACACCTGGACAGTTCAGAGTCCATGAGTGATATGAATCTTTTATATATAGACATAACACCAAGCGTTTATATGATAAACTTTCATTACCTGTGGGATAGGAAGAATGAACAGAACATCACTGAGGAACAAGAGCCACGATCGTTTCCTTGAACTTTTACTTATACCAGTATGCAGTCTGAAAACATTATCAATAATATAAAATAAATCAAAGACTGAACGGCAAGCACTAGCTGCAATCCACAAATCATTGTCGAATTCAATGCACTTTTTATCACCATTGACCATAGGAATGTACAGAAACCAGGTATCCACAAAGATTACAATCACACACCAAACAAGAAAAACCCAATTCCCGTAAGAGCCATGTGTGTCGAAGATTTTCTTCACACAAGGCTGGCCTTTGGCTATATTGCAGCTAGATTTTTGCAACTTTCTAATACTCCTAATCTCTTGCATTTGGATATTTCCTGAGACTGAGTTTGTTCCATCTCTATGTTCCCCAGCAGTGCCTTCCTCTAAATTCTGTTCTTGAGACCTGTTCAGATCATAAGCAACGAAAAGATTAGTTCATAAAGTTCTCTTCAGAACAACTCAATTTAGGCTAACTAGTACATAAATTATTGCCAAGAAAAATCTTTTAAAGAATCAAATTAGCAAAAATTTAATGGGCATACATATCAACACACCAAAATAATTGCTTACATGATTGAAAATCGAAGAAGAGGAAGCAAAACTTTGGATTTCTGAGTAAACCTTCCTTGAGGTGCAGGATCGTTCACAAATCAGTAAGTCAAAGGGCTTACTAAGATAAGTTCTATTATGTTTGACATGATATTAAAAATTGCCCGCATTATTGCCTAGATTGGATTTAAGATTTTTCTGGTAATAGTAAAATAGTCTTAAGAATTTCTCCAACATATTGTCAAAAACTTTTTGACTTCTTCAATCAATAACACGAAACAGAACAGACACGCATGCGCATACACATAGTAGAAGTTTTCCACAACTTTCACATCAACCCTTTTACAGTATTGTAAATCATTTCATAATGTTGTAAAACTCCTTTACAATGGTATGAAAGTAGTTCTTATCTTTTAATAAAGTGTGAGAACCCTCGTTAAAAACACTCTCAATCTCATATGTATATTATTGGTCACAATCTAAACAAATGCATCTAGGAAGGGAACTAAGGTTAAAATTTTGGAGGGGCCAAATATTTTATAAAAGTAAATTTTTAGGGTTAAAATTGAAAAAGGTATATTTGATTATTAAGTTTGACTGTTAAAGTATTAAACTTGAAGGGGCCAAATTAAAAAAAAAACACTATTTTAAAAGATAAAATTATAAATATATCATATAAATTTATGTAATTTTTCAAAGACTACATGCCAATCTTAAAGAATCTCCACGGCTGCATATATTCATAATATAGTCCAGATGTATATATTGATTAGCTCAAAAATTAACTCGCACAAATATTTTAAGAAATGTACCCAAAATTGTGATCTTATTGAGAGAATTAGCTTATCAGCAGGCCAAGGCCTTAGTGGCCAAAACAAAGCACACCACATATTAATAATAACAAGAGAAAAGACAAATTGTCAGAAACGTTGACACGTCCGGTCATAATGAAACTTTCAACTAATGGTCCACTTATAAGGGTTGGCCGTACTATACGATGACTCTTCAACCCTATGTCTTTCTGTATTCAACCAAACACAAAGATAAGACTAGCATAATTATTATTCCAATCCAGTCCCAAAAAGTGCATTAAAAAAAGCGCGGCCGGTGCCAGGCCAACAAAGTTGAAGCCTCATTTTCGGCTTAAGGACACTTTTTCTAACTCTATCAAGCAGCGATCTTAAGAATGGTTTTTTCTTTGCGTTGCTTTCAGCGCGCAAAAACCTTCTGAAAACGCCAATATGATTGTATCACAAGGACTGACCGTTCGTAGTGACTGAGTAACAATACATGTTTCGGGTCATCAGCCATTAGAGTGAAGGCTTCAACATCTGCAGGCGCCTGAACGGTTTGTGTTGATATAGGAAGAATACTGGACGGCGCGGAGAGTTCATTCTGCTGAGCCCAAGCTATAAGTTGTTGTCCGCAAAAGTCATCATGTTGGAGATGATTCTTTCGACTACGACCGATCAACATAGACACAGTAGTTGCTGCAATATCATTCCTGGAACTACTGGAGGCCGAGGAGTCGGTCCAAAGCTTTCCTTTCAATAGGAAGATCATCTCATCAGGGGTCTCCCTCTCGGATTGTTAATGCGAATACGCTCGCTAAACAACACTGGCTTCAAACAATCACACGTATCCCCCAACGGATGAGAATGATATATGTACATCAAAGGATGAGAATGAGAACAGATAGATTAAAAGACAGTAATTGTATGAGGATGTCGCATGGATAAAATGGTTATTAATCTTTGTTTATTTTTTTGAAAAGAATTATCGCCTATGCTCCTAATTTTTAGTGAAAATTCAAGTAAACATCAAGGTCTTTTTCACAAAGGTGTGTTAGAGGATTCTCATGGAGTTAATGGAAAAATAATTCAGTAATAAAATTCTAAAATTTAGGTGGAACAATAATAATTTTTAGAGGTTCTGGGTATTTTTTAATTTTCAGTAAAAGTTAGAGTGGATAAAGCTACAATCAAAATAGCTACTCTGGCCTACCATCCATATACCTCCAAGTGGCTAAACGGTGAGAAATGAGAATGACTCTATGTTTATGAATGAATCCAACTTGTTGGTCATCGGGATTTTTCCAAGCCACAATCTCTTCCATTTCTGACTTGTATTGCAAGTTGCCCTTTTGTACCTCCCACAAAATTCGATTCCTGTGACCCGATAATGAAAAACAAACGTTTAATCTGTTCGCAGATAAGTTAGAGACATGAATCAACAGTATCAATAAAAAGAACACAACAATTCAATAGCCCAATAATCACTTACATGATCAAATGGAAACAAATTAATTAAGCAAATTAACTCTGTATTATACTTCACAGATCAGCATTCGGAAGATGGGCTATCTATTGAGATAGGGTTTATTTAGTATGCATGTATATAAATGCCTAAGACCATTGAATAAAAATCAGTGGGAACAGAAAGTCGTTCTCTCATATTTGGCAAATGGTATACAAAAGATTTACTTATTATTTTTGTTGTTACTATTATTTGCCGGTGAAAACAAGATTCTTCACAAGAAGCAAATTTTCAGCAATTATCAGATTTGGCTTAAAACGAGTAAATTTGATGCAAATAAATCATTCTTAATGACCCCAGAGTTTTTTTTTTTTTTATTACCTCATCGATGGTTCCAATTTGGAGGACACGCTCATAGACTCTGATTTTTCTCTAGTCAACCAGAAAGTTTTCAGAGTTTAATATTTCGGTGAGAGTGGAAGAAAAAGCACAGTGGTAAGAATGGTTCCAATTTCCTTCAATATTTAGAACAGTTCTTTAACCACTCTAGTGCCGATTAATGAACATTTAATCTTTGCTTGATTTATTTAATGAGGAAAAATCATGAAGGGAAAGTACAAAAACAAATATTAAGCCAAGGAGAAATCAGGCTCCACCATCATCTCAAGTGCCATGTTTGGTACTCTTGACGAGTATTCACAAACCTTGCCCGATGAATCTTTTAAGTCAGTTATTTCTCCATGCGAATATTCTTTAACAAGCGTGAATCTAACATAAAGCGGCACCAAGCTGACCAAGTCCTCCATTGCTGCGAGTAATACTTAAAATGCATTTGAGCTGCCCTGCATTCTGCCTCCCGTATTGGGAGGCAAAGAGCTTCGAGTCTTCCATGAGAGCAAAGCCTTTAGCTTCCATAAGGGCTTTAACATTCCTTCGTTGAGATAGAGAGATCAGATGAGGGCTTAGGAGTTAGAGCCCACAAGAGATAGGCAGCATTAAAGAGGTTTGTTGTCTCACCATTGGTGCTTGCTTGCACTCACTCACTAGCTTGGTAATTCTATTTGAGATAAGTAATAACAACACCTGTGGGTTAGATTAGATGAGTCTAATAGAATAGACTAAATAAAATTAGTTATTTAATTTGACTTTCCTGACATTCATTCTTGCTAATTTCGTCTAAATTAAAACCAAAGTCAGTCAATTTAAAAGAGATATAAAAACGTGAGCAAGTATTTTAATAGACAAGTATTCACGTATCCTATAGGTATTATATAATTATACAAACAAATGAGCAAGTTGTGCTCAATTATGGGTCAAAAATAAAGAATAGTTCCACTTGGTTTGCACGGAGAGCAAAAGAATAGAATAATTTCAAAACCATGATATGATGATAAGGTGTTACTAGAGAAAGGCACGATAAAGTATTAGGAATGTCTTTTTTTTTTTTTTTTTTAGGCTGGTTCTTTCTTTTTTAATATATAAATTTATTATTCCAGCTAGATTTTTACTTGTACACTGAAAAAAAAAAAAAAGGGTATTAGTCTTTTGGACTAATTTGAATCGACATCTGTTAGAGAAGAGATCTGTCTAATTCAAACTCCGCGTAAAAAGAACTCATCATGTATCAATGTTCAAGGTTGGATAATTAACCGTTCAATAAATAAACTTGAGTGGAAATTTAAAATAGCCACCATTTATTTTCAAACCTTACCAAGTTTCGAGATTTCTACAGGGAAAAAAGAATTAAAGAGATTTGCAGTGCATGCACGCAAGTCTCCATAATCCAACCGAGTGTCGCCTGAAGGCCATTATCAAAGATTATACGGTAGATTGAAATAACAAAAATTAATTAAAAAATTTAAAAATATATCAACGATTAGTAAAGTCATACTTGAAAACAGGGGGTGAGGTTGAGTGGTTTTTGGTATTGGGCCGGGCCCAAAGACAGGTCAAAAAGATTGTGGACGATTATACTATTCAATCCCCAAATTTCATCCCTTTGGACCCTGATTATTCACCATTTGTACCAGCAAGCGAAGCAACCAACAGCCGCAGCGATCCGCCGTTCATCGCCGATCGAATACAATGTCGACCGAGTCCGAACCTCCTAAGGTGCAGGAGGAAGTAGATTCATCATCCCAGTCGATAAGCAAAAAGGCGGCGAAGAAAGAAGCAGCCAAGAAAGCCAAAGAAGAGCGCCGCAAGGAAGCCGAAGCCGCAGCCTCCGCCGCGTCAGCACTCTCGATAGAAGAGGAGGGCCCGCTCGCCAATAACTATGGGGACGTCCCTCTCCAAGAGCTCCAATCCGTTAACGATCCACAAACAGGCAAGTGGAGCGAAGCAGTCAACGGCAGAGAGTGGACCGTGGTGGGAGCCTTGAACGGTTCGTTGAAGGACCAGGAAGTACTGATTCGGGGCCGGGTCCACACAACCCGACCCGTTGGCAACAAGCTGGCATTCGTTGTGGTGAGAGAGAGAGTGTCGACGGTACAATGCTTGGCCACTGTGAAGCCCGATTCCGTCAGCAAGGAGATGGTCAGGTTCGTTCGCTCTTTGAGTAACGAGTCCATTGTCGATGTCATCGGCGTCGTCTCTGTCCCCGATGTTGAGATTAAAGGAGCAACGCAGCAGGTTCCCTCTTTATTAATATTGTGTGTTTTGTGTAATTATTGATAATTAAACTTGTTGATAGTCGTCATGGGGATGTGAAATAATAATTGCAGTAATTGCAGGTGGAGGTTCAAATCAAAAAATTGTATTGCGTTAGCAGAGCGGCGAAAACACCCATTACTATTGAAGATGCCTCTAGAAGTGAGGCTGAAATTGAAAAAGCTTCCAAGGTAACTTACATGTTCATCATTTTTCAGTTCCATGTGGTCGATGCCTGCCTGCCCGCCCTTTGTGTGTTTGTTGATTATTTGAAATGGTGCAGGAAGGAGTACAGCTTCCCCGCGTCAATCAGGATACACGATTGAACAATAGGGTTATTGACATACGAACACTGGCTAACCAGGGGATTTTTCGCATTCAGAGTCAAGTTGGGAATGTAAGTTTTCGCTTCCTTGGTCATGGATGGATAGGCAAAGTTAACCTGGAACTTTCCTCGCTTGAACCTAAATGCATGCTATAGATGTTAACTTAATCTTCAGTGCGTTTGGTGTCATGTTTAATACTGTGTCTTGTATCTCTGAGCTGATACTTTTGGTCCTTAAATATGCAGATATTCAGACAATTCTTGTTATCTGAGAATTTTGTTGAGATCCACACGCCAAAACTGATAGCTGGCTCAAGTGAAGGTGGTTCTGCTGTTTTTAGGTTGGACTACAAAGGCCAGTCAGCGTGCCTGGCCCAGTCTCCTCAGCTTCACAAGCAAATGTCAATATGTGGTGATTTTGGGCGGGTTTTTGAGACTGGTCCTGTTTTCAGAGCAGAGGACTCGTACACTCATAGGCATTTGTGTGAGTTTACTGGTCTTGATGTCGAAATGGAGATTAAGAAGCATTATTCCGAGGTAGAGTTGGAGTTGTTTTATTGGTTTATTTTCATGAGCACCTGAGTATAGCTAATGTGTTTCATGTTTTTCTAAGAATTTGGAGTTTGTTAATGCAGGTAATGGATATTGTGGACCGCTTATTTGTCACAATTTTTGACGGCTTGAATAATGTGTGCAAGAAGGAACTTGAAGCTGTGGCAAAGCAATATCCGTTTGAACCTCTGAAGGTCATTATTTATTAAGAATTTAAATACTTGAAATTCTGTTACGATACTCTAGTCTGTAGAGCTTGTATTAATTCTGCTATCACAGTCACTTTGAAGTGCTTGTATTTTCATATCGATGAATATGTGGTTTGGACTTATTTGGAGCATAGAAAATTGTATCACTTCAGCATCTTCATCTTGAATCTGATTGTTGGCTTTTACTAAATGTTGCAGTACAAGCCTAAGACTCTTCGTCTTACATTTGAAGAAGGGGTTCAAATGCTCAAGGTAACATAATTTCTTCCCCTCAATTTACCTTTCAGGAAAGTTTCTGATTTATTATGTCATTAGTGAGGTTGTATGAATAAATAATTAGATGATTCTCGGCGATAAAAGAGCATGGAGGAATCATTTAGTTGGTTGAATAGTTTAAAAGTAGCATCTTCTATTTCAAGAATGAAGGGTTTCAGTTGTTTATTATTATTATTTTTCCTTGTGATTCTAAGTCTTTCATAATTGTCCAGGATGCCGGAGTGGAAATTGATCCTCTTGGGGACTTAAACACAGAATCAGAGAGGAAGTTGGGCCAGCTAGTTTTGGAGAAGTAATTCGATATTTCCTGATTCTTTTTCTATTTTCTTCTTCTTCTCGTCTCCTCGTATACTACTTATCTTATAATTTTTGAATTCTGAATTTGGATGTATATCATACATCAGTATTCATCTCAAATTTTCTAAAATTAAGAGTCTCAAGTGTTTAATTTTTCATTTCTAATTTCTGTGAATCATTTACAATAAACTATGACTTATTGTTGCTTCCTATTGTAGATATGGCACTGAATTCTATATACTCCACCGATATCCTTTGGCTGTTAGGCCATTCTATACCATGCCCTGCCATGACAATTCTCTTTACAGCAACTCATTTGATGTCTTTATTAGAGGTAATAGATTAAGCTGAAATATTTCTTCTTTGTTCTTTATGCACATACATTTGACTTCATGTTTGTTGTCTCTTCCTAAAATCTTGATTTACATTTATTTTATAACTTTAAAGAAATGATGTTCCATTAAGAATTAAAGTTTATTATCATGATACTACTCCTATCGTCTTGCTTTAATTTTTGATTTATTGTTGAAGGAAATCTGGAATAAACTTCATCTTTAATAGAAGAGGATGTGATCTATTTGCGTGGAGTTAATAAGAGTGGTTATGTGACTGGCATGAATAGTTTACCCATTGTTGAAGGTTGTAGTAGGTTGATTGACTTGATAATGATAATCACAATAATAATCCTTGTGCTTAAGAATTCTCTGTTTACTTTTCATTTTAAATTTATTAAAAACTTAATCACTTGTTGGATGAAAATATCCTGTGATTATTCAGTTGACTGGAATTTCTGCATCTGTTCCTTCTCTTCAGGTGAAGAGATAATTTCAGGTGCTCAACGTATTCATATACCAGAGTTCTTAGCGGAGCGTGCGCAGGCATGTGGCATTGATGTTAAGACAATATCAACATATATTGATTCTTTCAGGTATCGTTATCTAGTGTTTTGATCTTGTAGCTAAGAGGCATGAGCGTGTTATTCTAAGAGGCATGCCACCTCAATCTGCGTCTTTAAAAGCTTCAATTTTATGCAAAAAAGAGTTGACTTTGGCTATGGTATATTTTGGAAGTTGCATTTATCAAATACCACAAAATTTGTTCCTTCCTGAGTTCATTTTGCTGCATTGGAGAAATCTGATACCCTGCAAAAGAAGCAGAGGATTTTTGAAAAATTATAATATAGTTGATGGAATTTCTAATGCTATAATTTTGTTAACTGTTCAAATTGAATATAGTATCGTCTCAAAGAAAGTATTTAACATATTCCATTTTCAAAGCTTCCTTGTTCCATATTTGTTTTGAATTTTTGAGTTATACGTCTGGCTTGAGGTTTTGCAAGCGATTTTAAAGTTGATCATACTGGGTTCCGAAACTGTTATCAGTTTTATACTCAAAGGGAATAGAAAAATATTTTGTACCCTACTGTTTGCATAACCATCCTGTTAATCGTCTATAATCTGTTGGCCTTAATGTTATGATTGGTATGCCTATTCAGATATGGTGCACCTCCTCATGGTGGATTTGGAGTGGGATTGGAGCGTGTGGTGATGCTTTTCTGTGGTCTTAACAACATTCGTAAAACATCACTCTACCCACGTGATCCACTTAGGATTGCCCCGTGATGATCTGCTTCAGCTATCAACTGCGGTTTATAGATTGCTCTATTTCTACTTTAAACTATTTTCGTATGAAATGATCATCTATATGCTTCACTCATTTTTGCATCCATTTTAATCCGTGCCAATGTATAATTGTTGTTTGAGATGGTATCCATAACGTTTAATATCAGTAACGGTATTCAGTATACTCATCAATGAGGCTTGAAATAAGTCTTTCAGACAAAAGGTTATATTTGTTGCATACAAATTTCCATATTGAACTTGGCGATTAATTTCTCTGATCTTATAGATGATAATCCATTTGAGAGATTGACACTTTTCCCCTTAGTTTGTATGCTGATTTGTACATAAACATGCAGTACTGTCATACAAATAATTATTACAATTAATTCAGTCTCAAATAGTTATTCTAATGCAGTTCTGCTGCAGCCCAATCTAGCACTCTTCTCAAGCTTGATTTTTGCTTAGCCTTCTCTCACGCAAAAACTCTCTGAAACGCCAGTATGATTGTAAGAAAAGAGCTGCTTGGTTACGTCTGAATGATAATACATGTTTCAAGTCATCTGCTATAAGAGTAAAGGCTTCGACGTCGGTAAGTGCTTGAATGGTTTTGTTGGAGATAGGAAGGTTGGATGAACTTTCATCCTGAGCCCAAGCGATCAGTTCTTTTCCAAAAAAATCACCATCTTCCAAATGATTCTCTCTGCTACGACGACTATTACTAGCGGTCGTTGTTGTTACATTCCTGGAAGCGTAAGTCCAAAGCTTGCCTTTGAGCACAAATATCATCTCGTCAATTGGATCTCCCGCCCGAATAATGCGCGTACGCTCAATAAAAAGGACTGGCTTTAGAAATTCACATAGATACCCCAACGATTTTTCGCTCCAGTTTTCGAACTCATTTACCTGCATCTACACGCACCCAAAAATGAGAATGAACAAGAATTAGGCCAATGCATCGAAACGATTAATAAGGGTAAAGAATATAGCAAAGATTGTTTTATTTTCTTATAATAGACCAAGGAGTGTTCTTCACTTCATAAAATCCCAAATTTTGTGGCAATGAACTCACAGTGGTGGGCCTAATGGTAATTTTAACAGTTCTCTATAGAGTTTGCCCACCACAATTTTTTTTTTTTTTTTTTTCAAAACGAACTCATGGTAATTGTTGAATTAATAGATAAAGAACAGTTGAGCTACCACACAGACGGTCCAGCGAGAACTTATCCCAATTTTTAAGCTCTTCTACCTTGATATATGAGAATCAAAGTCAATACAAATATATAAAACGATTATAAAGTTATAGAATATTGAAATACATTAAGAATGAACTGGATGGTGACATAATGTATCATTAATTAATTACACTATTAATGATACATTATCTCACCATCCACTTCATAAGCATGAAAAATTATGTTTAATAGTGTAATTATATTATATTGTTAAACCATATGACTTAACAATTTTTTTGGACTTCAATAAAATTTAAGATTCTAGACCAAATCAGTACTCTTTATCATTATTCTTTTCTTTAATTATCATTTACTATGATTCTATTTGCTAAACAACTATCATTATTTTGTTTAATTGTGTTCTTTATTAATCATGTAATAAGAAAGAAATATTAAAATAAAATGCTTTCCTATTGAGGGCCCTCCTGACAGCATTTAAAAATTTCGTCATTATATGTATTGTTGCTTCTGTATGGTTAACATATACTAATTCATTTAATTTCTAAAAAATTTTCTAACACTCAAGGACGTAAAATGAAGAATCATTCTAGTTGTTGCTATAAGACGCCAACGCAAAAAATTCTAACAAGCTCCTCCATTTAACATCTTTTGATAGATAACTAATCAATAAGAGGCACGTACGTAGCTAGGGATTATTATACACAGGAATAGAAACTCACTTTTTCGAGATGTGTTCGGCCGATAAGGCGTTTTACTTCATTTGCAGCGTCCTGGGAGAGATCGCTTAGGAAACTATTTATGTGAACATCAACATGTTTGTTTACCAAATTTTCACGCTTGGCTTTCTTAAACTTCCTAAGGACTTTTCGATCACCAGAGATAACCGCATAGTGTTTCGACTGCTTTAGCCCCTGCCACCTCGGATTTATCTTCTGTGATCTTGCAGTTTCAATCTGTACATCTAGCCATTAATTAATTTGACCCAAATATTTAACTTGTGTGTTTTCAAATCTAATTAAAACTTATGTATATCGTGTTCCAAGATTTAAAAGGATCAAAGGTAAGTAAGAGCTCGAGGAGATAGTTAATTGAGAAATCGAGAAGAAACAGAAAACTGAATGTCACCTGCATCCTTCCAATTAAAAAGACAAACAGCACTACGCCGTAGATGGTCATCCAAATTGCAAAGATGTTTTCCCCGACATCATCACTTGTTTCAAGGTCCTGACCAAACGCACTGCAAAAGGTTCATTCAGTTCAAAATTATTATATATATTTTCCTGCGTATTTAACAACAATTGAAATGATAGAAAACAAATAATAGAGTTTCTTTCCAATGCAGCCATCATTTTTTTTTAACACAATCAACAGGATTGAACACGTAGTTACGTTGAGGACCTACCTACCTAATGACCAGTCCGGTGGAAATAAATTTTTCAGTATAACCCGTGAAATTTTTATTTGAGACCTTAGCAAAAATATTACTTTTTTTCCCCCCTTTGAGTTGAATAAAAGAGTTTGGTTGAGATAAATCCCTATGCAGGGGTGGACCCAGAGCTTTATATTATCCCATGCTAAATTAAAAATTTTATATTTTGAAGCGAACAAAACATTTATGAGTAAAAAAAAGTACATCAAATAAGGGAGATACGAAAAACCTTATGAATATGTACTCTAAAAAAAATAATTATACAAAAAGAGTAGAAAACAAAAGATAATTCAAATATAGAAACACTAATTTTCAATTATGGAATCTAACATTGCAACCTATAATAACATCGAATTATATAAAAATTAATAAATTAGTTAAGAATTTCAAGTTAGAATAAATCAATACATGTAATTATAATCAATTAAAAATTGCTAGTAGAACTTTTATTCTTAAAAGCACTTAAATACCAAGCTTAAATAAATTAAACAATTAAAATCTATTCATCTTTTTAAATTATAAAAATATTATTAGTCAAGAGTTTCAATAATAAACTAAACTCCAACCCAATGAAAAGGTATTTGCGTGCCGTTATTTTCTTTACCAAGCACTTTGACTCTCTTTGAAAACTCAAATGCTACTAATTCTTCTATCAAAATCTTCTCAAAATACTAAAATTTTACTTTCTCTAAAATGTTACTTTCTAACTTATCCTCTTAGTTAATGTAACTAATAAATAAATCTCAACATTCACATAAAAAAATTATGAAATTGTTAATAATTGTTATTATATGTTTTTTTAGTATTTTTAATACTAGTGACAATGTTATATTACATTGGCATACTTTTTTTCAATTATTTTTTTTAAATTAAAGAAGTAATAAAATTTTAGACCCCCTAATGTTTTCAATATATTCAATAAATATATAATTTAATCATTTTATAAAATAAGTCATTAATTTCAGTTGGAAAAAAAATATAATCGAATTAGGGACATATTTCAAAATAAAGTAAAAACTCTATTGTTTTATGATATTTAATGAAAACATATGGGTAACTAAATTGGGGATGTATATAAAAATAAAATAAAAACTCTATCCTTATAAAATATTAATCAAAACACAAGGGATTTTTTAAATGATATTTGCTGGACCAAACAGTGCTGTAGATCCGCCACTGCCCCAATACAAAAATTATTTTTAAAAAAAGGTTAAGTAATCAATACTCTTTAATTTAGTTTCCATTTTACTTTTAAATAATATTTTTTACTCTCCATGTTAACTTTCACATATCATCTTAATTTAATAAAAATAACAAAATTACTTCAATTTTATATAAACTTAATTAATCTTATATGTTTTGATTTAATTGGTGTTGTTAGATATAGCCCTCTCTCAGTGAAATGTTCCCATTAGAGTATACAAAGAAAAGAATAAATTGATAAAGAGAAAGCGAAAAACACATGCATGCAAAAAGAACTACAAAATGAACATGCACGGGACCTGTAAAGGACCTGATCACATGCACAGTAATGATATTTTTATCCAAGCCAAATGAAAAACGGCAAACCTGAGTTTTTGCAGGCCCCAATGTAAACAATGCAACAATTTCTTAAGAAAATCTGTCTCCGCCACAATACCAGACTGAAGAGCATCATTATATAGTCCAAAACTATATCTCGTAGTGCTTCCTGTACTTATAGGGCAAAAATCATTCAGAAAATTGTAGTCTCCGAAACTTCCATTACAAGCAAACGAAATATGACCGCATCCGGTATGATTTTTGCAGGCTTCCCTCCAGCATTCAGTCACTTTTCTTATGGCATAATAGTACCATAAGGCTCCAAACATCTGAAAGATAGCATATCAGAAAAATTAATTTGCAAAGTAGAGGGAAAATCGTAAATCGACGATTCCAAAATCTAAAATTTATATCCAAAAAAAGAAAATAATTGAGTGTGCGTATATATATGTATTAACTGGTCGTTGACAAAATTCTGGTTTTACTAGAATATGCTTTTCTAAATTACAAAATAGTGACTATCATAATTCACGCTTTTCTGATTCCAAAACTTGAATATAAAAATGGTATTTTTGAAAACTTCTGATATAAAAATGGTAAATTTGAAAATTTTGCCATCCGTAGGGTGGAAAAATTGTAATTTCCCTAAAAATATGTAGGTAAAATGATGACACCTTGAACTTACATGACCGCTTTGCAAGTAAAGAAGAACATAGAAGGCAAAAATGACCCATGTAGCATCGGCAATCACCCCTGAACCCTCTATAGCCTCTGTGAACACGAAGTACGTTCGAATAACCCTTAGCAAATATTGTAAAACAAAAAAGGTCATTGCCGTCGAAAATTCTGTGCCTCTTATTCCGAAAATCACCAAAACCTGAACGATTTTAATTGAAGTCCCATTAGATGATATGGAATAATTAATGTAAATAAACATTTTGAATGATATTGAATATGAACAAAATTGATTATTTATTTTTGCGCAAACCGATGGTATAGGTGGGATGGCAATTTTTGAAACTACCCGCGAAATTGATCCTAACGGCATGAAAATAATAGTTTGTTCACGTTGGCGAAATGGGACACAGATTAATATCTTGTGTTTTGGTCACTTCAAGTTTAAAGTTCCTGTCACGTGAACCCATTTAATTATGACATAATTAACTGTTTGATTAATAATGATGTTGTATTGACTAGATTTTAGATGCGATTGAACTACGTTTATACCTGTATATATTTCAAAATTATCTAGCTATATTAAGAGCAGAATTGGTTTGAATTTGAGAGGTAGTACTATAAATATTTTAAACAAATATATTAAAACATATAAACAACTCAAATTTTAAAACTATACTTTTAAAGCATATTAGGCATGCGACATAATTGTTAATAGACCGGTTGAGCTAGTGTTTGAAATTATTAACAAGATTAATAAGAGTATCAAATTCTTATAGCTCAAATTTAACAGTACTACACACTAAGCAAAATTGCCACCCCTAATATCCATGCAAAACATTTAGGGTTGTATGTCTAAATACAATTTTAATCAAAGTAAAGGAAAAAATAACATTCAAATCATTATTCTTGACATGAATCATATGAAGATCTATCTTTTATCAACAATCAAAACCACTAAGTGATGTACACATGACAAGAATCTAGTAGATTATTACGGTATGCACATGGGGGACGGGAAGGATTGAACTGAATCAATAAACAGTATACACGTAATTTTAAATTAGACAGTGCCTTACCTGGGGGATGGGAAGGATAGCCAAACTGTCAATGAGGAAGAGCATCCACATACGTACAGTTGGATCTTCAAGAACTTCTTCTCCCTTTTTTTTTTTTTTAAAAAAAAAGAATCAGGTATTCTATATGCATCGAAGAAGACAACATAGATTATATTTATATAAAGAGAGATTGTCAATTTCCCCTACCGTAATCAATATATGTCATTTGCCTCCCTCCTATTTTTATAATAGTTAAAAACTCCCTTGATAACATAAGTTTTACAATGTTACCCTATTTTCAAATATACGTTTATTTATATTTATTATAAATTAAATAAATCATATGAATAGAAACTAAATAAAAATTTAAGCATTAGAAAAAAAGAAATATATTTTTGATGTGAACAAAAAAAATAATAATAAAGCACTAGATCGATCCCTAACTTCACCCCTCGTACTTGTCACTGACCTCTTTCCGAGAACATCGTTCCCATCGAATAAGTTGAATCAAGGCAAAAAAAAATTTTCTTATACTTTTTTTTTATTTTGTAAACATTTTCTTCTAATAAATATTTTATAAGATTTCAAAGTCAAATGTAAAAAGTACAAGAAAAATATTTTATTATTTATTTTATAATAATTTTTTATTTATCATTCAAGTTTTCTTATAATAATTTTTTATCATTTTATAGTAATTTTCTTATATATTTATTATAAGAAAATATTTTATAAAATAAAAAAGTACAAGAAAAATACTTTTATTATTAATTTTTTCACATCAAACCATATATTTCTTAGTTTTAATACTTAATTTTTTATTTCACTTTCTATTCATGTGATCTATTTAATCTATAATAAATATGAATAAAATTGAAAATAAAAATAATATTGTAAACTTATACTGTCAAGGGAGTTATTCACCATTATAAAAACAATAGGAGGGGTGCAAATAGTATATATTGATTATCGTAAGGAAGAAATTAGCAATCTTCCTTGTATAAATTATGGAAGTTGAAGAAACAACTAGCTATATTAGCGAAAGTAAATTATACCTTGAAATCTTTTAACTGCTGGCACAATTTCTTAAATTTTTCTTTTTGGTTCTCCTTTTTATCTGCCTTATGCAGCTCAAATATAATATAGACTAGCTTAAGGAAATCGAGGACGGAGCGGATGACGGTAGCGGTAATCCCCAAGGTTTTGTCCCAGTGAATGCATTTCTTTTCATCATTCAGCACCAGAATGTAGAAGAATAAAGGATCGAGGATCATTGCAATCACATTCACTAGAAGACATTCTTTATTCTGGATTGCACTCGCTATGACTTTATGATATAACACAATTATTATAACTACCACGTATAGCACTAGCATTATCCCACCAAATATTATAAGACATAATAGCAACAGAAAAAGAAATATGACAACTAGAAGATTCTTAACGCAACCGAAGCATGTAAGTGGTTCTTGATCGGCCGATATCTTTCCATTACCATGAACTTTAGATTGTTCATGTCTTGAACCTGCCTCTGGATCCTGAGACCTGATATGATCGAGACGCAAGTTAAGGTTCTGTCATATTCTTTTCCCTTTATTTTTTTAATACATATATATCTGTACAGTTGAAACAAGCCAATAACGGAAGTCCAACATATATCCAAACCGAATTTAAAAAATCACATACTTCCTTAAAAAATAAGGGAAGGAGGCGTAGGGTGGTTGTCGTGGATTTGCATACACTGGAAAAGGGGAAGATTACCAAATCTCCCTTCTTATTGGAATTAGCCATGTGG
>NW_006261964.1:30125156-30353294 GCF_000493195.1 Citrus x clementina | reverse complement strand
TTGACTTAATTTAGCATTAGTTGACAGTTAACATAAGTTTATTAATTTTGGAGTAGGATTTCCAAATATGAGCAGGAAATGGTTTATTTTCCTAATCAAGGGGGATTTTGGCTGAAAAATGTCAAACATGCCGATCAAAAAAACCAACAAATTGTATAACTTACAAATAATTAACAAGCAATAATCAAGATATTGATTTCTACAAATGTGTATAAAATTATTTAGACAGACTAGAGAATGTTTTAGGAAGTAGAAAGTAGCTATTATAATTATGGACAAGAAGAAGATTGAATCTATCAATCATCTATTATTAAAATTGAGAGAACATGAAAAATAGAAAAAGAAAAAGGAATCACTGTCTGCTATAATTGCGTTTATTATATATAAGAACTTTGTTTACCCTTTTTGATTTAAAAGGAGTCTATCAACAATATCAATACAAGTTTAGTCCCTTAAAAGGCTAGTTCTACTTCATGGCCTTGTCCAAATACATTCATTGAAAATGAGAACATTGAGAAAATAAAACTAGCTCCGCAAAAAGTGTAAGTACAAGGGTTACAATGCTGAAAAAAATAAAAATAACAGCTAACTTACATAATCAGCAATGAAAATCCAAGCGAAGAATTAAACTTCGGAATATTTTTGCAAATTCGGCCAAGTAACTTGTTCCTTAAAGTGCATAATTGAATTGCCGCTTAAAAAGAGTTGGATTGTACACTTAAAAGATTGTGACTTGATCAGTCGTCGTCAAGATAACATATTTTCCAGTCGGGTCACTGTCATTCCAGCTAGCCAAAATACAAAATGACAGTGAAAATTAATTCGTTAGAAAATGAAAGGAAACCATAATAATTTATGTGAAATTCTTCTAACTTAAAAGGCAATCTTGTTAGACAGTAATCTGAGAGCTTATGATATGCAAAAAAATAAATTAGTTAAAAGAAACAAACATTAATATGTCCATAGACCATGTATGTAGCACAGGATCATTAAGCATTTGACTGTTTGGGTTTATTGCAAAATAGATTTATTAAAATAATACACAAGCACATTCCAACAACTTCTTGATTGGGTTGCACGTATAACGCATTAATGATTCCTCCCAAATTTTCCAGTTTCCACACTAGATTTTTGATTGAAAATGCTGATATCCGTCCCTGGCGCTGACAATGCATTAATGAGAAATGAAAAAAAACGTGTATATAATATTTGCAAGAAAAGACTTCAGAAAGATTAAGAACCTCGGCCATAGCTGGCAATCTAGAAAATCCAGGTCATCGTTTAAATGGCATCCAAGTACCTCCAAAAAAGAGGTTGTTGGAGACAGTTGAGTTAATTGTAAGTTCTTATTCTTAATTTGTAGCATAAACGAGAGTGTCCCACAACCACAAGCACCTACCAATCTTTTTCAATTATCAATGAATTCACCAGAGGGAAGGCAAATGCAATTATATATTGACACGAGTACATCTATTATGCCCCCTGATATATGACAAAATAAAAATAAGGGTAAAAGCTTGTTTAGTCCTTATATTATGAGGTTAGTGCCCATGTAATCCCTATATTTAAAAAAATTCCTCAAAACGTATTTACTGTTAAATGTTGACACTTGTGCCATTATTTTTTATTCTTTTTAGAATGTTTTTACAATATTACACTCTTATAGTAATGTTTTATTTTGGATATTAATAAAAAAATGGATTATCAAATTAAACCCAAAAATAAAATAAAAAACAAAAAATATATATATTAATTTTTGTTGAAGCTCATGTATGTCCAAAAAAATTAATTTTGTGAAAAATTATCAATTTTTTTAGAAAAAATAATATTTTAACTACTCAGCAGAGTGTTCCACAAAAACAATATATATATATATTGTTTTTTATTTTATTTTTTGGCTTTAAATTGGTAAATTGATTTTTCTTTTTAATAATGTCTAAAAAAATAAACATTATTGTAATATGGTAATATTATAAAAATAAGTCAAAAGGAATAAAAGGTAATGGCAAATGTGTCAATAATTTAATGATAGAGATACTTTAGGGTATTTTAAAAAATATAAGGACTAAACGAACACTAATATCAAAATATAGGGACTAAATAAGCTTTTACCCTAAAAATAACCCAATTTCTTCTTCTTTTTTCATATTTTAAACAGAAATAGCAATAATAATAATAAATTACGAAATTAAAGCACTTCATTTGTTGGATCTTTTTTCAAGAAATTAATTCAATTTTTTCTAGAGATAAAAAAGGAGTATAATTTATGGATCATGATATGAAGTATTGCAGTTTTTCCCCACTTCATATTTTAAATAAATAGCTATTCCTTGTTGCTGCCCCTTTGAACCAACAAGTTGTTCCTGAATTATGACATAAAAATACAGTCATTAATCAGAAATTAAAAAAAACGTGATATATAATTTTTGCACGAAATAAAAGACTTCAAAAAAAAAAATTAAAAAGTTTCGGCCATAGCAATCTAGAAAATTAAGGTTATCGATCGATTAAATGGCATTTATAGCCATCCTAATATGACCAAAAAATTGGATTGGAGGAAGGTTGGTGAATGTTGAATGAATCATAGTTGTTATTAATTTGTATCATAAACGAGAGTAAGGGCACTGCAATTATATATTGACAACTGTACATTTTGAGTCTGCCTCAAGTTTAAAACCACGATGAGTCACTCTCATATTCACTCGCACAGTCACAGTCACACTTACAATGACGCCGACGATGCCACCTCTCTGACGACGTCACCGCGGCGGAGGTACTGTACACGCCGATCAATGCTGCGGTGGTCCGTTAAATAACTCACTTCAATTACTCTTTTGTTCCCTCCATGCATAACCTTGTTATCTTTCTTTAATCATATAGCTGATGTTTTTTTCTTTAAAAAAATAAAAACTGTAAGTGTAATCTCAAATTCCCGTAATTTTAAACCAAACAGGTATGTTAATATAAAATCTCTAGTTAGTTCTTTATATTCCTTAGATTTAATGTTATTAGTTGCAGCTACACTTTTTTTATTCATGTTAATTTTGTTCGAGTAGCAATTGTAGCTTTGTATTAGCGTCATGTGAATTTCCTATTTAAATTACCCCCTTAACAATCAAAATGTAGATTCACTATAATTTATTTGACACTCAAATAAATTTTGCAGGCACGAAGTGATGAGTTTTCAATTGAAGTCGAACAAATGGATGTTAAAATTGCGTAGAACTGATGAAGGAAAAAGTTTCTGATTACATCATCCAGGTGACGTCAGTCTTATGGAGAGCCATAATTGACAGCCTTTCCTCGGAAGAAAATCAAAGAATTAGGTTTATCCCATTTATTAAATATGTTTATTTAAAATATCACATTTATCCTTTCAACAAAAGGTCTCTTACAACTTTTATTATACGCGGACCTACGTAGTTAATATACTTTTTGAAATATGACCAAAGTATCGAATAGCTTCTAAACAGGTGTAAAGCGTCATTCTGCTTTTTAATTTTTTTCTTTTAATTTATATATTGGAAATTGAGAATACTCACACAAAAATTATTTTCCTAATTAACTCGTGCAATTCAATATTTCTGTCATAATGAGATAATTTATGGGTCCTACTATGTTGCAACAGTTGCACCATATCACATTCTTTTGTCTGTATCAAACAAAACCGTTGGATACTTCTTTCTTTAATCTAACGGCTGGACTTAATTATTGGATAAATTGGACTGAGACAGGTAACCTTTTGAGTGGGTTAAAATTAGTTGACTTCATCTTTTCATTTTCGTCCTCGGTACGTGTATTATACTGCAATACAATCTTTTGAGCGCTGAAATTAACCATTGATTTCTCGTCTTTCGTCTTACATAACACTTGACTTCCATCATCATCATATCAATCAAAAATAGTAAAATTCAATTAATTTTTTTTTTTTTTTTGCAGAAGTTGTCATTAATTAATTTTCTATTTATTGCTCTCTTTTTTTACGTTTAATACCAGAAATATCTCTCTTGTTGAACTCTCTTGAGCAAGAATAGCATCTGAAACTGTATTTTTCTTCTATGAGGAATTTCGTCAAACAGGTAGCAGACATGAAATACATCCAAGTTGTTTTCAACTCAAATGTAAGTTAACACACAAAAATCAATCTTGAAGTCCTAGCAAAAGTTGCATAAGTGAAATGGATCATTACATTGAAGGATTAGACAGAAAAAAAAAAAAAAAAAGATGAAGAACTTGAAGATGTAAAGATGAAATTTTGGGGCAATACCATCAACAACCAACTGATTCCAGCAAAAAAAAAAAAAGAAAAAAAAAAGAAAGATGATGTACAAAAGACGATGAAGGAATTGATGAAAAGCAAAATGTAAAAAAGAAAAGAAATTATGTGTTCGTCAATTTGTTCGTGTTTGATGAATTACCAAGTACAAAAAAAAAAGGGTAGATGGTATTAGGCAAGAGATTATGAGAAATTAAAAAAAAATGTTAATCCTAATCGTAGATGGTAGATGGTGATATGTGTAAGTAGATCTTTAAATTTAAGTCATAACTGTCCTAATTTCACCGGTATACTTGAAAATATGCCTGGCAATTTAAAACACGTTAAAATTATTTGACTTTTAAACCAATGGTTAGTTGGGTTAAGGACAAAAATTGTGGTAGCACACTACAATTACAACATAGGCGGATCCTAATCATGACAGATAAGTACCATAAGGCTTAATTAATTATGCAGCTCGATTAATTATGCAGGCTTCCTTCGACATCCGCCAACTTTTTCTATCGCAAATAAGTATCATAAGCCTCCAAATACCTGAAGGACCAACAAACTAATTGGCAATTTCAAAAATTGTGGAAGTGATAATCACACACCTCCACACTTCCAATCATGTAAAATTTACAAGAAAATAAAGAAATAAATAAATTCATGTGACGTCTTTCTTATGGAGAGTCATAATTCGCAGCCTTTTCCTCGGGAGAAATTTGAAAAATTAGATTTATCCCATTTATTTATTTCTTTATTAATAATATCAATTATCACATTTGTCCTTTCAACGAAAGGTCTTTAAACTTCTGTGATGGACCTCCGTGGTTAAAACCCTTTTTGAAATATGACCAAATTATCCAATAGCTTGTAAACATTACAATGTGTCATTCTCCTCCTTAATTTTGTCTCGTAATTTTTATATTGAAAATTGAGAATACTCACACAAAATGATTTTCCCTATAAACTTTACGCAATTTTAATATTTCTTTCATAATGAAATAATTTAATACCATCACATCAAGTGTTACACCAATAATAGTCAAAATTTGTATCACAGCTCAATATAACTCCACTAATATTAGAATTTCAATATTTAAATTTTAAATTGAGTGTAAATGTTAAGTATCACACATCTATTATATGAAAAAAATAAAATTATTATTATATCATCTAATAAATGAATGTCACATCAATTAAAATTCAAACATTAATATCTATCATTATTCATCATCACTGGTGAATTAATTGACAAAGCCAGATAGAATCATATGTAAAATTTTAAGGCAAGTGTTAAATTACATGTAATGTAACTTAGAGGGATTCATATGTAAAATTTTAAGGCAAGTGTTAAGTTACATGTAACGTAACTTACACCACTCACATGAACAATGAGTGGGCCCCACATCACACACTGTTTACTGTTCATGTGAGTGGGTGTAAGTTATATTACATGTAACTTAGAGGGATCCAAATTTCAAACTAAAATTTTGGCCCTTTTCTGCGCACATCTAAATATAAAGAATAAACAATTTGTAATTGTCAACTACCAAATGACAAATCCACAGCTTCGGTGATTTAAACGTCTAATTATCTGCGAAAGAAAAGAAAAAACTAGTCGTTGGAAAATGCTCTCAACCGAAAACTCTCTTGACAAGAACAACCCCCCTCCCCTTGAGGATGATCGATCGACCAAGAAAACCAAATTCAGAGCACAAGGGGAGGATGGAGATAATCCATCTATGTTGTTCTTTCGAGATAAACCAATGGAACAACAAAAGGGGGTGATTGATGCTGAAGTCGGTAGAGAAGAATTCATGGGGAAGGAAAATGATAATGAAATTGAAAATGAGGATGTGGTCATTGAACGGGAAGGCTTTTTACCTTCGATTTCTTTTTCACAAAAAGTCCATGAGCAACTTATAAAACCATGGCACTCTACTGTGGTGGTGAAACTTCTTGGCCGCATGATTGGATACAAAGCGTTTTGCTCACGGCTGGGAATCTTGTAGCCTAATATTGGCGGATACTCTGTTATAGATTTAGATAATGCCTATTTTCTCGTTAAGTTCAGGAAGGAAGGTGATGCTGAGTTTGTTCTTACATAAGGGCCATGGATTGTTTCGGGGCATTACCTGACCGTTCAGCTATGGTCGCCTCATTTCGATAGCTCGAATGAAAAGATTGATGAAATCACTGCATGGATAAGGCTTCCAGGTATGCCTCTACATTATTACCATAAAAAGATCATTAGAATGTTGGGGCATGTCATTGGAAAAGTAATCAAAATTGATTATAATACAGAATTGGCGACGAAGGGTAAGTTTACCCGTAATGCAGTGGAAGCATCCCTTAAGAGTCCTTTAATCTCTCAATTTTTACTGGATGGACGAATCCAAAGGTTTGAATATGAAGTGCTTCCAACAATATGCTTTGGATGTGGAAAGTGTGGACACACCTCTTCCTCATGCCCGGATAAATTGATTTTGGAGGCAAGAGGGGAGAAGATGAATGATATGGCTTCAGGTGAAACTACCAACGAAATTTCATATGTCTCGCCGGCGGTGGTTACTCCGGACAATCCAAGATTTGGTCCTTGGATGATCGTGGCTAGGAAAGGAAATTATAGAGGAAATAAGGGAAGAGCAGATGCAAAGGAGACTAATCAAAATAATTTTGGGAAACAGAGTGTAAGTTCTAGATTCGATGTCTTACGACAGGAAAGTGAGTTAGACAATGATTCTGGGGAGATTTCAAACGCAGCTATCACCATGGATAATCACAAGAAGACTGTTGCTCCTCCTAAAAACAGGGAAAATATGATCTCACGTGACTCTAAAAGCTCCACCCTAACGATGATATCTGGAAGCAAGGGAAAACCCGTGACAAGAAACAGGAAGGTTGCCACGTCTGAACACACTACCCTCAAACCTTCACGTGAAATACACAGTACACCCCCCCCCCCACAAGTGGTCATAGCTCATCAAATCAACACCCTTTTGAGCCCATGGAAAAAAATATCTCACGTAACAAATCCAAGTCATCTATGACCCATTATCTTGAACCAACTTTCATCCCAACTTCTTTGGATCATAAATATCATTCAGCAATAATATTAAAAAACAATTCAAAAAATGGGACCATCCAGGCCCCCCCTTCGATGCCTCCCGAACCAAACCCGAATGAGGAGCCTCCTGATATAGGCGATAGGGAAATGGATAAGGTGGAGGAGGACTCATCAGATAGTGAATATATGGATGAATCAGAGGATGACGAATCTGAGACATCAGATGAGTCTCATTTTTTTTGTTGATGAGGATCATATGGATGTTAATCAGCAAGGCTCTGAGCATTTGGAGTAAGTATGTCCTTTTCTTTCAATTTTTTTTGCTAATGAATTTGTCGTGCTTGTTTTGGAATTACCAGGGGGCGGCCTCGCAGTCCTTTAGACGAACTTTCAAGATGTCTGTTCAAAACTATAAACCCAAACTTGTGGCTCTTTGTGAACCTCGGATTAGTGGAATTAAAGCGGATGATTTTATTCGTTTCAATGGTTATGAGTATTCCCATCGAGTTGAGGTGGCTGGTTTCTTAGGTGGAATTTGGTTATTATGGAGAGCGGGTTTAGATGTCACAATCCTTATTAATCATAAGCAATATATTCACTTTCAAGTGTCTGATACAAGGGGGTTAATTACCTGGGTCACCACGATTTATGCTAGTCCAGTTACTTCTCTCCGAAAATTTCTTTGGAAGGATTTAAATTATTTGGCTGAGACTATTCAGGGTCCATGGATGCTAGCAGGCGACTTCAATGCCACTCTTTCAACCTCAAAGAGTAAAGGAAGTACTAATAGTGGTAGCCGGCCTTGTAAAAACTTTCAAAATTGGTTCCACAAACACGGATTTTGCGATCTCCATTTTACTGGACCAAAATTTACTTGGAAAAGGGGATCGCTTTATAAACGCTTGGATAGAGCCATTTGCAATGATATTTGGTTCAACACTTTTAACAAGGCACGAGTTTTTCACTTACCAAGATTGGGGTCTGACCATCAGCCTATCTTTCTTAGTTTGAATAATGAGGGTACTGGGAACAAATGTTTGAAACCATTTAGATTCCTTGCATCTTGGCTTACTGATAATCGTTTCTCTGGTTTTGTGTCTCAAGTTTGGAAGAAGGATGTTGATTATAATGTTTCGATAAAGGAGTTTACTGACAAAATTGATAATTGGAACAAAAATGAGTTTGGAAATATTTTTAAGCAAAAAAGGGAAATCTTAGCTAGACTAGGTGGAATTCAAAAAGCTCTGGAGAGTCACCATTTGGATAATTTGTTAAAGTTGGAGACTCATCTCAGTAAGGAGCTCAACGATATTCTCAATCAAGAAGAACTCTTGTGGCTTCAGAAATCTCGCAGCAATTGGATTCAATTTGGGGACAGAAATACTTCCTTTTTCCTCCAGAAAACAATGACTAGGAGAAGACAAAACCAAATTGTCTGGATGAAAGATGACAAGGGCTAGTGGATTTCGAATGAGGATGAGCTTAAGGCTCATGCTATTAATTTTTTCACTAATTTATACACGGCTGACAATAATTCTTTTGAAAATTATTTTATTCCTAATGATTTTCCTTGCCTTGATACAGATAGGTACCATATCATGAAAAAATCAGTGGATGATGAGGAAATTCGAGACATTATTTTTAGCATGAAACCTTTAAAGGCGCTGGGAATTGATGGCCTACATGCTATTTTTTACCAATCTCAATGGGAGGTGGTGGGCAAGTCGGTTTGCAAGCAAATCAAAGATGTTTTCAATGGCGAGACCGTTCCTGCAGATTTCTTGAAGATATTAATCGTTCTCATCCCAAAAATTGACAATCCAACTAGTTTAAAGTTTTTCTGACCTATTAGTCTTTGCACGATTATGTACAAAACTATCACTAAAATCATCGCTAGTAGATTAAAGACTGTTCTCCCTGATCTTGTAGGTCCGCATCAAACTAGCTTTGTTCCAAGGCAGCACATCACCGAAAACATTATAATCGCCCAGGAGATTATTCATAGTATGAGACGGAAGACGAGCAAACGAGGATTCATGGCCATCAAAGTAGATTTGGAAAAAGCTTATGATAGATTAAGCTGGGATTTTATCAAGGAGACTTTGGTTTTTGTGGGTCTTCCTATGAATTTTATACGAATCATCATGGAGTGCATCACCTCTTATTCCATGCAGATTATTTGGAATGGCGAGCTTACTGATTCTTTCAAGACCTCTGGAGGGATTTGCCAGGGGGACCTAATCTCTCCTTACATATTTGTTCTTTGTATTGAAAGACTTAGCCACATCATTAATCGAGAAGTGCAACAGGAGCGATGGAAACCCATAAGGCTGTCTCGGAAAGGTATACATCTGACCCACCTTTTTTTCGTTGATGATCTTCTTCTTCTTGCAGAAGCTTCCTCTGAGCAGGCGAAGATGGTGATCAAATCTCTGAATAACTTTTGCAACATGTCGGGAGAAAAAGTTAGCACAGAAAAAACTCGATTATACTTCTCAAAAAATGTGGACCCTGCTTTGTCAAAGAAAATCAGTGATCTAAGTGGCTTTTCAACTTCAAAAAATTTGGGGAAGTATCTGGGTATGCCGCTTCTTCATGGTCGAGTTACCAATAAAACCTATCAAGAGATTATAGATCGAGTAAATAAACGTCTCTCAGGATGGAATGCGAAGCATCTTTCTTTTGCTGGAAGGCTTACACTTGCTCAAGCGGTAATCCAAGCCTTGCCAATTTATTCTATGCAAACCACAATGATTCCGCGAGGCACTCAAGAAAAAATCAATCGCATTTCTCGTCGTTTTATATGGAGTGGGAATAGCGAGAGGAATAACATGTCCATGGCTAGCTGGGATAAAATCTGTCAACTTAAAATGGCAAGTGGTCTTGGCTTAAAAAATCTTCTCCAAATCAATTAGGCACTATTGATGAAGATTGGGTGGAATATTATTGTTTCTCCTACAAGCCTGTGGATCAAAGTTTTATGCTCTAAATACGGTGTCGAGAATGATAATCTCCCCAAACAGAACTACCTACAAAGTATGGTTCTTATGTGTGGCGTGCAGTGGGTACGGTTTGGGAAAAAGTTTTGAATGGTATTCGTTGGCAAGTTGGAGATGGCTCAAAGATTCGTTTCTGGAAAGATTGTTGGGTAATGCAAAATGTCATTTTGAAGGATTATGTTGTGATGCCAGTTCCGAGTAATATGCTTGACAACTCTTTTAGGGAATATGTTGACAGTAATGGTCAATGGAATTGGGTTGCTTTCAGCAATTATCTCCCTCACAGTTTAGCGCTTGCTATTACTGCCATTATGCCTCCATGTGTCGAGGGGGGTATGGACCGAATCTTTTGGGGCTTCTCGACTAAGGGCAACTTTATAGTAAAATCAGCATACCAAAGTATTTCAAGCAAATCCTCCAGTCGTATCGGCTCAAGATGGGACCTTATTTGGAGCTGGAAATGACCACAAAGTGTTAAAACTTTTCTTTGGTTTGCTATTCAAAATAAGTTAAAGACCAAAGCTGAGCTTACTAGAAGACATATTTTGGCAGAGAATCAATATGTGAGGTGCAGAGTTTGCGTGGAAGACTCTCTTCACGCCCTTAGAGATTGTGTGGCAGCCAAGCATATTTGGTTAGATATTGTCCCTTTTAGCCTACGAGATAGTTTTTTCTCTTTAGACTTAAAGGATTGGATTCTTACTAATTTAAAGCCTAATCGTTATGATAGTAATGGAGTGGATTGGTCTGTAATTTTTGGCATAGCAATCTGGAGCTTGTGGTTTTGGAGGAACCAAGCTCTGTTTAGGAATGTGCAGAGGAGTAATCACAACATTATTTTAGATATTATTACTAGAGCTGAAAATTCCCATAAAACTATGATGACTTTGATCAAACCTGGAGCTTCAAAGATTGTGAAACACTTTGGATGGAAACTGCCTCATGAAAATGCCTTCAAATTGAATACTGATGGGGCCTGCAAGAAGATGAACATGGCAGCTGCAGGTGGGTTGATAAGAAATGCTAATGGGAGTTGGGTTGCTGGATTATGTACGAACATTGGCATTAGTTCGGTTGCTAATGCTGAACTCTATGGTTTATTCTATGGTCTTGATCTGGCTTGGAAGCTGGGGGTTCGGAATTTGTTGGTTGAAGTTGATAGTAAGTGCATCATTGATCTACTTGCAAACACGAGCAACAGTCCTAACAGTTTTTCTTCAGTGATTCAAAGCATCAGAAGGCCCCTTGATAGGGACTGGAATGTGTGCATTAACCATATTTATCGTGAAGCAAATTTTGCAGCGGATTTTCTTGCGAATTTCGCAATGAATCAACCTCTTGGCTTCCATTTCCTTTACAATCCTCCTCGTGGTGTTGTCAATTGCTTAATTCACGACATGTACGGGAATGCTTTCCTGCGTTTTGTTTCGGCTTAGCCTTGTTTGGCTCCCTTTTATATATAAAAAAAAAAAAAAACAATTTGTCATCAATGATTCTGTCACAAGTGTTAAAATTTTTTGCGTTGTATCACTGATACATGTCCCACGTTATTTATTTTCTTTGGTTGTCCAAGTCCAATATTTCAGGCATGATTTTTGCTTAGCCTTCCTTCTGTCCCGTAAAAGCTTCCTAAAACGCCAGTATGACTGTAACAAAAGAGCAGCCCGATCGAAATGCCTGACTGAGTGATAAAGTCATCAGCCATAAGAGTAAAGGCTTCAACGTCACTAAGCGCTTGAATAGTTCTGGCTGAGATGGACAGATTGGAGTAGCGTTCACTCTGAGCCCACGTGATAAGTTCTTCTCCGAAATAGTCACCATCGATCTTTCAGATGATTATTTCTTCTAGAAGCGGCTGTTGTTGTTACATTAAAATTCCTGGAGGTGTAGGAGTAGCTCCAAAGCTTGCCTTTAAACACAAATAGCATCTCATAAACACAAATAGCATCTCATCAATTGGGTCACCCTCCTTAAAAATGCGAGTATGCTCCACAAACAAGAATGGCCTCAGAAATTCGAACAGATACCCTAATGATTTTCGCTCAAATTTCTAAACTCTTTTACCTTCATATACATTTAATTTTGAGAATGAGAATTACAAAATTAAATCAGACTGATTAGTATTAAAAATTGTTTAATTATCAAGCGATAATATATTATTTTATGCTTATGCTATAATTTATATTTGTGTTTATGTAATATATTAGGAATTATTAATTATGTTTTAAATATATTTAATTTTGTGTATTTTTATGTGTTTATTAGGAAAAATATTAATTTTACGTAATTCGAGGCTCCAAACAAATAAACAGAGGTCAAATTTGGATTCCGGAGGTCCGAAAACCTTAAGATCAGTCAAGATCGGCTTAAAATTAGGCTTGTATAAAAAAAGTTGATTTTTCCTGTTGACCGAGCACTGATTGAATGATGAAATGAGCTTACAATAGATATGAGTGCATGGGATAGTTGGCAATGTTGACTAAATCTCAACCGTTCATGATTCAATGGCTATGATTGTGCCACGTGGCAATGGTTGGTGAAGCAAGTTGTAGGATCCGAATCCTTGTATTCGGGTCGACCCGATCCACCCATTAACCCGCCAAATCTCAACTGTTCTTTGGGCAAATCGGACGAGTCAAATGATGCCACGTGTGATGTTGACTTTTGAAGTTTGACCAGCCATTGGATCTTGATCTAAAGGTTATAAGGAGCACATGCATGAAGCTTATGATGGACCGCAAAGCACTAGATTATGAATTTATTTTTCTATAAATAGAGCCTCATTTTTATGTTTTTAATCATCCCTCTACAACTCTCTTCTTCTCAAATTCTCTCCATCTCCTTGTAATCTTGATTTCCAGGTGTGTTTTTAATATTTTGTATAATTATTTTTATAAATAAAATTAGTTTTATTTCCAATTTTAGTTGTTTTTATTACTTTTAATTATAAGTAATTCAATTTTACTACTTCTTTTTATTTTAATTATGCTTAACTAAATAATATTAGTTAGGGGAAGGTGAAACTCTTAGGAAATAAATATGATTTAAGCAAATTCTATTTTTAATTTTATAAATTAAATTATTTTCTATTTAATTTTATACATATTTTATATTTTGAAATTTTGATTTATTGTAGACAAACAAATAAATTTGGCACAATAAATTCTTAATATCTTAATATAAGGTATGGTAAAATGGTATTTTGACTTATTGTAGACAAATTAAATTTTGGCACAATAAATACTTAATCCATCATAAAATTAAAGGGAAAATAATAATAATTTATATAATTAATCTTTTGGGCAATAAATCTAAAAAAAAGGAAAAAAGAATTTATTAAATTTTATTTACTTTTAAGAGTGGATCCATAACCCTAACTAGTTTAATTTCATAGTTTCATTTAAATTAAGTTGTTTATATTTAAGTTTTAATTTCAATTTTTAGTTAAAATAAAATAAACAAATTAAATCTTTTCTCTGTTGATCGACCTCGGACTCACCGAGTTATAATACAACAAGACACTCTTATACTTAGAAGTTAAAAATTACTTTTAAGTTGTGTCACAGACATCAAACAACTAAAAGGGTAGAATATTTGACCAATAAAGGGTACATCCGGAACTTTTTTTAACAATTAATATATGATGAAGGGACTCACATTCTTGAGCAGTTTAATGCAGACATTGCGCTTTATTTTGTTGCCAAGTTCGTCAGGAAGATCATTAACCAACTTATTAACACCAACATGTTTGGAATGGGATTTGATAGTTCAACCAATTCTTTCAAGATTTTTCAGGTACGTGAATTGCAAAGGACTGGTTTATCGCGTCGCTTACGAGGTCAAGAGTGGAAACTGAAGTTTCCACTCTGGGCACACCTCCATGGTGAGTAATCTCTTTATCAGTTTGTTCTACACAGCATTGATGTTCTCTTTGTGGTAATCGACGAAGCTGAAATATTTCTTCTTCATTTTTTGTGCACATATACTTACTTGATCTTATGTTGTTGTCTTCCTGAAATCTCGAAAAAGCTGACCTTTTTTTTCTTAAAAGAGAAAATAAATAAATAATGTTTGGCTGATCTTTTGTTAAATCCTATAATTAGTGCTTTAATCCTTAGATTTGATGCCCATTAGGTCACTTTAGAAGTTAGTTTGTGAGTTATTAGTTGCAGCTACCCTGTTACGCTCTGTTTAGTTTGTGAGTTATTAGTTGCAGCTACCCTGTTACGCTCTGTTTCTCGATTCATGTTAATTTTGTTCATATAAGAACTGTTTCTTTGTATTAGCTTTCATGTTAATTTTTATGTCAAAATTATTCCCTCAAATCTATATTCAATGCAGGCTTTCTGACACTCAAATAACTTTCACATGCAGGAAGTAATAAATTTTCAATCGAAGATAATCGAAAGGATGCTAAAAAATGTATAAGACACATGAAGGAAGAAGTTTCTGATTATCTTTTCTATGGTATCTTTCTGAGATTCCCCGCATAATCAGTTGCGTTTGTGATCTGTTTCTAAATTCTAGAATGACATAATTGACAGCCATTCTTTTGCTAACAAGCGTTTATCAACACAGGCTGCGGCTGCTGCTGAAGAACCTCAAATTCTGCTTCTTGTTCTTGAGGACGCCATGCATTCATTTATATGCAATGGTAATGTCATCAAGGATCTTGAGATCTCTGAGGGATGTAATGCTGGCGAAAACAGTGTTAATGTTTATTGATCTTTTGAAATAAATGGCATCTAGTGGAACTCTTTATATGCAATCCTCAAAGGGGAAAAGTTTTAGAGATACCACGGCCATTGGCTGTATCAAGTGGCATGGCATTTTCAGGGAGTATCTGATATTTTATGGAATGGGATTTGATTGTACAACTAATTCTCACAAGAGCATTCCGGAATGTGAAGCGACCAAAATCAAAAGTTGAAACTCATGTTTCCACTTTGGGTACACTTTCATGCCCAGTAATCTCTTCATCAGTTTGTTTTACACCGCATTGATGTTTTTATTCGAGCTAATAGATGACGCTGAAATATTTCTTCTACTTTTTTTGTGCACATATATTTGATTTCGTGCTGCTGTCTTCCTGAAATCTATCTTCATTCATTTTATTACATGAAGAAATGATGTTCTGTTTGGAAGTAAAGATTTATTATCATGATACTACTTGCATTGTCTCAAACACTGGTTGAAGGTTGTACTAGGTTGATTGCTTAATAATGATAATCACAGTCATCTTACTTATGCTTAAGAATTTTCTGCTTGGTTTTCATTTTTATATTTTTTATAAACACTATCACTTGTTGGATGAAAATATCCAGTGATTATTCAGTTGATTGGAATTTGTGCATATGTTCCTTCCTTTCAGGTGAAAAGATAATTTCAGGTGCTCAATGTACTCATCTACCAGAGTTCTTGGCAGAGCGAACGTGCAGGCATGTGGCATTCATATGTCAAGACAATATCAACAACATTTATTGATCCTTTCAGGTATTGTTACCTTGTCACCTTGATTTTACCTCTTCGATCTTGTTGCTAACAACCGCGAGCCTATTACGCGAAGGGCACATCAGCTCAACCCGTGTTCCTCTAAAAGCTTTCACATGCATTTGGCTTAGATTTTTCTGAGTGATTTTAATCTTGATCATGCTGGATTATTCTGAAACAGTTATCAGTTTGTACTTAAGCGAGAAGAAATATAGTTTGTTGCTTGATGTGTCGCTTTATGTTTGCATAAGCATTCTGTTAATCTTTTAAAATCTGTTTAACCTTGTGTTATGATTGATACTGATTTTCGGATACGGTGCACCTCTTCATGGTGATGCTTTTCTGTGGCCTCAACACCGTTGGCAAAACATCACTTTACCCACGTGACCCACTTAGGATTGCCCTGAGATGATCTGCTTCAGCTCTTCACTGTGATCTATAGGTTGTTCTGGTGCTACTTATTATTTTCATCTAAAATCATGTACCAGATAATTATAGTCTAATATGTCACAACAAAAGTAGATTATTTTCTGGTACCTAAGCAAGTAAACAGAAACCCAACGTAAACAGTAGACATAGTAGTATAATAAGAACTACAAGTCCAATCCCAAATAGTTACTCATGACTTCGGCTTTGCCTTCTCTTCATCTGCATTTGCTTGGACTTCTTAGAACGCCAGGATGATTGTACGGATCTTACTAACTGATCGAAACGCCGGTGAAGTGCTACACCCTGTTTCAAGTCATCAGCCTTGAGAGTAAAACCTTCAATATTAGTATGTGCTATAATGGTTCTGGTTGAGATAGGGAGGTGGCCGTGAGACGAGCTCTGATTCTCAGCCCAATCTATAATTTCTTCTCCGCAATAGTTACCATCTTCCTGACGTTTCAGTCCAATCAACTTAAATTTTGAGTAGATCGAAATCTGGCCTTCCAACACAAAGAGCATCTCATGAATTGACTCTCCCTCCGAAATAATTGTAGTCCGTTCACTAAAGAAGACTGGCTTTAGACAACCACATAGATGATCCAACGAGTAGTCTTCCCAATTTTCAAATTTTTGCATCTTGATGTACATCCAAGAATGAATGAGAATCAGAGTCGTCAATATTCATGCAACGATTATATCATAAGGTTATAAATAACTAAGTTACTACTTAAAAATCACAACTCGTCATAATCACCAATTTGATAATGCATGGCTAGTCGCATAGTATGAAGTGGATTGTCGATTGTGAGATAATATATAATTAATTTACTTAGAACTCTCATCATTAGAGATGTTTATTGTTAATCTTTTCTTTAATGGTGAGGCTATTTGTACTCTAAATATTACTTTTGAGTACTCGATTATTACTTTGTACACTTATCTCTAAAATTTATATATTTGAGCTTAGCTCTATCCACTATTTTAAAACAACAAAAAAGTCCTTACTTAAATCTTTAATTTAATTATCTTTATTTACGCTATATACCTATGAGAATATTCGGTACATCTTTACATCTATATTGAGAGGACTCCAATTTCAATCACATTTTTCTTAACTAATTTCAATCCATTGCTATTTAGCATTTTCTTTCATTTCGTTCATATAATTGCTTTCTTTTTTTTTTCTTTTTTTCGTTTTCACTATTCCATTTTGTACTACGACAATTGTACCTTGTTTTTTTTTTCGTTTTTTTTCATACATGCACTGTGAAGAATTTTCAAATTGTTTTATTAGACATGAAGAAGCAAGTTTTAGGGTTTAAATAAAGAATAATTATAAATAAATGGGTGTATTTGATGGGTGTCTAAAATAATAATATTATATTTAATATACTAATAAATTGTCCTTAAATATAAAATACATTATAAGTATTTTTGTAATGGGTGAGGCTATTTGCACTCTATATATATATTACTCTAAACACTTACAATCATTCAATAAATTCTGAAAATTAAGTTTTACTTAATTTATACACTCTTTAAAATATGCCAAGCATACCTCCTGATAATTTTGACTTTCAAAATTCTTTCCCGTTTACATGATGAGATCTAACGACTTCTCCCAATAAATTTTTTCCAGCCGTTGGGTTTATTCATTCCCTTGAATCAGGAGATAATTGTTTACAATTTGTAAAAAAGTAAAAAAAAAAATATGTAATACAAATTTAGTTATTATTAGAACAAGAAGTTTTAGGATTTAAGGTATAAGAATTATAAACTATTTTATCAGTTATAATAAATTTTTGTAATAAAATATTTTAATAAGAGTATTTAAAGTAATGTTTAAAATGCAAATAGCCCCATTTTTTCTTTAATAATCATTTAATACATATGGTTAATAGGTACTAATTAATTAATTTATTATAAATTTTCTAATTTTTTTTTCCTAACAATCAAGCACATACAACGAAGACTCTGGATGTTGCTATAAGACGCCCATTCGAAATATTTGTAACAAAATTGACATCTTTTTTGATAAATAACTATAAGGATTATTAATTGTACAGAAAGCAATAGAAACTCACCTGGCCAAGCAGATTTCTGCCGAAATGGAGTTTTACTTGCTTTGCAGTGTCATCGGGGAGATCGCTTACCAAACTATCTATGTGAATATCATGTTTTAATAGCAAATTTTCACGCTTGGCTTCCCTTATCTTGGCACGGACAAAAGTGGAGATATCCTTAAAGTGTTTCCAATGCTTGATCTGCCGCAACTTCTGGTTTATCTTATGTGCTCTTGTAGTCTCAGACTGTACGTACATATAGTCATTAATACATTGACACAAGTAACTTCTATGTTTAAAATCTAATTAAAAACTATACATATGAAATTTTTTCAATTAGAACATAAAATCCAAGACAAGTTGACATCAATGTGAACAGAATGTTATAATGTTGTAAACTATTTGACAATATTGTGAAACGGTTAAAAAGTCTGTTAGCATCATTGTCAACTCATTCCAGATTTTATTAAAATCAGGGATTTTTAGAGGTGAGCAACTATATAAATTGATGGATCGATAAGAAACAGAAAAATGTATGCGAATTACCTGCATCCTTCCAATTAAAAAGACAAACAGCACTACGCCGTAGATGGTCATCCAAATTGCAAAGATGTTTTCCCCGACATCATCACTTGTTTCAAGGTCCTGACCAAACGCACTGCAAAAGGTTCATTCAGTTCAAAATTATTATATATATTTTCCTGCGTATTTAACAACAATTGAAATGATAGAAAACAAATAATAGAGTTTCTTTCCAATGCAGACATCATTTTTTTTTTCTTAACAGAATCAACAGGATTGAACACCTAGTTACGTTGAGGACCTACCTAATAACCAGTCCGGTGGAAAGAAAATTTTCAGTATAACCCGTGAAATTTTTATTTGAGACCTTAGCAAAAATATTACTTTTTTTTCCCCCTTTGAGTTGAATAAAAGAGTTTGGTTGAAATAAACCCCTATACATGAGTGGACCTAGAACTTTATATTATCCCAGGCTAAATTAAAAATTTTATATTTTGAAATGAACATAAACATTCATGAGTAAAAAAAAGTACGTCAAATAAGGGGAATACGAAAAACCCTATGAATATGTACTCTAAACAAAAATAATTATACAAAAAGAGTAGAAAACAAAAGATAATTCAAATATAGAAATACTATTTTTCAATTATGGAATCTAACATTACAACCTATAATAACATCGAATTATATAAGAATTAATAAATCAATTAATAATTTCAAGTTAGAATAAATCAATACATGTAATTATAAACAATTAAAAATTGCAAGTAGAACTTTTATTCTTAAAAGTACTTAAATACCAAGCTTAAATAAATTAAACAATTAAAATCTATTCATCTTTTTAAATTATAAAAATATTATTAGTCAAGAGTTTCAATAATAAACTAAACTTTAACCCAGCAAAAATGTATTTGCGTGCCGTTATTTTTCTTTGCCAAGTACTTTGACTCTCTTTGAAAACTCATATGCTAATGATTCTTCTATCAAAATCTTCTCAAAATACTCAAATTTTACTTTCTAACTTATCCTCTTAGTTAATGTAGCTAATAAATAAATCTCAACATTCAGATAAAAAATTTATGAAATTGTTAATAATTGTTATTATATGTTTTTTTAGTATTTTTAATACTAGTGACAATGTTATATTACATTGACATACTTTTTTTCAATTAAAAATTAAAAAAATTAAAGCAGTAATAACATTTTAGACCCCTAACGTTTTCAATCTATTCAATAGATATATAATTTAATCATTTTATAAAATAAGTCATTAATTTCAGTTGGAAAAAAATGTAATCGAATTAGGGACATATTTGAAAATAAAGTAAAAACTCTATTGTTTTATGATATTTGATTAAAACAAATGGGTAACTAAATTGGTGATGTATATAAAATTAAAATAAAAACTCTATCCTTATAAAATCTTAATCAAAACACTGGATTAAAATGATATTTTCTGGACCAAACAGTGCTGTAGATCCGCCACTGCGGCCCTATACAAAAATTATTTAAATAAGGTTGAGTAATCAATACTCTTTAATTTAGTTTCCATTTTACTTTTAAACAATATTTTTTACTCCCAATGTTAACTTTCACACATCATCTTAATTTAATAAAAATAACAAAATTACTTCAATTTTATATAAACTTAATTGATCTTATATGTTTTGATTTAATTGGTGTTATTAGATATAGCCCTCTCTCAGTGAAATGTTCCCATTAGAGTATGCATAGAGCTACAAAGAAAAGAATAAATTGATAAAGAGAAAGAGAAAAACACATGCATGCAAAAAGAACTACAAAATGAACATGCACGGTAATGATTATCCAAGCCAAATGAAAACGGGCAAACCTGAGTTTTTGCAGGCCCCAATGTAAACAACGCAACAATTTCTTAGGAAAATATGTCTCCCTCACAATACCAGACTGAAGAGCATCTTTATATATTCCAAAATTATATCTGGTAGTATTTCCTGTACTTATAGGGCAAGAATCATTTAGAAGCTTGTAGTCTCCGAAACATTTATTACAAAAAACGTAACTATGACTGCGTCCGGTATGATTTTCGCTGGCTTCCCTCCAGCAATCAGTCGCTTTTTCTATGGCGTAATAGTACCATAGGGCTCCAAACATCTGAAAGATAACTTATCAGAAAAATTAATTTGCAAAGCAGAAGGAAAATCGTATATCGACGATTCCAATATCTAAAATTTACATCCAAAAAAACTAATTGAGTGTGCGTATATATGTGTATTAACTGATGGTTGCTAAAATTCTAGTTTTACTAGAATATGCTTTTCTAAATTACAAAATAGTGAATATCATAATTCATGCTTTTCTGATTCCAAAAATTGAATATAAAAATGGTATTTTGAAAACTTTTAGCATAAAAATGGTAAATTTGAAATTTTTGCCATCTGTAGGGTGGAAAAATTGTAATCTCCCTAAAAATATATATGTCGGTAAAATGATGATACTTTGAACTTACATGACCGCTTTGCAAGTAAAGAAGAACATAGAAGGCAAAAATGCCCCATGTAGCATCGGCAATCACCCCTGAAACCTCTATAGCATCTGTGAACAGGAAATACGTTCGAATAACCCTTAGCAAATATTGTAAAACAAAGAAGGTCATTGCCGTCGAGAATCCTGTGTCTCTTATCGGGAAAATCACCAAAACCTGAACGATATTAATTGAAGTCCTATTAGATGATATGGAATAATTAATGTAAATAAACATTTTGAATGATATTGAATATGAACAAAATTGATTATTTATTTTTGCGCAAACCGATGGTATAGGTGGGATGGCAATTTTTGAAACAACCCGCGAAATTGATCCTAATGGCATGAAAATAATAGTTTGTTCACGTTGGCGAAAAGAGACACAAATTAGTATCTTGTGAGTTTAAAGTTCCTGTCACGTGAACCTATTTAATTATGACATAATTAACAATTTGATTAATAATGATGTTGCATTGACTAGATTTTGGATGCGATTGAACCGAGTTTATATTTGTATATATTTCAAGATTATCCAGTTATGATAAGACTAGAATTGATTTGAATTTGAGAGGTAGTACTCTAAATATTTTAAACAAATACATTAAACCCATGTAAACAAGTCAAATTTTAAAAATATATTTTTAAAGCATATTAAGCATGTGACATAATTATTAATAGACAGGTTGAGTTAGTGTTTGAAATTATTAAACAAGTTTAATAAAAGTATCGAATTCATATGGCTGAAATTTAACACTACACTCTAACCAAAATTACTATCAATGCAAAACATTTAGGGTTTTACGTGTAAATACAACTTTAATCAAAGAAAATGGAAAAATGACATTGAAATCATTATTCTTGACATGAATCATATAAAGATCTATCTTTATCACAATCAAAACCACTACTACGATATGCACATGGGGGATGGGAAGGATTGAACTACATAAGAAATCAATAAACAATATATACGTAATAGTAATTAGACAGTGCCTTTACCTGGGGGATGGGAAGGATGGCCAAACCATCAATGAAGAAGAGCATCCACATACGTACCATTGGATCTTCAAGTACTTCTCTTCCTCCCTTCTAAGGCAAAAAAAAAAAAAAAAGAATCAACACTTCGTACGGAGCAAAGAAGATAACGGAGACTATATTTATATAAATTATGGAAGTTGAAGAAACAACTAGTTAGCGAAAGTAAATTATACCTTGAAATTTTTTAATTGCTGCCATAAATGTTTAAATTTTTTTCTTTGGTTCTCTTTTTTATCTGCCTCACGAAGCTCAGAGCTAATATGTAGTAGCTTAAGGAAATCGAGGATGGAACGGATGACAGTAGCGGTAATCCCCAAGGTATCGTTGCAGCGAATGCATTTAATTTCATCTTTCAGGTCCGGAATGTAGAAGAAAAAAGGATCAAGGATCATTGCAATCACATTCAGTAGAAGATATCTTTTATTCTCGATTGCAGCCGCTATCGCTTTACGATACAACACAATTATTATAATTATTATAATCAACAGGCATGCCACTAGCATTACCCCACTATATGCTGGCAGGCATAATAGCGCCGCACACAGAAGTATGATACCGAGAAATTTTTTAGCCCAACGGAAGCATGTTGTTCGTTTTTTATCGGCCGAGTTCGTTCCATTACAATGCACTTCAGGTTGTTCATGTTTTGAACCTTTCTCTGGATCCTGAGACCTGATATGATCGAAACGCAAGTCAAGGTTTTGTCATAATGTTTTTTATTTTATTTTTATAATACATAAATATCCGTACAGTAGAAACAAGCCTATTACGGAAGTCCAACATATTACAGTTGCTTGCAGTCAAAGCCCAATTTAAAAAATCACATACTTCCTTAAAAAATAAGGGGAGGAGGCGTAGGGTGGCTGTCGTGGATTTGCATACATTGGAAAAGGAGAAAATTACCAAATCTTCCTTCTTATTGGAATTAGGCAATTAGCCATTTCCTTTCATGCTTTAAACCTCACCAAAACTCTCCTAACGTTACATGTTATTAGGTACTCTTTTCCGGTCTGATAGTTGAAAAACAAATTGACTTAATTTAACAATAGTTGACAGTTAACATAAGTTTGTTAACATCAAGAAAATTTTCACCAAATAAGATGAGAATTTTGGAGTAGGATTAAAAAACATGAGCAGGAAATTCCTTTAGGAAGTAGAAAGTAGTTATTTTAATTATGGACAAGAAGAAGATCGAATCAATCAATCATCTATTATTAAAATTGAGATAACATTAAAAAAAAAAATTAAAACCACTCTCTGCTATCCTTGCGTTTTATAAGAACTTTGTTTGCTCTTTTTGATTTATAAGGAATATATCAGCAATATTAATACAAGTTAAGCCCTCTAAAAGACAAGTTCGTGGCTTTGTCCAAATATATTCATTGAAAATTAGAACATTAAGAAAATAGAACTAGCTCCGCGAAAAGTGTAAGCACAAGAGTTACCGTGGTGAAAAAAAAAATAATAATAATAACTAACTAACTTACATGATCAGCAATGAAAAATCCAAGTGAAGAATTAAACTTTGAAATATTTCTGCAAATTTGGCCGAGTAACTTATTGCTTAAAGTGCAGAATTCAATTGCTATTTAAAAGGAGTTGGACTGTACACTTAAAAGACCTTGACTTGGTCGTCACTGTCATTCCAGCTATCCAAAACACAAAACGACAGTGAAAATTATATTCGTTAGAAAAATGAAAGGATAACATAATCACCCGTGTCCGATTTATGTGAAATTTTTCAAAAAGGCAATCTTGTTGGACAATATTATGAGACTGACAAGTTATGATATGCAATAAATAAATAAATAAAAAGAAGCAAAAATTATTAGATCCATGGACCGTAAGTACCTCGGGACAATTAGATTATTTGGGTTCATTCAAAAATAGATTTACTAATAGTATACACAAGCACAGATGACCATAAACAAATTGCTATAGCCGTACTCTCCAACAACTTGTTTATTAGGTTGTACGTATAATGCATTAGCGTTTCCTCCAACATTTTCCAGTTTCTTCACTAGATTTTTGATTGAAAACGCAGAAACCCTGGCAATGAAAATGCATTAATGAGAAGTTAAAAGAACGTGAATATAATTTTTTTACGAAAAGAATTATAAAAAAAAAAGAAAAATCGACACTCACACTCCTAAAATTTTGAAAAATGATTATATAGACTTTAGGATTCTTTTTTAATCATAATACACTTTGAATATAGTAACTAAAAAATTAACTTAAAAATTTTTAATTAATACAAAAATAATATAAAATAATAAAATATATCTAGTAGAGTAGTAATATTAAAATATTTTTTACATTTAAAATTATTAAATTTAATAATATATTTGGATTTATTACAAGGATTTTAAATAAATATTTGAGTTAAATAGACTTTAAAATTAACAAAATCTCTTCATTAATAATGTTAAAATTGTACAAAATATTCAATATTATGTTTCTATTTATTATTAAAAATTTGCTTTAATATAATAAAATAAATCTAATAGATTGTAAATATTAAAATAATTTTTGAATGTATATTATTTCATTTATTTTAATGTTATTGTAATATATGCGCTTTAAATTTTCTAATTAAGTGTATCATTTTATTTTTCTCCTTTGGTATTAATTTTAAATTTAGCAGACTCGTTACGAATTTTTACAGTGAAGTTACAATTTTTTTCCGATATTATGGGGGATGGTTGTTAAATGTTACATATTTATTAATATATATTGTGTTTGGATTATTTTAAATTTGTCAAGACAATAAATCAAGACAAATCGAGCGTGATTAAAAGGTCGGGTAGTCGGATTTTATTTTCAATATGAGTTCAGTATTAGCTTAATTTGTATTAAGCTTTGAAAAAAAAAAGAGAATTGGTTGTATAAATTGAGAAAGGGAGAGGGAGAGAGAGAAAGAGAGAAGCTGACCGAGTTTGACCTGACCTGACCCGAACTAGCGCAACCCGACCCAACTCCAGCCACCGATTCCGGCCACCTCATCGGAAAATGGGTAGAATGCCGGCGATCAAGCTTGAAAAACCCACAGCTCAACTCGTTTTCGTCGCCGTTGATTTCGCCGGAATTAGGCCACGCCACTGCTTGGATCTTGTTCCGCAACTCACCCTCATCATTTTCCAACCAAACTCGCTGCCTGAAACGGCTGGAATTCCACCGATCGACCACCGGAAAGCTCGCGACTAGGGAAGCTCGATCTACCACCGTCGGCACGCGTGGGTGGTCACCGCCGGCACTATTGGACTCACTGATATAAGAACTATCAAATCTGATCTTCTCGTCGCCGTCGACCGAAGTCCAGTCACCGTTAACTACCAGGAGTAGTTCGGTAATTTCACAAAACGGTGGGGGATAATTTTGTGATTTCTAAAATTGGTGGATAGTTTAGTAATTTTGGACTAGGGCAGTTAGGTAATTTGAGATTACGGGGGTAATTCAGTAATTTATGTTGTTAAGGACATTCTCTAAGGGTAATTTCGTAATTTCTAACATTGTGGTTATTTTTGTGATCTGAATTGACGTCAGCTTGGTAATTTAGGATTATGAGGATAATTTGGTAAATATTGATATCAGGGGCATTTTGGTAAATTTAGCATGCATGGGGTATTTTGGTAATTTTATGCATACGGGAATAGTTTATTACATATAGATATTTGTTTCGAGATTTATTGCGTAAAATTAGTTGTATTTCATATTTATGAGAATGATTATGTTATTTCATTATATTAGGAGGATCCATGAACAAGAATCAACCCACAGACATTGACGATATTGAGCTCGAACATCGTCACTGTGAGTGGAATATACAAAACATATTTTCATAATATATTATGATTTTACGATATAGTACAGCATGTTTGATAAATAAGTATTTAATACTCGAATTTAATAACTTTCTAGAAAAAGGATTTTTGTCTACATGCGGATATTTATTATTATAAAAAATGAGTTTGATTAATGATTTTATTATCATTTTTCAGTAAATGCTCGGTAATGGTTTTAAAGAGAATAACATAGATTTAAAGTATGTTACATGAAAAAGAAATGAGATTTAAGTGTCATTTTATGTTTATGTATATGTGTATAGACAGTACTCTTTCCATCTAAATACAATGATACAGATGAATGAGAAGCTTTTAGGGCCCGTTTGAACACACATAGAGGCTTTGGGTCGTGTGTTTGGGAATTTTTGCCTTTTAGGGGCATATGCATGCAGTATGATGATTACAGAGATATAGATATTGAGATACAGATGAGATATAATGATACAGATGAAATATAGGTCTTTGGGGCCCCTATGAGTACACACAAAAGCTTTGGACCGTATTCTTGGGCACCTTATCCTTTGGGGACTAGATTATGCATGCACATATATGATGAGATATGAGATAGTACTTCCCTGTCTATCCGTATAGCTTCGGGCCATGATGGTTCCCTGATTGTCGATTCGTCGAGGTCCGAATATGATGAGATTATTCCCCTAGGTACTTGTTTGGTGATAGATTCGATATTTGGTGTTTGCTATTATAAGTATCATGTTTTCCTTGATTTCTTGCCGTATTATGTATTATTGTTATATCAAAACATGATTTAAATTAAATAAGTTTATTTAAGTTCTTATGATATTTTGATGAAATTGATTTGAGAAAGATTAGATTATTTTAAGTAAATTTATTTTTTTTTCATAATATACTCAACTGAGCTCACTGAATTTTATACTCATCCTTTTTTATTATATTCCCTGCCTCCCCCCCCCCCCCCAAAGATATGCAGGTACATCAGTTGACCCAACAACGATAGTTAAATTTAAAATTATGGTCATGTGATGATGTTAGGAATCATAGATGTTTTGTTGGGATATTTTGAATTGTATAATTTATTACTTATTTGTGATTAAAGATAAATTATTGTATTCTTGACATTATATATTTGAAGGATATTGGTATTTGATTGAAGAAGTTGGTTGTGGAGGTTGATTGAATATTGTATCATTTTTTAGGAGTGTTAAATTTTATAAATTGTAAGTTTGGGAATGTCATAATTATATAAGAGATTCTGCCGAATTTTTGGTAGAATTCTAGATATTAGATTATTATTAATTCGGTTGGCGAGATTAGATAGACTCGTCCTGGAGATTTGAGGCGGGTCATTTTAGTTATTTTTGTATTATAAAATATTATAGTTAATTTTTTTAGTTATAGAATTAAAAGATATTATAATAAAAAGAAGTCTTGATTTATCTTATTAAAATTTTGAGAATTTGTGTGATCGTTTTTCTAAATCTCAGAGACATAAGTATCTTTTTTTCTCAAAAAAATTTGAAAACTCAAACATAACTAGCTATCTAGAAAATTTATGTTATCTTTTAAATGGCTATTTTTCTTCTTCTCTAAAAATAAAAAATAAAAAATTTAAAAGCTCGGCCATAGCTAGCAATCTACAAAATTTATGCTATCTTTTAAATGGCAATAATAGCCATCCGAGTACCTCCAAAAAAGAGGCTGCTGGTGATGGTTGCGTCATTAAGTTCTGATTCCTAAATTGTATCATAAATGAGAGTGTCCCACGAGCACCCATCTTTTTCAATTATTGAAGAATTCAGAGGCAAATGCAATTTATACATGGACAAGGGTACGCTTATTATGATGAATCTGATGTCCGCTAGAAACTAAAGACAACCCAATTTTTTCTTTTTTTCTTTTAATATTTAAAAACAAAATAACAATAATAATAATAAATTAAGAAATTAAAACACTTCATTTGTAGGATCCTGTTTCAAGAAATTAATTCAAATTTTTCTTGTGACCATTTCTATTTCAAATAAATTAATTCAATTTTCCACTTCATATTTTAAATAAATAGCCACTCCTTATTATGTGGTTATGAAGGAGTGACTGAGGTCAATGACTAGTCTAATAACAACGATTGATGGTAGCATGTCTGTACTCATTTACAGTTGGACAATACAAGTAAACAACTTGGATGGGCATCGTGCATCATTATAGTTAATTGTCTGTAGCAATTTTAGAAGTTTGTGTTATGACATATTCGGCGGGTGTCTATCAATTTTGTCACTTGTCAATCACTCATTGTCATGACATGTGTTTCTTCTTTTGGCAAATGCTCATTCTTAATGACAAATATAATTACATGGACCTCGTGTAAAATGTAATTTCACACCGGATTGTTGAACAAGAGAATAAACAGTTTCTTTCAAATTCTTTAAACTTATTTCATTTCGTTCCCTACGATTCCCTTTATTTATGATATCTTGCACATCATCAGCATGACAACGCTCTAATGAAAGACGTATCCTATTCGTTAGTGTTAAGTAGAATTTTTTTCCCGAATATCTATGCATATCAATATTCATATAAACAAAAATCCATATCCATATCAAACCTCTAAAATTAGACATGGGTGCGGACGGATATATCGGATTATGGATGTCAATTATTCGTATCATAACTGATTATTGCCATCCCTTAATAGTACCCATAGAGATGCAGTCAAATGCTCAACTTGAATGGTGTAGACGGCTGAACTTTTATATACCAGAATTGTGACATTTAGTATGATTGTTTTTGAAGCATAATGCAGTGAAGCAGATGCTAGTTAGCTTGTATAACCATGAGATGTAGGTTAGAAATTGTTGGTTTGGCTGAAACTTTCACAATTTAAGGCTAACTGAGGTGCACAAAAGCTATAATTGCAGTGTTGATAACCAGACAAGATTGACTTTTGCAAGATCATAAATACTATCAGTTTTGCTGCAAACTTTGTTGGTCTTGAATTAATAGTGCTATTCTTCCATCTCCTTTGATTGCTTATTGGCTTTCCTCAGCCTGCATCAAGGAAATTTAATTACTTGGCTCATTGCTTTGTGGCTGGAGGTGATATTTGGCTGGTTTTGGTTGTTGAATAAGCTGGAGAAACTTTTTTGTCTCCAATGATATTTCACTGAGGTGCAAGATATTTTTGGTTCTGCCAGTGAAAAAGGAGGAGATTGAGAGGATGACGAATGATGTTGAAATAGGCCGCGGTCAACTTCTGCACCGAAGAAAAAGACATGAACAAGGTGAATCTGAAATATGACTAGACAAAATATTAGAGCACCACCATCTTTGGTCCCTTTGCTTGATATGTAAATGACAAGCATTGCTTTGAAATTTCGAGATTCTTGAATGAAGATGTCTTTGATCCACATACTTAATTTTTGATGTATCGGTGCAGTGATTAATAGCTTAACTCTACTCTATAGGAGTTTAGGCGTCATTCATTGCATCTTTGATAAGGACTTGCATAATTGCATTCATGTCCTTTTCAACTTCCGGAGGTGAAAGTTGAACAAAATGGCTTATCCATTTTCGATGAAATTGAAGTGTGAGGATGGCATGCATTGCATTGTCAGATTTCTCTATCAGCTTGCTATCTTGGTGAACTTTTTCACAAAGTTGTTTTGTCAGCAATGACTGCATTAATGGGCGATTTGTCAAGAGACAGTTTCAAGAAACAATATAATATCTATCAATAATGCAAATTTTGTTCTCTTATTTGAATCAAATACATAATGTGATAGCTCATTTGGAGTTATCGTAACATTTGTTGTATTATTGTCATTAATTTAATGAGATTCAGTCAGCATCATGACATCAAATAATTACCTCACAAATTGAAATGACGTTGTAGTCACCTAATGGTGGCTAGTGAACCGTGCCGTGCCGTGCCCTTTTTTTTTTTTTTTTTTTTTTTTTATAAGAGCCTGGTAATGCCCACGGCACGAGCCTACTCATGCTGTGCCGGTGCCGTGTAAAAAAAAAAAAAATTCAATTAATTTTTTTTAAATAATGCTACATATTTTAAATTTTTATCTTAAAAAATTATTCTAAATAATGTGTCATTTATTAATTAGTTGGTGAGATAATACAATTAATTCACTTGGATCTTATAAAGAATTATCAACCACTCAATTAATGACATATCATTTGGGATAACTTTTAAGACAAAAAATTTAGGATGTGTATCACTACTTTTTTTTTTTTGTCTATATGTCCAGCGTGTCTAAAAAAATTCACGTGTCCGGCGTGCTTTTTTAAGCCCACCGGCATAACAACAACAACAACAACAATAATAATAATATCATAGACCATAGTAATAATTAATGAAAAATAAAATTACAATTCTAGAATAACAATTACATCTAATTTTATTTGAACTATTAATATTATAATTGCACATAAACTCTATTGAATGAAAATGTAATTTTTAATTTATAAAAATATTTTGTTCATAATTATTAACTAAGTTATGTTTTCATACATGAAATATTAATGTCGTAAAATTTTTTATTTATCATTTATAAAATCATGATATTTATTTATCCATTTAATAAATTATAAACATAAAAAAATTAGAATATTTATTTAAACTAGGACTTAAATTAATTTTAAAAAGCCTATGCTAAAAAAATATATTAAAAATTTTAATTTCAAGATATTTATAAAATCATGATATTTTATATTTATTTTTCATTAAAAAAATTTATTTTGATATACTTTTGCCCATGTGCTATTAGTGGCCCACGGGCCGCGTGCTTAGCCCACTAATGAAGCGTGTTTATTACGTGCCTTTTCGAGTGCCGTGCTTTGGCCCATCTCTAATCATGTCGTGCTTTTAAAGCCCGCGTGCCTAAAATTCTAGGCCCAGCACAGCCCATGTGCGTGTCATGCCATGCCCCTCGTGCCCTACCGAAACGTGCTCGTGTTGTGCCGTGCTGTACAGACACGTGTTGTGCCCGTGCCGTACCTTGTGCCGCTCGGCCCATTAGCCATCTCTATAGTCTCCTCAGAAATTTATCAAGTTCATAAGTTATTCTTGTAAAGTTTTTGTTTCTTGTACTTATCGAGGATGATTTTGCATTTTGGTTCAACGGGTTAGCTGAATGAATGAGGATATTCTTTACAGAGTTCATCAGCTAAGGTTTCTACGAGGTTTTTCTACCCGATGCATCTTGTAAATTTTACAACTCGGGGATTTGAACATCCTTGTCTGTTTCTTATTTGTGTCCCTTATGGAAGCGAGAAAATTCAAAGATAAATTTAACAGATGGTGGATGCACACAATTCAAAGGGGACTAAACGTGATTCATAAGTAGCGAGCGGCAAAAAAATATTTGATAAACTGTCAAATTAGTAGCATGCAGCAGAGTTTTCCAATGATACAATGCTTTCAGTAATTTCTATCAAGTAACATTTGAAACATATTGTACTTTGTGCACATGACAAGTCCCCTTTTACTTTTTAGTAAGGATTTTCTTATTTTAATATCGTAAAAGACAAGTTAAAAGATTAAAAGAAATATAGATTTTAATACTTTAAGATAAAGATAACAACATCAAAATGTGTGTTTTTATTATTTTTTAACTTGTTTCTTACTACTGTACACATGCCCTTAAAAAAATGTAGATTCACAAACACTCAGGATGTGACAAGTACTCGATTGAAGAGGAAGAAACGCATGATAAAAATCTGATTACATCATCTATGTGACGTTTGAAGGGGAACAAACGCATGATAAAATCTGATTACATCATCTATGTGACGTCTTTCTTATGGAGACATAATTGACAGCCTTTCTTATGGAGACATAATCCGATCCGACCACGGTTGGACCACATCAGTTCCTTTCGGGTCGGATAAGCAATAAAGTGGTAGCTCTAGTGCTGAAAATATCACATTTTCACAGTAACAATTGGAATATTTGTATTTAATTTCAAAAACGTCCTTTTTTCTCCTTTTAAATACATTATTTTATTTTTTTAATTGAATTTGTATATTATTAAAACTCAAAACAGTATTATGTTATAGATATGACACATTTTAAATTATAATTTGAAAGTAATAGGTATAAAAATTCTCAATTATTAAGAAATAAGAAAAGAAAAATAAATTATTATAAATTTTTGTAATTTATTTTAATTAGAGAGAAGTGGCAAGTAGAAAATAAAAAGAAAAAAAGAATTGATTATGAATGCAAAAAAAAAAAGAATTGATTATGAAAGTAATTTATTACGAAAATTCTTAAATGTGTTTAATTATTATTTGTCCTTCAATGTAATTTTATTTAAAGTGGAGATTTATAAGAATAATGAAAGGTGCCAATAGCTTCACTCTTTATGTATAAATTAATCAAAATTATTTAAACTCACTAAATTATTCACCTAATCTATTTACTAAATAAATTTATTTATTTATTAAAAAATATCATACTTATCCTTTCCACAAAAGGTATTTTAAACTTTTATCATGGACTTACGTGGTTAAAACAGGTTTTGAATATGACCAATATATCCGATGGCTTCTAAACAGGTATAAAGTATCATTTTTCTTTTTAATTTTGTCTTGTAACTTTTATCAAATATGACGAAAATATCCAATGGCTTCTAAACAGGTATAAAGTATCGTTCTTCGTTTTAATTTTGTCTTGTAACTTTAATCATGGACTTACGTGGTCCAAGCAGGCTTTGAATATGTATATGTAAATTGGCAAGACCCGCTGTTTATAAGGTTATTTTTCAAATCTGGAGTTTGACGTGTCAGTAAAGCAGCAGGGCTGGCGTGGAAATTTATAATGTTGTCGGTGTATCAAATTATGGCGGCACCCACCACAACAGTTTAAAGCCAAGGCAACAATGGACTCTGTTCCCTGGGCGCACGACAAGGCCGCGCCCCGTTGAAGTCTCGGAACAGAGGCCCAACTGCCACGTTGCGAGGCACCATTTCACGGACTTGAAGGGTGTCTATTAATTTCCGGAACTCAAAAGCCCCGTGAAGTTTTCGGCCTTTTTTTCAACTTTTTGATTGATGGATAATGATGTCTTGGTCGTTCGAGTTGAGCTGTCTACGTGCCTTGATGTTGGCGTTGAACGTGTGCGTTGTGTCTCTGACGGGTGGGTGGGCCCGCACGTGTCACACGTTTTGTGTCTAACGCGCGGGTCCCACGCGGTCGAGTGCTTGTGATGGCCTGTGCCCACTCTTGTCGGGTTGTCGTTTGGAGCGTAGAGGTAGTTGTATAAATGGGTTAAATGTGTATTTATATAAAAAATCATTTCATTATGGATTGTATATGCTTTACCCATGGACTATGAACAAAACTCCAACACTCAAACTTGTCAATTGAAATAAATGAAAATAAAAATAAATAAGTGAAAGGTCATTATTAAATTGTTCAGAGCGTGATCAATTGTTAACAGTTAAAAAATGAAAGCAACATGTAAAAACAAATATGCATTAAATAAATACTATTGTAAATAATTAAATGAGATGAAATTAGTGTTTGATGAAATGAAATATTTTTTTTAAAATTTATGAACTCATATTATACTTACGTAATTACCGCTTTTATGTTTCTAATAGTAATAAGATAAACACCAAATCTATATTGTTGTTTTCATATTTGAATCAAGGAAAATTATAGTAATAATGATGAGATGGTTTTTGAGGGCAAAGTTACCTAGCCCATTGGAAGGAAATAATTAATAATTATGAGAAATGATATTTCCACTGATAAAATATTATTGTGACAAAAATTATAAAGCCTTATTAGTTATTATAAATAAAATTAACATTTTGTGTGCTATATTGATAATGTAGCATAAATAATACTTCATTTTTTATTTTGATGAGATTTATTGACATTGATCCTCCAACCTGAAATTTATGAGCAATCAACCTATTGAAAAAAAAAAAAAAAGAAACACCATTTGATAGAAAATTATCATCTCAATAATTATAAGTCAAATGATACATTTTTTTTTAGTTAAAGGAATTTTATTATTTTAACTAAATGACACTCACATAAGTTGTTTTATTTATTTATTTCTTTGAATTTACCTGTTGATGTCATGTTTGTGGAAGTTTATTATTAGAGTTTACGTTCTTATTTATTGAGAATTAATTATTTTTGTGATTAAACTTTATTTTAATTTTCTAGTATTCTTTAATTTAAGGATTAAGTTATTGTAATATTTATTATTTATAATTTTTATCCACTATATTTTTTTCATATTTTAGTATCAATTTAATAATTAATAACAATTAATAATTATTATATAATTAAATTTATCAAAATAAAAAATATTTTAATAATAAAATTTAAACCAAATCCAAACCAAATTTAAATGGGTTGGGTTGAAAATATTTGGGTTGGTTTGGGTCAAACCCAAATTTTTATGGTTTAGTTTAAGCTAACTTAAAACCCAATCCAAACCAACCCATGCCCACTCCTAGTTTAAAGTCATCAGCCATAAGAGTAAAGGCTTCAACGTCACTGAGTGATTGAATAGTTCAACGTCACAGTCTTGAGCAGTTTAATGCAGACATTTTATTTTGTTGCCAAGTTCGTCAGGAAGATCATTCACCAAATTATCAACACGACGTTTGGTTTCTTGCCATTTGTATCAATTGCATTTCCTTAACTGCCCCCCGCACATCAGAAGAAATATCCCCAAAATTTGGCCACTGCTTCATCTCCTTCCACTTCTGTCTTATCTTCTGTGATCTTGCTGTGTCAAACTGCATCTTGCCAATTAAAAACACAAACAGCACCACCCCTACGTTGGTTATGTAAATTGCAAAAATGTACCAAATGCACTGTAAAAGAATTCTGCTCAATTGCTTATCCTAGATGATTCTTGTTATCAAAAAGTTTCATAAATTCCTCACTTACATCCTCTGTAGAAAAAACTTATCACTCAAGCCCTTGACTACCTTTGACATTCAAACAAATTGATTGTGCCGTTAACACAACTATCAGTTAAAATTTTTGCCCCTAAGTGTTATTAAATATCTAAAAGAGATATAATGTACTGTTAGCATTACTACTTTAACTCAATTTTCCAAAATGAAGAACCTGTAACGCAAGAATTAATCGTATTATGCAACACACACAAGGAAAATATATTATTGTATGAGCAAATTAACCTGAGATTTTGCAGGCCCCATTGTAAACAATGTAACAATTTCTTTGAAAAATCAGTCACCTCCACAATGCCAGACTCAAGAGCATCATTACATTATCCAAAATTATTTATGCCGCACAAGTCATTTAGAAATTTTCTGTCGTCTCCTAAACTCTGTCTTCACGGTAAAACGAACTGTGTTTGCATCCAGCTAGATTAATTATGCGGGCTTCCTTCCGACATCCTCTAACTTTTTCCATGGCAAAAAGGTATCATAAGGCTCCAAATACCTGGAGGACCGACAAACCTGTTTGGGGAATAGAATAAGGTGACCAAGATAAGATGTTTGTTCATACATTATTGTGCTCCCCTTTAAGTAAAAAATGAGCAACACCTCGACCAGGATGTTATTTGGTCATCTCGACCACATCATCTCAACCATGATGTTATTAGAAAACACGACTCAGTCAAAACAAATCTCACTTATTTTCTCCGAAATATTAGGGACCATATTCTTAGTGGGATCAAAATTAATAATTTTCTTGATAATTCTAGGGAAGATGATAAAAACCGCTATAGTTTCCTATAAAAACCCTGGGAAAATGGGGGAAATGGGGGATTCTTTTTCCTCTGTCCCTTTGGGTGACTGAATCCATTGAATCTTTTTCTCTCTCTACCACTAGGAAATTTCTCTTTCGCTTATGATTTCTTTAAGATTAATTATTTTCAATTATTTTCCTTTAAATTTACTTAAAAGCTTTTTGTTTAAAACAATCATAGTTAAACCATGTGAATTGTGGTATGAGTTTTTCCAAGTAGACCCAAATCACTGACTTGAGTGTCGGAGGGTTTACACAGGAAAAACTTCCGGTGCCCCCTGACTGTTCTTTGTGCTCGCAGGCTCGCGGATTATCTACTCATGGATCATCTGCTCATTGGTCGTCTGCTCATCAATTATCTGCTCTCGGTGCTCACTAATCAACAGCTCATGAATGTTCTGCTCATAGTCGGAGGATTTTCTTGGAGATCAACCAGCATCTTCCCACCAAATAAATTTAATGTTGATGCAGGAATATGAGATCGAGTCACTAACCAACTCATCCAGATTTCGGCATCAACAAAACCAGTTGCCAAGCACAAAAATTTTGCAAGGTTGACAAGTAAGTCTAGGACATAAATGGTGTATTATAGGCCATGAATTTCTAAACAAATTTGTATTACAATGATGCTGTTTGTATTATAGGCTTGTGCATATAAGTCAATATAAATAGACTTACATGAATGGTGCTTTATCAACTTACATGACCTCCTTTCTTGTACAGAAGAATATTGAAGCCAATAATGACCCATGTAGCTTCAGCGAGTATTTCTGAGCCCAATGTTGCTTCCGAAAACACTCTGTATGCTCGAATAACCCTTAGCAAATATTACAGAAGTGAGAATATCATTGCATACAAAAACTCTGTGCCTCTCATTCTTTGAGAGATCACCAATCAAATGTGAGAAAATCAAAGTAATTAAATAACCACATTCAGTTCGATAAACTATCAAGGTTTAAGATAAAATTAATAATACGTGATGTGACTTACCTGAGGGAGGGGAAGATCAGCGGCCAAAATGTCAATGTAGAAGAGCAGCCAGCGCCACAAACTTTTCCTTCCTTTAAAACGAAATTGATAATTACGCAACTCAAAGGTAAAATGAATTAAGTATCTTGAGCAAATCAAACACAGAACGAAAAAAAGCTGCATTGTTTCCCAAAATTTTGTCCATTTCAATGCACTTATTTTCATCATCCATTATCGGAATGTAGAAGAACAAAGGATCCAATATGATTGCAATCACACACGATACAAGAAAAATCTTTATAATTGTCCCGATAATCGTCCCTATCATTCTTATTGGTGCTAAAAATAGTAAAATGTAGCCAATATTAGAGAGAAAGTTCCATAAACACTGATAATTCGTTCTCCAGGAACTTGGCCTGCTGCACCTTCCTCTAATTGCGAATCCTGATTCCTGATCAAAATATAAATTCAGGGTTTTGTTACGGAAAAGTTTAAGACTAATGATTGATTTAAGTTGGCAAATTAAGTAAATTCCATGATCATTAATTACTCATCAAAACAACATATACAGCAGTAACTTACGTGATCAACAATGGGGAAAATACGAGTCCAAAAAGAAATTGTATACTTAGTTAACGATTTCTGATTGTTGATGTGTGTGACTCAAATCATCTGAACAGACGTTTTATAATTTTTATTTTATGAGTGGGGTTATATTTTGATTAATCTGATGATGATTCATTGTTTGTACCCTCCCTCAGCAGAAAGAGCCAGAAGAGGTCACTGTAAAATAAATAAGAAACATCGAAAGTGCCCTTCAGTTCTAAAAGATATCTTTTAAGAAGACAAAATAAAATCATATAAAATTCAAAAGTTAAAGCAGCATCTACACTGCATGTTGTGTGACAGGTGAAGCAAATCAGAAATAAGCAAAACGACATCGAGTGTCGCCTTTTGGGCTTAAGACACTTAAGCTAAACGACATGAGTTGCGGCCGTTTTGATGCGTACTGGATGGTATTGCATGGTCAAACGACTTCGGGAAACACCGTTTTGGGTTTAATGAAGCGCGGACGCTTCACGTGCTTAAAGAAAGCTGCTTATGTTCGTTATAGTTTGTTAACGCACATGCATGTCACGTGGTTTTCTGGGCTTCATCTGGGTTGGTTACAAAGCCGTTAAACCGCTCGCTCTGGTGCAACAAAAAGGGGGGATTGTGTGAGCTTTATAGAGAGAGATTGCTGAGAGAATTGAACAGAAATTTCCGCCCACTGTGGTAGTTATTTAAAAACACCAAAAATTAGCTGAACCACGCAAATCGATTTGTCCTCCGTTTTTCTTTTGATTCGTTGATTCTATTCATCTCTTAATTGCTTTCTGTTCTTCATCATCATCATCGTTTGCATTTCATATCAATTAAGCTTCAAATCAGTTTGATCTTGGAAGCATCTTGGCAGATTTGGTTTGTGATCTTGGGCAGCAACTGATCACTTCAGTTGCCACACTGCATCCACCAGAGTTTAAAGTGAGCGGAGCATCTGCATATACTAGAAAAAAAAATAATGAATAAATAAAATAACGTAAGGTCAAAGAACCGAAGCCAGAGATCTCCCAATATTCACTCTTCACTCGGGCCTAAGCCAGCGATGCCACCACTCCAACAAAGTCACTGGGCCTCCGTCGATAACCAACTTCTTCAAGGAACCGGTTAGTTACATTGTTTACTTTAATTTCTCTTTTATTCCATCCATGAGCTTCTGATCCTTCAACCATGCAGATGATTTTTCTCTTCCCCAAAAAAAAAAAAGAAAGAGGTCTTTTTAAGTATAATCTTGAAATCCCATTATTTTAAAACAAACAATTTAGTGTAAAGTCTCTGATTAGTGCTTTAATGCTTTGATTTGATGCTTGTTATGTTTGGTCAATTTTAGGAGTTAATTTGGGTGTTCTTCTTAGTAGCTACTCTGTTTTGCTCTGTTTCTTGATTCATGTTATTTTAAGAGTAGCTTTTTATTAGGGTATGAGCTTCATGTTAACTTTTCTATTTAAATTATTCCCTAAATACGTAGATTCACTACAGGCTTTATGGCACTCAAATTGCTCTTACATGCAGGAAGTGATGAGTTTTCAATTGAAGAGAATCAAATGGATGAGTTTTCTGGATTCCATCTGTTTGAGCAAATAAGAACGTTGTTTCGACGAAGGAGACTGAATCATTCAATCAATCATCTCTGTTTAAATTTGATAAAAAAGAGATTGGTACCAATTCAAAGTACAAAAATCTAACGACTATGAAAATATAAGGTAACAATAATAAAAGTTGTGAGAAGTTAGGAAAGCTTGTCAGCCAACTTATTCTTGTCCAATTCAAGAAGTTTTAAAACTAGTCTGGATGATACACGGAGTATTTCTTTCTTTCCTATTTTTCTCCCCCTTTATTGGATGTATTATGAATTTATGAATTCCATCGACATTAGCAAGTAAGATATAAGTTGTTCAAAAATCAGTTCATGGCTTTATACTCCTGGACGCATTCATTGCAAATTAGAAAAGTATAATGTAAAGTTATTCTGAGAGTTCTTCTCAAAGCAATAAATCAATAGGCAGCCCGAACAAAAAGGGTGACCATTGCACAACAACACAATGGTAAATCGTAGTAAATCTACTTTTATACGAGAAAATCAATGAAATAAAGAGAAAATAATCAAATATAATAAATGAGAAATTTGGGTGGCGGTGATATCATCGTACATATATAAATGTGATTATATGCAAGGTATGCGCCGTGACGCGTGTTAATGTTTATTTGGTTCTGTTAAGAGTATATATGTTGAGCCAAATTGCTATGTAAACTGCTGAGTCAGATTGCCATGTAAGCAGGGTGCTTAGTCAACTGCCAAGCTGTCACGCTGTTATGCAAAGTGTTATTAGGCTTGAAGTTTGTTAAATTCCCGCCAAGAATTTGTCTAAGAATAGACAAAAATTTTCTTATATATATAATATTCAACATTATCTAAGAATAGACAAAAATATAAAATGTTTAAGTAACCTTAACCCACTAACCAGCTTGGATTGGAATATGAGTAAGGCCTTGAGTTGGGTTTCTAAATTTTTATGTTGCGGCAGCACCCCAGAGACTCTCTCTTAATGGTTGACTTTACGCCACAAAGACTTTGACTTGGTGCAATCATAGTCATCCAAAGTCTTTAGACTTAGGTGGCGTTTGTTTTTTTGTCTGAAATTTAAATGGACCTGAATTAGTCTGAATTCTGAATAGATTTAAATGTCTGAATCTAAATAATATATTTATTTTTTCGTCTGAATATCGAAAAATAAGTATTAAGATATTTTTTTTCAACTGAAAAAGCTGAAAATATGTATTTTTACATTTGTATCCTTATTAAATTTGAATGTCAAATAAATAATATATTAAATACCACAATATTTTAACATTTATAAGTAAAACCATATTCAAGTGAATACATAATTATTTAGAATTTTAATATATAAAATACCATAAATTTTAAATTTTATCGTATATAATATAAGAAAGAAAAAACAATGATATTTTTATGTGGTGTAAATGTCTGTGAGTGAGTTTTGGGATAGACATGAAAAATAAATTATAAAACATGGATATTTTTGACATTAGTAAGTAATTGACTTAATTCAAATTTCTCCATTAAATAAAAAGCCAAAAAAATTGGCTTATTTTATTAAGTCAAAATTATCTAAAAAGTCTCATTAAGTTATAAAAACAAACACCTCTAATTAACTTAATTAATTAAGTTAAGTCACTTTAAGTTATTAAGTTAAAAAACAAACGCCACCTTAGTTGAGATTGAAAATTAAATGGAAACAAAATGAAAAATAATGGGAATTCAGGGATCCGTGAGCAGATGTTTCCTGCAAAGCAGCTTCTTTCAACAAATGCATAATCCTTTTCCATTTTTGTCCGGATTCGGAAGTAATCCTTAATTATATACTCAGAATTGAGAATAAAATACTATTACAGATATCATATTTTCAGTATTGAGAGTCAAGTTAGGAATGTAACTTTTTGCTTCCTTGGTTATGGATACTTATATTATCATTTATTCAGCTTCTCCTCCGAAGGTTTGTGGTACCCATTTATTAGAGAGAAATAAATAAGAACTAAAGCTATTGATATAGAAGTAACAATAAATTTGAAACTTGGCACCGCATACTTGTTATTGATTTGATGCCACAATATACGAAAATTGCATGCGTGCTTTACAAGCTTTTCTCGGTACAGTTACAGCTGTGGCTAATCATCTAACGGCTAATATCACTTGAATATACTGGTTGTATCGAATGTCCTTGCACTGTGTCAGCGGATATTTGTCTTATGCCATGCCTCATCCTTGGCACTTAACTATCTAGAGTGTTCTTCAGAGACCTGCTGAATCATCACAAGGACTCAGCAACATCTCTGACTTTGTTACATGTCATTGCCCTGCTGGATGCTTCGATTCTAGCTGATGGTGTAGACCTTGGCATTTTCTCGAACACCTAACACACTGCATTCAGCATCCTGGTTAATCTAATAATTAGATTTTTTATTTGTAGTGAGATGGCAAAGGTAACCTGGAGTTTCCTTGAATCTAATTGCATGCTGGAGAAGTTAAACTTAGTTTTCATTGCGTTTGGTTTGAAGGTGTGTAACTTTGTCTTGTATTTCTGAGCTGATGATTCTGGTCCTTAAATGATTGCATCAATGTACAGATATTCAGACAATTCTTGTTTTCTGAGGATTTTGTTGAGATCCACATGCCAAAACTGATAGCTGGTTCAAGTGAAGGTCACAAGCAAATGTCGATACGAGGTGATTTTGGGCGGGTTTTTGAGACCGGTTCTGTTTTTAGACCAGAGGACTCGTACACTCATAGGCATTTGTGTGAGTTAATTTACCGGTCTTGATGTTGAAATGGAGATTAAGAAGCATTATTCGGAGGTATAGCTGGAGGGGTTTATTGGTTGATTTTTCAATGACACCTGAATACAGGTGATGGATATTGTGGACCGCTTATTTGTCACAATTTTTGATGATTTGAATGAGAGGTGCAAAAAGGAAGTTGAAGCTGTGGCGAATCAGTGTCCGTTGAACCTCTGAAGGTCATTATTTATTTTGAATTGTTCTTAAAATTCTGTTATCATAATCATTTTTGAATTGCTTGTATAGTTTAGATATATTTGGAATATGGAAAATTATATATCACCTCAGCTTTTCTTTATTCTTGAACCTGATTGTGGCATTTTCTAAATGTTGCATTACAAGTCAAAGACTCTTTGTCTTACATTCGAAAAAGGGATTCAAATGCTCAAGGTAACTTAATTTCTTTCATCCCCTCAGTTCATGTTTCATGAAGAAAGGTTTCTGATTTATCACGCCATTATTTAGATTAGTGTATGAATAAATAATTAGATGATTTTTAAGGGTAACAGTAGTGTGGAGGAATCATTTAGTAGGTTGAATACTTTAAAAGTAGTATCTAATGTTCCCAAGAATCGTAGGAAAACAGTTGGATCAACCTCCTCTCTGCCTCAGTATTCAAGTCTTCAAGAGGATCATTCTCAACTCCAACATCCTGAACAATTAAGCAACCAAAATTCGAATGGGTAGATAGGATCGGAATAAAATTAAATAAGAAAATTGGATTTCACAATGGAATAAAAAAATGAAATTAGCAAGAACTCGAATTAAAAAACTTTTTAATCGATTCTGAACATTAATTAAAAAAAAAAAAAGACAACCAAACCTATGGAACGGAGATAAGTAGGTTCCATATTTACTGACTTGATTTTTCTTACAAGTATTGAAGTCTGAATTTGTTTGTATAACATACATCTATTATTAGTTTCAAATTTTGAAACAATTAAGAGCCTCATTGCTCTTAGCTCATGATAAGTGTTTTCTCATTTTTAAGCCTAAATTTCTATGTAAATCATCAATACGTGCCTGATTGTTGCTTCCTATTGTAGGTATGGCGCCGAATTTTATATACTCCATCGTTATCCTTGGGCTGTTAGGCGCCCCCTCCTGACAATGCTCTTTACAGAAACTAATTTGATGTCTTTATTCGAGGTAATGTCTGAAGCTGAAACATTTCTTCTTCATTTTGGATGCACATATACTTGTATTTGTGGTGTTGTTTTCCGGAAATCTCGATCTACATTTGTTTCATTAATTACGATTAAAAAATGGCTGTCCATCTGGGGTTAAGTTTATCATGATACTACTCGTATTGTCTCGCAGTTTTCATTTTTTAAATTATCTTAATCCTCTTTCAGTAATCGAGGTATGTTGTATTCCAATAAATTGCTCTTTTATGAGATGAAAATGAATGGTGAAGTAAAGCAGGAACAAAACTTCATTTATTAATGAAGAGGATGTGCTTTTTTTGCAGTGGTGTTGATAGGAGTGGTCATGTGACTGGCACAAATGAATTCACCTCTGGTTGAAGGTTGTATTAGGTTGACTGCTTAATAATAATGATAACTAGGGGTGGGCACGGTTTGGTTCGGTTCGGTTCGGTTCGAAATTAAATAGAACCGATTTAAATCGGTTATTTTATAAAAAGAACCGAATAAGAACCGAACTAAAAAAGAACCGAACTCAAACGGTTATTTTCGGTTCGGTTCGGTTTTTTCGGTTCTGGACCTATTTTGAATTTTCAAATTTTTAGCCCATTGGGCTTCATAAATGTAATAATTTTTTTCAACAAATTCATCCTAATTTCATTACAAATATTAACAATAAATACAAAGTATTCAAAACACATTTTATCAATAATATCTTACTAACTATTAATAAATAATTAAATAAACAATCTATATAATAAGATGCTAGTTTAAAAAAAAATAAAGAAAACTTACTGATAAGCAACATCAATCAACTATCATTTACTCCTCAGCTACTTGTTGTTGTTCTTGAGATTGCATTGGCCTCAAAAATTCTTCAAGAAATTGAAATTTACGAAATTTACGAAATTGTTTTATATTTGATTTTAGGGTTTATTTTGGGAAATAAAATTTTACGAAATTGTAACACTAACATATATATATACTCTGATTGTGTGTATGCAAGTTTATGTTAGCTATCTTACACAATCAGTTAAAAATTAACACATATTTAATTTAATAAAATTTAAAAATAATTCGATTTTTCGGTTCGGTTTTTCAGTTCAGTTAAATGAACCGAATACCGAACCGACATTTCGGTTTTTTTATAAATTGTACCGTTCGGTTTTTTTAAAAAAAAAAACCGTACCGAATTAGAAAAAACCGTCGGTTTGGTTCGGTTTTTTTAAGACTACGGTTTTTTTGCCCACCCCTAGTATTGATACGCTAGGGTTCTTGGTGGAGCGTGCACAGGCAGGTGGCATTGATGTAAAGAAAATATCTTTGAATCTTTCAGGTATCGTTACCCTTATTTTTCTCATTTGATCAAGTGCCGCAAGCCTATTATGCTGAGAGCATAACAACTCGATCTGTGTCAATAAAAGCTTAAAATTAATACAAAAAATAATTGGGTGTGGTTATGGTATATTTTGGAAGTTGCTTTTATCAAATACCACAAAATTTGTCTTTTGTTGGTTCACGTTCTGTATCAGAAAAATCTGATTCCCAGAAAAAGAAGTACAAGAATTAAAAATTATAGGATAGAAGATGGAATCTAATAATTTTTATTTGTACTGTGTTTATCGTTCAAATTGAATATAGTATTTAACATTAATCCATGCACATCCTCCATAGTGGTTTTGAATTTTTATCTGGCTTAGGTTTTTCCATGCTCTCTGGTTAAACTTGACAATGCTGAGGTTATTCTGAAACCGCTCTCCATTTGTACGCAAATAGAGAAATAGTTTGGTCCTCTAAAAACTGTTAGCATTATGTTATCATTGGATTCCTTTCGAGACATAGTGGATGTGAAGTGGAATTGAAGAGTGTGGTGATGCTTTTCTGCGGTCTCAACAACATTCGCAAAACATAACTCTACCCACGTGACCCACTTAGGATTGTCCCCTGATGATCTGCTTCAATCTCTCAACTGTGATCTATCGGTTCTTCTATCGCCACTTTAAACTATTTTCATCTGAAATGATCATATATATGCTTAGAAATGCAGTTAATCATATAGATTAGTTAATGAAGAAGTTTGTCGCTCATTTTTGCGTGCTCCCAATGTATAATTAATCGTTTTTTTGAGATAGTAATGACCTATATCTTTTAATTTTAGGAATGGTATATATCCTCATCAACGAAGCGTGAAGTCTTTGATCCAGGAAGAAAAAAAAAAGGTACTATTGGTTGTATAAAATTTCCAAATCGAACTTGGCGATTAATGTTTCTGATCTTGTTGACTGCATAATCGAACTAGGGAGATTGGCAATTTTCCCCTTAATTTTTCAGCTTTTACCACCTATTTTCATTTTTGTACTATTCATAAAAATAATAATTCAAATCCAGTCCAAATTGTTATTCTACAGTCAGTAGTTCTGCTGCCAAATTCCGCACTCTTCTCAAGATTGATTTTTGCTTAGCCCTCCTATAACGCAAGAAATTTCTGAAACGCCAGCGTGATTGTAACAAAAGAGCTGCCCGGTCACAATGTCTGAGTGATAATACATGTTTCAAGTCATCTGCCATAAGAACAAAGGCTTCAACCTCACTAAGCGCTTGAATAGTTCTGGCCGAGATAGGCAGATTGGAAGAGTGCTCATTCTGAGCCCAAGCAACAAGTTCTTCTCCAAAAAAGTCACCATCTTTCAAACGATTCTCTCTACAACGACTACTATTGCCGCTAGTTGTTGTTACATTCGTGGAAGTGTAAGTCCAGAGATTGCCTTTCAGCACAAATAGCATCTCATCAATTGGTTCTCCCTCCCGAATAATGCGTGTACGCTCAGTAAAGAAGACTGGCTTCAGAAATTCACACAGAAACCCCAATGATTTTTCGCTCCAATTTTCGAACTCTTTTACCTGTATACATAGATAGGTACAGACCAAAAAATGAGAATTACATTAGATGCATCCAAACGATTAATAACGGTACCGGAATGTAACAAATGTTAACTTGTTTCAATTTCTTGTAATAAACAAGGAGTGGCAATTTTGTGGCAATGAACTCGTAATTGTTGCTCCTACAGCTTTGGCTGAGTGGTAATTTCAGCAATTCTCTTTGTACTTTGCCTAACCTTTTTTCTTTTTCTTTTTTTTTTTAACAAAAAGAAGTTTGTAGTAATTGAAGTAATAGATAAAGAAACCACAAGTGACTTATTACTGGATAAAGAAGTAATATGAACTCACATTCTTAATTAGTTTAATGCAGAGTTCGCGCTTTATTTTGATGCCAAGTTCGTGGGGAAGATCATTCACCAAATTATCAACATCAACACGCTTGGTTTCTTCCCATTTCTCTCGCTTGTATGTCCTCATCTGCTCCTTTACATCAGAAGAAATTTCCCCAAAATTCGGCCACTGCTTTATCTCCTTCCACTTCTTTTTTATCTTATGTGATCTTGCTGTGTCCGACTGCAGTTACAATCCATTAATTTCAAATGTACTTCAATATTAATTATAACATTTGGAATTGAGGTTAATTCAGATATAAGAAATAGAAAATGTATACGAACCTGCATCTTCCCAATTAAAAAGACAAACAGTACCACACCAAAGTTGGTCATGCAAATTGCAAAAACGTTTTCCCAGATATCGGTGCTTGTTTGGAGGTTCTGACCAAAAGCACTGCAAAGGGTTCAATCTATACGCTTTATTTGAAATGATATACACAAAAGAATAAAGTCACTCTCCTATGCAAAAGAATCGGCAGTTTTCTCGAAAGGGGCATATGTAATACTTTGCTCCTTGAAAACAATACCAGAATAAACATGATTATTTTAGATCAATGCAAATTAAAGTTATTTAATCTATTTGTTAAAATGTGATGTTTAACTTTCAACAATGTGTTTTTTTCTATACTTTTATTCCAATACTAGTATGAAATAAGATATTAAAATTTTACCAGGGACCTAAGTGGTAAAATAGTGTCTAAGAGTGACCAAAGTATTTTATTTTTTTCAACCAATATTGTTTCATTCTTTTCTCTTTTCAACCATAACATCACAAAGAGAAAGTTTGGATTATGCTCAAACCTGAGATTTTGCAAGCCCCATTGTAAACAATGTAACAATTTCTTTGGAAAATTCGTCACCTCCACAATACCAGACTCAAGAGCATCATTATATAATCCAAAATTGTAATCTGATGTATTTCCTGACTTTATACTGCAAAAATCATTTAGAAACGTGTAATCTCTTGTACTGATCATGTCTTCACAATAAAACGAACTATGATGACATCCAGTATTATTTTGGCACGCTTTCTTCCAGCATCCTGTCAATTTTCCGATGGCATAGAAGTACCATAAGGCTCCAAAAACCTGAAAAGGGTGCATGATTCAGAAATAACTGTATGTCCCCAGTGCCAACAATATAAATTATGCATAAAGATATGTTCATTCGGCTCGTGCATATCTTAGGAATTAAATTGAATGAATGGTCTTTTATAACTTACGTGACCGCCTTGCATATAAAGAAGAATGTTGAACCCAACAATGGCCCATGTAGCTTCGGCAAGTATTCCTGTAACACCTGTTGCTTCTGTAAACAAGTAGTAGGTTCGAATAACCCTCAACAAATATTGTATAAGGGAGAAGCTCATTGCGTATAGAAATTCCGTGCCTCTTACTTTTTGTAAGTTCAAAAGCACCTGGACAATTGAGTGGTAGTCAGTACTATATGTAGATAATTAAATACCTCATACAATGCATAGTATGAGAATTCCCCTCTGTATATGACCGCACGTTTTCAAAATCCGGACTATGAACCCTTTGTACAATGTATAGCTTGAAACTGAGGTAAATTCTACTATAGCCTCTAAAGTTTATCCTGGTATTTTAGAAAATTATCCAAAATGTACTTACTGTATGTATGTATCAATTAAATTCTACTCAATTATTCTTTACTTTTCACCTGTGACATGTCATATTTGTTTAAATTTTAATTACATCAGAAAAAAATATTAATTTACTCTTAAAAGATTAGATCTAATAGCTATAAGAGTAACAATAGATAATTTTAATTAATTTCCCCAAAAAAGGGAACTAAATAGGTAATTGGCCAAACCATTCGGAACTAAAAAAGAATTTAAACCTTGAAAGTGGCTATAAATAATGGGGAAAAGTCTTGGGTGCTCTAGTAGAACTGTTTCTTTTTCATTCATTCTTTGCCACGTGTATGCTTCAACCAATTGTAATAATATTTATACACGTGTTAGGAAGTAGGTGAATATATAATTAGAAATGCTCTAGGATCATGAAAGACTCTCTCCTCCTGAATGGACATAGCACCGAATATCATTTGCACAGCATTATATATTTGCTGTCATAGTTCATAAAATAACAAATGTGCTAGCTTAAGTATCCGGATATTTAGTTTGTCATACCTGAGGGAGGGGAAGAATGGCCAAAATGTCAATGAGAAAGACCAACCACACACGCATCCTTCCTTTTACGGGTAATTTAGTGAGCAGCTCAAAGATAAAATGAATTATCTTAAATAAATCGATTACCGAACGAAGAGAAATGGCTGTGGTTCCCAAAATCTTGTCCATTACAATGCACTTCTTTTCATCATTTATGACCGGAATGTAGAAGAACAAAGGATCCAATATAATTGCAATAACAGACAGTAGAAGAAAAATCTTTTTTTTGATAGCCAACTTTATCATCGGCCTGAAAATATCCAATATCACTACCGCCACAATCAACCCTATGCTTTCAAACATCCCAGCAAAACACCCGAATAAACTTATGGCAGTCAAATAAAGCAACCAGTATAAAATTTTGTATGTCACATAGAGTAACCAGTATAAAATTTGGCCAACCAAGAAGAACAATGGCCATTTACGTGGTGGTTCACTATCTTCTCCGAGAGCTTGTGCTGCTGTGCCTTGCTCTAATTGCGGGTTCCGAGACCTGATCAAGACACGTTATGAGTAATTAGAATTTTTTAGCAATGCGCAAATTTTATGACAACATTGTAGTAGCTCAACAGACAAATACTCTTGGCATCTTTGTAAAATACATCAACATCATTGCCTCTCAATATTTTAGACTTCATTGCCTCTAATTTAGACTTAATTCAAATGAATGAATGATTTTTCACTATTATTTTTAAAAAATCATTGTTTAAATACTGGAAAATGTTTGTTGTGCTCACGAATTAGTTTTTATATATCACTCTAATTATTAATCATGTAAAACTCATTTTCCGTAAAGGAAAATATTTGATCCCTATAGAAAATAATTTTTTGCTAGGAATATAACTGTTATTAAGTAGAAAAATAATTTAAATTACTTTTTTATTTGTTAGAATTTATTTTTGATAAATATACAAATTTACGAAAATTTAATTTGAAAAAAATAAAAAGTTGGACATTTTACATTCGTATTAAAAATTTTAATTTTTTCAGGATGAGTATAATTAACAATATTTAAAAACTCAAAAAAATTACGACTCCCTTGCAAATTATCTTTAACAAAACAAGGTTTTAAAATAAATCACAATGAAATTTCGCTAAATTATAAAACTTCTTATCGAGTGGGGTAAAAGGATTTCCAATGTAAATCTAAGCGTATCTAAGAAAACGAAAAGGAGCGGTATCAATTGCAGAGATATAAAGAGCATTTAACCCTTCTTCAAGTGATCCAGGCAAAGAAAAACTGTTTAAAAAGTGTCAAGTTGGCAAAATTCCTTGATCAATGTTGGAAACAACAACATTTACTTACATGATCAACAATGGGTAATTAAGAAGAATCCAAAATGAAAAATATACATATGTTTCATCATTTGCATTTTCTTTAGAAAGATTGAATCATCCTATCATCTGCTTTGAAGACTAACAAAACATCAAAAGTAATAATAATTTCTTCTTGATCATCACACTTGCTTTCCACTCATTTGAACCTTTTTGGATGTTCAAAAATAAAGATGTATGTGTGCGTGTGTGTCCTTTAAGATCAATTCGTAGCTTTGCCCAAATACATCCACTGTAAAGTTAGAAACATCTTAAGTACCATTCTAAAAGCCATTTTGGAGACAGAAACAAGACATTAACCAACTGCTAAAACAAAGACTAACCAAAATGTTTATCATGCAGTCTGTGCTTTTGATTTGTCCAGGAAGAAAAAAATGTTCAAGGAATTACAAGGGCAAAATTAATCGACGAATATTATGTACCAATACCTAGATCAGTTACTTACATGATTGATAATGTTAGAAACCAAGTAGAAGAATCAAAATTAGGGTTTCTGCAAAATTGGCCGATTGACTTCCTTCAAGTGCAGGATCCTTCACATCATCAGAAGTACTTCAGCTAGATCGGGCACAAAATGGGTGTAGGAAAACATGTAGAAAGAAACGTTGTAGGCAAGCCACTCTAAAAGTTTATTTATTGGAGATTGTTGGTGCTCACAAAATATTCTGCTTATGTCGTGTTTACAAAAATAATCAGCTAAACAAAAAAAAATTATTAGGTTATTTAGTAAACCATGTTTGGAGAGTGTTGTGAGTTTTAAAAGTAAAATAATAAATTTAATCATTTAAAGTGTTTTTTTTTTTTTTGGTTTTTTGACCACGAGGTATTCTGATTAGGGCCCCAACTGTGGGAGGTACCTTTAAGCCCATACCACAACCCAGACTAGAAGTCCCCGCTTGAACCGAGAGGCATAGGTTCTCCCAACAAAGGCGACTTCCCTGCAACTCGAACTGGGGAGCAAACCCAGTCAAGCCACTTAAGGGGACTCCATTGCCAGTGGAGCCAACACTTTGTTGGTTTTAAAGTGTTGTTTTAATGGGTAATGGCCGGCCAAAATAAACAAAATAACGTCCAAGTTTTAAGTTATCATTCAAAATTCCATCTTAAAAGTTATCGTCTTAAAGACAAAGACAAGATATTTAACAACTCAACCAAAGACTAACAACGATGTTGTTTCGAAATGGCATCATAACATCTAAAGTACCATTTTAAAAGTTAATAAATTAAACGATAAAAACAAGGCATTTAGCAACAGCTGATCAAACAAAGGCTAACCAGAACGTTTATTGTGGTACCATTCTAAAAGTCATCGTTTAAAAGACGAAAACTGGAAATTTAATGACAGCACAATCAAAGGCTAGCTAACTACAAATGTTCAAAAAATTACAAGTGTATGACTCACATTGTGACTTCGTTCAAGTGTAAGACCGTTCACATCATCACCATTACTCAGCTATATCGGGCCCAAAATGGGTGTAAAAAACAACGCCGAAAGAGAGAACCTATTTGTCTCAGCATAAATGAACATTATACATAAGAAAAATTCCATTTGGATGAAGAAGGTTGAATCATTCAACCATCGGTTATTAAATTAATAAAAAACGATATTGACACATACCCCCTACAGTTTTCATCTTTTACCATTTAACCTCGACTATTTACATAATACTCAATTATTACCTTTGCGTATTATTAGGGGTGACAAGCCGGGTAAGGATTTGTTAATTTGATTTAATTCGAGTTGAATTAAATTGGTCTGAGTTGAAAGAATTGATTCATTTGAGTAATGGGTGAATTCAATTTGATTTGTTAAATAAACGAATCGAATATGAGTTTGAGGCCAACAATTCATTTATTCGTTTATAATTCATTTATTAAATAGGTTGTAACCAAATAGTATAATAGATTTTAATAAAAAACTTATCTATCATTAAAATTAAAAAAATTATGTTTAAACATTTCAAGGTATAAGGTTAGTTTTGAAATTATGAAATAAAAACAAACCAAAAAAGAAAATGAAAGCAAGGGCATCATCACTCATCAATTGAGCCTAGCTCCACTCTTCATTGTCCTTCCTCCATTGTTCTCTTTCACTTGAATTTGGTGACCCTTTTCTTCATTCCCCCAAACGAAAGCCAAACCAAACACTCCCAAAAATTAGATCAGTGCTCTCACTTAAAATTTTTCGGCAAGCTTCACTTCTCTTGGTTACGGTAGTGACAAGGTCTCGAATAGCTACACCCACCACTGATTGGACTGTTAGCTTCGTCCGTCCTCATGCCTTTGAGTTTCTTCAGCTTCTTGTTTTTGAATTGTATTTGTGTTTTGCTTGGATCTAGTTGTAATGAATCGATTTTGTGATTAGATTTTAAATAAATTAAATTAATCCATTGGATTCTTTATTAAAAATTTTCATTATTTATTATTTAATTTAACTTTGTATAGTAAATGAATTGTAAATGAATATTCGTTTTCTATACGAACTGAGTCCAAATCATGAGATTACGATTCGTTTAATAAACAAATCAAATCTGAATCCATCGAATTTTGATTTGATTCATTCAGGATTCTACACGAATTCGATTTGCCAATTCGTTTTGCCACCCCCAGTGTAGTATGAGCAACAGCACGTTGGTTTCCCATATTTAAATGGCTTTCTGTACTTGCTCTTACATAATCGGGACTAATTATAATGCTGCAACAAACGTATATATGTTTTCTCTATATAAATTTATACATTAGTGATTCCAGGCGTGATCGTTTCTCTGGATTCCTTCTAGCACGCAACAGCCTTTTGAAACGCCAGCGTGATTGTAACAAAAGAGCTGCCCGATCAAAATGTCGAAGTAATGATAGACGTTTCAAGTCGTCGGCCATAAGAGTAAAAGCTTCAACGTTAGTAAGCGCCTGAATGGTTCTGGTTGAGATAGGGAGGTGGGGTGATGAGCTTTCATTTTGAGACCAAGCTATAAGTTCTTGTCCGCAAAAATCACCATCTTCTAGAAGATTCTCCCGGCTACGACGATGGATCAACATAGAGGCAGTTGTTGTTACATTCATGAAGTCATATGAGTCAGTCCAAAGCTTGCCATTCAACACGAAGAGCATCTCATCAATTGGATCTCCTACTCGAATTATTCGAGTACGTTCAATAAAGAAAACTGGCTTCAAACAATCACATAGTTCCTCTAATGATGTTTCGCTCCAATTTTGAAACTCTTTTACCTTCATATATATTTACACATATCCAAGAATGAGAATTAGAGTATAAATATATCCAACCATTACCTGGGTAAATCGAGATAACAAAGATTAGTTATAAGAATGAAAGCCCACCTCGTCATGTGACTTTAAAAATACATTTATAAAAAGTTATACACACACACACCCGAGAGTTCTTCTTTGGTGTGAGCGCGCTCATATTTTTCATACAAAAACGCTTTTAAATCATGAGGTTTAAGAGAGTTAGTCTTTAACTCTTTTAAATTGCACGATTTAAGAGCATATTCTCATTAAAAAAATGAGGGCGTCCATATTATATATTAATCATTCTTAAGGGCAGGTGCCCTATTTTTTTTTTTCTTGCGGACACATATCTAAACTATACAGTTTAATAAAATCAATTTTTAATGCTATGGGTTTACAATTTAGTGGAAATTAACTCTGTTAACAGAGTATTCATATTAAAAAAAATGAGGGCGTGCATTTGAGAATGACTATCTCTATCTCTCTGTGTATGTAAAACATTGCATGTCAGCTAAGAGTAAATCATGAATAAAGTATTTAACCTTGAGGCAAATCTCAACCTAACTACGAACTAGCTAGCTTTTGACCATGTATTAGTTAAGCCCTTGAACTTCAATGAGGTATGACTTAGGTTCGATGCTTGGATTCAGAAGGAGTACCAATCAAAGAGGGAAAATAAGACGAATCTGTAATTTTAATGTAACGAAGGATTAATTTGGCTCGCCCGATCAGGTTAAGAATGAAAATGATTGAAACATTGAAACATTTGAACCTCAGAGCGGGCAGGATAGAAAAGTGATCAATTATTATAATTATAAAGAGGGATGATGAGAACTCACATTCTTGAGCAGCTTTCGGCCGAGATCGCGTTTTATTTTTTTTCCAGTGTCCTTAGGGAGATTATTCACCAAATTATCTATGTCAACTCCTTTGGTTTCTTCCCAGTTGTTGCGCTTGTCTTTCCTTATTTGATCTTGAACTTTATTAGATATATCCTTAAAGTGCTGCCATTGCTTTATCTCCTCCCACATCTGTTTGATCTTTTGTGATCTTTCTGTGTCAGACTGCATATATATTTATGTATCCGATATTTCAAATGAAACAGAGTCAATAATTGAATTGTGCATCAATCTTCAAATCTATAGACGTAAACAGAAAATTATGAGTAACGCTAATCTTATAAGGAATTGGGATACAAAGTTTGTATTAATTCTAATTGACATGGCATTCTCACAGCCCTAAAATATTTCTTTATGTAACAGCGAGATGGTAAGATGCCGGTCATTAATTAACACATGATAATTTATTATATCATCATATGTCATAACTATTACGATATAGAATTTATATATGTGAACCTGCATCTTTCCAATTAAGAAGACAAACAGAACGATGCCATAGTTGGTCATGCAAATTGCGAAGATAATTTCCCAGAAATCGTTACTTGGTTGGAGGCTCTGACCAAAAGCACTGCAAAAAGCAATTCAATGAACTCACAATTTTCGAAGTTATTAACGGCTGACCTCACTTCACACAGTAACGACAATGCAAGGCACAAACCTGAGATTTTGCAGTCCCCATAGTAAACAATGCAAGATTTTCATTGGAACATCGGTCAACCCCACAATTCCTAACTGAAAAGCATCACCATATAAGCCATAAAAATTGTTTGTTGAGTTTCCCGTCTTTACAGAGCAAACATCGTTTAGAAACTTATAGTCTCCTGAACGGCCCTCACAATAGGCATCAATGTTTAAGACGCCCCAGCAACCAGTATTCTTCATGCAGGTATCCATCCAGCATGCGGTCGCTTTGTTTATGGCAAAAAAGTACCACAAGGCACCAAATACCTAAAGGACCACTCGATTAGAAACATGCGCGGTTGAGAAAGTAGAAAAGCTTCGAGTGTCAATTTCCCTTCATTCACGAGGGCTTGGGTTAATTATTCAGTTAATCTCCATATTTTTAAGAATTACACAAAAATGTCTTTGTCATTACTTCTGTCTGACAATATATGCGACAGTAGTAACTGAATAATTAACTCGAATCTTAAGGACTAAAAGAATTCATTTATCAAAATTAGGAAGGAAGAAAGCAGGATGCATGAATGTGAACACAGATATGTACTGGTTCTATTATAATTTTTCTTTTTGCCTGAGAAGGGTTTTATTATAAATTAACTTACATAAATGATAGTACTTTTGACTTACGTAACTGCCGTGCATGTAAAGAAGAACATTGAACGCAACAATGGCCAATGTAGATTCACCAAATATCCCTGAAACCCCTGTTGCTTCTGTAAGCAGGTGGTAGGTTCGAATAACCTTCAGCAAATATTGAAACAGAAAGAAATTCCTCGAGTACAGAATGTCCGTTATTCCCACCACCATCTGGATGTTGTTTTATGAATTTGAAGTAGTAGTAATCAAATAAATGATATTGAAATATTAGACAACTAAATAAATTAAATTCAGATCTATTACGCACCTGGGTAAATATTCAACACAAATCACAAACGAACTGTGGATCAACTTGGCCAAATCAAAGTAGAAGCGGAGTTCAATCACCAAGGAAGCCAAAGAAAAGTCCATTTCAATGCACTGCTTTTCATCATTGATCACCAGAGTGTAGAAGTACAAAGGATCCCATAATATTGAAATCACATACCATGGTAAATCGATTCTGTAATTTGCTGCATAATTTCTCATCTTTTCCAGCTGAAGAAAACTTGTCTTTACTGCTTGCGTTCCGGATCTTCCGGTTACGGACACAACTGATGAGTTTTTTGTTCCATCACTGGGCCTACCTTCTCCGTGCAGAAGCCTTCTTTTAAGACCTTCCTCTGCTTCCAAGTCTTGAGACCTGATGATCAAATCAGTTGGTTCACAAGTTCAGGCTAAAGAAACAATAGTTTACAATTTTGGATCTACAATGAATTACAATTAAACGAGACCGAAATTAACCGAACAACATATTTATATACACAGAGTCCTCCTAAGGACATGTTATACGAAAACTGGCAATAGTGTAGAGGCATTTTGCAGTGCTGTATGTATAACTTACATGATCAACAAAGAAAAATCCAAGTAGATCGAAAAAGCAAACTTTGGTGCTCTGCAGCTGCAAATTTGAACCCAAGTAACTGCCTCAAAGTGGAGGAGCCTATGCAAATTATGCAATACAATTAATTAAATGAAATAGTAATACATAAATGCTTAAAATGATTTAATAATCGTTAGAGGCTCCATCATAAATGCGAATGATATATATTTTAATATTTCTTTCACTTGAAACTAGTGAATCAAAATTTTATAAATACAGTAATTTCTGCTCGCCCCGGTTAGATTAATTGTGCGCCTCAAAGACTTTGACTTGGTCAGTCATCCTCAGAAAACATTGTTGATTTTTTCAGTCTATAGCATTCCAGCTGGCTCAGATGCAAATTATCATAAACAAGAGTGGAATAAATATAATAATACATTATGAACTGAAAGATTCCATTTCTTTTTTAAGGTTTCCAATAAAATATAGCTGCAAACACGATAAACTAACACCGATTAATTAATTATTGTTTTGTAAGCATTTAAATTCTGTAAACTCTCTTTAGCATTTTTCAATATGATAACTCGAGTTCTCTGTTCTCACTCTCATGGGTAATGAAAAATGACCAAAGTTTACTTGAAATGCCTCTATATCAAAGGATAGCAATGAAATTTGGATTCTAATTTCATTCGCAATTTGTTTTGTATTTTCCGCTAGATGGAATATTTTAACACTTTATATTAAAAATATAATTACCAAATTTAATGCAAAGTCAATGGAACCGGAGCCGGAGGTCTCCCAAAATTCACTCGCACTCACGCCAATGGCGTCACCGCACTGGCGACACCATACAGGCCTATCAATGCTACATAAACTGACACGACCTGCCCCGACTTATATGTCGGATCTGAGGCAAATCATGCGGACTAATAACTAAAACTCGTGGTCTGATATAAACACATAACAAACTTTGTGTCTCATCCGAAAATACACATTCAAAACTTGCATAGTTCATGTCTCACTATACACACTCACACAAAAATTACACATATATATAAACATAAGCAACATAAACGTGCTCAAAATGCAAGTTATTCAGCAATGTGTCTCGTGGCCCAACCTCAACTGACTAGAAATTGGTCTGCACGAAATCCTGCGGAAACCTGGGAGGAAGTGGGTAAATAGAAAAATAGTGAGCTTGGGCTCAGTAAGTGGATGTAATTACATATTAAAAATAATAAATATAATAATAAAGTAGTGTACTGGTGCTCATGCATAATTATGTGATTTAACTCCACACTGAACATCATACATTAGCAGACATGTAATTCATACATACATCCATCACAAAACTGCACCAAATAGTACTTAGGAAAAATAACTCTCAATACTCACCGGGATCCTCATTGCACGAGTAGAGCGGGGGAAAAGTCTCTCAATACCCAGCGTAATTAAACTATCTCGCACGGGTAGAGTAACCTAACTCTCAATACGCATGCGCAGAGCCTATGGGGAAGGGTACATATATGGTGACTAGAAATCACATCTCATAACTCAATCAAACATATAATATGTGTACATGTAATCATAGCATGATATAAAATCATAATATCAAACATAAATGTTTTGCGGAACACATAATAGTAATAATAATATCCACTCACAGATCTTGTTTCACTATGGGGTTCGTTAGGGCTGTTGTGAGTCTCTGGATTCGTGGATTTCTCCTAGAATACGGGATTCAAAGATTAATAGTTAGAACAAATATAAAAACTTATACGTATAATGTAAATTAAATCGTAACTACTTAGATTTCATAAATCTATTACCCACTAACTCACTTAATATAAATCTAACTGTCCAGTTTTAATTTCCGTAATATTTCCTCTTAATTCCACTTCATCTCCCACACTCAGCTTCTTTCTATTTCTTTTCTTCTTTTCTTTTTCTTTTTTTTTCCTTCTCTTTTCTCTCCGTTTTTCTTCTTTTCTTCTCTCGGTTTTGCTCTCAATTCTTTAGATGTATAAAATGAAAGTACTCTCAACACTTGTGCTTTATATAGCCACCGAGTTGAGCAAGATGACAAGGTAATTGATTAAGCCGATTGGTGACTAAATTAATGAAGAAAATAGGTGAAGCAGGCAGCTGAAATGATGAAGCATGCAGCTGGCTGTTGCTTTTGAAGATTGCCACGTTTGGCTTCCCTTCTTTTTTTTTTTTTTTTCTCCAAGCGGTGCATGGCAAGCGGTGCATGACATAAACTCATTTTAATTTCTGTTGTTTTTACTCCATAAGCTTCTTATCTTTCATTGATCATATAGCTGATGTAATCTCAAATTTCCATGATTATAAAACAAAAGTTTTGTTCACAATATCTGATTGGTACTTTAATCCTTAGATTTTGATGCTTGTTAGGTCACTTTTACGAGTTAATTTGTGTGTTATTAGTTGCAACTACCCTGTTATGCTCTGTTTCTTGATTCATATTAATTTTGTTCGAATAAAAACTGCATATTTTTATTAGCTTCCTGTTAATTTTTATATTCAAGTTCCTCCCAGAAAATGTAGATTCGCTACAGGTTTTATGACACTCAAACAACTTTTACATGCCGGGACTGATTAAGTTCTTAATTGACCAGAATCTCAAAGGGATGTTAAAAATTGTGTAAAACTAATGGAGGAAGAAATTTCTGATTATATCATCTATGACATCTTTCTTGGATTGCCCACTAAATCACTTATGAGTCGGCGATCTGTCCCTGAATACTGGAGTGACATAATTGACTGCCTTTGTTTTGCTCACATGCGTTCGTTTTTCAGAGTGATGGAACCGTGCCGAGAACATTGGCAATAGTTTATTGTTCTTTAAAGGTAAGTGGCAACAAGGGGAACCCTTTAAATGAATCCTATCACCGCCATTGGCAATATCAGGGAGTTTTCCATGTTGTGGAATGGGATTTGAGAGTTCAACCAATTCTTACAAGATTGTTGGGTATGTGAAATGCCACGGATTAGTTTATCGCTTCACTAACCAAGGTCAATAGTCGAAACTGAAGTTTATAATTTGGGCACACCTTTAAGGCAAGCAATCTATTTCTGAGTTAATTGTTTAACACAGCATTGATGTTTTTATTCGAGACAATCGATGAAGCTGAAATATATCTTCATCATTTTTGTGCACCTCTACTCGATTTCATGTTATTGTCTTCCTGAAATCTTGATCAACATTAGTTTTAGAAAATGAAGAAATGCTGTTCCATTTGGAGAAAAAAAACTATTATCATGATACAAGTATTGTCTTGCAGTTCCCTTTTTCATATTTTCAAATTTCAAGTGTCTTTAAGGGAACTTGGAATAAACTTCAATTTTAGCCGAAGAGGATGTGATTAATTTTTTTTTCACTTTGCAGTGAACTGAAATTAATAAGATGGTCATGTTACTGGCATGAATAGTTTGTCACTGGTCGATGATTGTACGAGGTTGATTGCTTAATATTGATAATCACAGTCATAGTACTTGTGTTTAAGAATATTCTCTGCGTAGTTTTCATTTTTATATTTATTAAAAGCGGATGAAAATATCCTGTGATTATTCACTTGACTGGAATTGTGCATCTGTTCATTCCCTGGACTGTGATCTGTGGGTTGTTCTATTGCTATTTACACTATTTTCATCGAAAACCATGTACCAGATAATTATATTCTACTATGTCACTCAACAGAAGTAGTTTATTTCTGATACCTAAACAGAAACACCAAACATAAATAACAAATATAGTAGTGTAATAAATACTTCAAGTCCAATCCCAAATAGTTAATCTAATGCAGTTCACCTTCGTCCGGTGTCCTGAAACAGCAGTCCAGGCATGATCTTGGCTTTGCATTCTTGTCGTTAGCACGCTTGTGCTTCTTGAAACGCCAGACTAATTGTATGAGAGCTGCTGCCTCTTTGGAAACAGGACGGAAAAGTAATGCACATTTCACGTCATCAGCCTTAAGAGTAAAGGCTTCAACGTCGGTAAGTGCTCGAACGGTTCTGTCTGAGATAGGGAGCTGCTGGTACGAGTTTTCATTCTTAGCCCAGTCTATGAGTTCTTTTCGGCGAACATCGCAATGGTCCTGATGTCTCTGTATAGTGATTGACAATTTCTTGGAGTAGGCCCACGTCTTGCCTTGCAACACAAAGGTCATCACATTAATTGGATCTCCCTCCTGAATAATTACAGTCCTTTCACTAAAGACGACTGGCTTCAGACAACCAAACAGATAGTCCAAAGAGAACTCATCCCAATTTTGAAATTCTTCTACCTTGATATATGAGAATCAGAGTCAGTACAAATACATACAACGAGTATAAAGTTATAGAATATTGAAATGCATTAAGTAATTCTTCTACCTTGATATATGAGAATCAGAGTCAGTACAAATACATACAACGATTATAAAGTTATAGAATATTGAAATACATTAAGTAATTCTTCTACCTTGATATATGAGCATCAGAGTCAATACAAATTTATACAACGATTATAAAGTTATAGAATACTGAAATACATAAATTCTATAACTTTTGTCAAAATCACCCATTTGATGATGGCTCATCAAGAAGCATCATTACTTAATTACACTATTAATTACACATTATCTCACCATCTACTGCGTACTTGTGAAAACTTATGTTTAAGAGTGTAATGGTGTTTTATTAGATCTTATAACTTAATAATTTTCTCAAACTTTAATAAGATTCAAAATCTTGGACCAGATCAGTACTCTCTGTCATTACTCTTTTCCTTAATTATCATTTACTAAGAAGCAAATGATAATAAGATAAAAATGCTTTCGTATTCGGTGCCCTCTTCACAGCATTCAAAAATTGTGTCATTATATGTATTGTTGCTCCTATATGGTTCATATTTACTAATTCATTTGCCATTAATTTTCTAACAATCAAGGACATACAATGAAGAATCATTCTAGATGTTGCTATAAGACGTCAACACAAAAAAATTCTAACAAACTTCCCCCTTCGACATCTTCTGATGAATAACTAATTAATAAGAGGCAGGTACGTAGCTAAGGATTATTATTATCCAGAGAAATAGAAACTCACTTTTCTGAGCAGTTTTCGGCCCATATGGCGTTTTACTTCTTTTTCAGCGTCGAGGGAGAGATCGCTTATAAAACTATCTATGCGAACATCAACGTGTTTGTTTGTCAATTTTTCACGCTTGGCTTTCTTGAACTGCCCTCGGACATTTTGATCACGGGAGATATCCGCATAGTGTTTCGACTGCCTTATCACCTGCCACTTCTGGTTTATCTTCTGTGACCTTGCAATTTCAGTCTGTACATCTAGCCATTAATTAATTTGACCTAAATAATTAACTTGTGTGTTTTCAAATCTAATTAAAACCTATATATATCGTGTTTCATGAGTTAAAAGGATCAAAGTTAATTAAGAGCCCGTGAAGAAAGTTAATTGAGAAATCGAGAAGAAACAGAAAAATGTATGTGACCTGCATCCTTCCAATTAAAAAGACAAACAGAACTACGCCGTAGTTGGTCATGCAAATTGCAAAGATGTTTTCCCCGACATCGTTACTTGTTTCGAGGTTCTGACCAAATGCACTGCAAAAAGTTCAATTCAGTTCATAAGTATTACATACTTGCGTGAGCTTGTTACCTTACATTATTATATAAGTTGCATAATTTTTTCACAGCGGTTTGATGAAAATCCAATAGTTATGGAAATATAAGATAATAAAATCATGTTATTCCCACAACCATTAGATTTTCATTAAATAGTTATCAAAAAATTATGAAACTTACATAATAATGTAGGGTAACTAAAGCCCATAATTGCGTATTTAAATAATGTGCGTGGCCCCGACATTCGTACTCTTTTTATGAGAATAAACAAGATCGAACTTACCTAATGACCAGCCAATAGAAAAGAAATGTTTCATATAACCCCTCTGAAATTTCATTCGAGACCTTAGCAGAAAATATTAGTTAAACCCCCAATGATTTTTTAAATATTTGAGTTGAATAAAAGAGTTCGTTTGAAATAAACCCCTAAAAACGTACCCCTCAATTATTCTGAATTTATAAAAAAATTAAACAGTATTTTTTACTCTCCTTGTTAAACCTTTTAAAAATAATAACAATATCCCTCTTTTACTTTCACATGTCATCTTAATTTAATAAAAAATATGAAATTACTTAATTTTATCATATAAACTTAATTAATCCCTTATGTTATGTATATTATTGGTATTATTTGATGTAGCCCCTTTCAATAAAATGTCTTGGTCTGCATTGGCTAATTAGTGGGTTTTAATAAAATTTAGCACTTACAATATGAATGAAGATACAAAGAAAAGAATAAAAGAGAATTGGGGGAAAAAAAAAGAATACATGGATGCGAAAAGAACTACAAAATAAACCTGCACCAGACTTAGAGAACCTGTAACGGACCTGATCACATGCACAGTAATCATTATCCAAGCCATATAAAAAACAGCAAACCTGAGATTTTGCAAGCCCCATCGTAGACAACGTATCAATTTCTTAGGAAAATCTGTCTCCCCCACAATACCAGACTGAAGAGCATCATTATATATTCCAAAACTATAGCTGGTAGTACTTCCTGTACTTATACGGCAAAAATCATTTAGAAAATTGTAGTCTCTGGAACTTTTATTACAGGAAAAATAACTATGACCGCTGCATCCGGTATGATTTTTGCAGGCTTCCCTCCAGCATTCAGTCGCTTTTTCTATGGCATAATAGTACCATAAGGCTCCAAACATCTGAAAGATAGCTTATCAGAAAAATTAATTTGCAGAGTAGAGGGAAAATCATACATCGACAATTCCAATATCTAAAATTTACATTAAAAAAAGCTAACTGACTCTGCGTATATATGTGTAATAACTGGGCGTTGCTAAAATTCTAGTTTTATTAGAATATGCTTTTCTAAATTACAAAATAGTGAATATCGTAGTTCATGCTTTTCTGATTCCAAAAAATATAATATAAAAATGGTGTTTTTGGAAACTTCTTGTATAAAAATGTAAATTTGAAAATTTTGTAATGTTTTTGGCCTTTAATTTGGCGATCTATATGGTGAAAAAATTGTAATTTCCCAAAAACTATTTCGGTAAAATGATGATACTTTGAACTTACATGACCGCTTTGCAGATAAAGAAGAAGATAGAAGGCAAAAATGGCCCATGTAGCATCGGCAAGTATCCCTGAAACCCGTGTAGCATGTGTGAAGAGAAAGTACGTTCGAATAACCCTTAGCGAATATTGTAAAACAAAGAAGGTCATTGCCGTTGAAAATCCTGGGCCTCTTATTCCAAAAATCACCAAAAAAATCACCAAAACCTGGACGGTTTGTCCTATTAGTTGGTATGGAATAATGGAAATAAATATTTTGAAGGATATTGAATATGAACAAAATTGATTATTTATTTTTGTGCAAAACGATGGTATAGCTGGGGTGACAAATTTTGAAATGACCTGCGAAACTGATTCCAATGGCATGAAAATAATAGTTTGTTCGCGTTGGTGAAAAGGAACACAAATATTTTGTGTTCTGTTCACTTCTTCAGGTTTTAAGTTCCTGTCACGTGAGCCTATTTAATTATGACATAATTAACTATTTGATTAATAATGGTTGTACGACTAGATTTTGGATACAATTGAACTACTTTCTATTTGTATATATTTCAAAATTATCTAGTTATATTAAGACTAGAATTGATTTGAATTTGAGAGGCAGTACTATAAATATCTTAATTAAACAAATATATTAAAAACTTGTAAACAAGTCAAATTTAAAAATATACTTTCAAAGCATATTAAGCATGTGACATAATTATTAATAGACAGGTGGAGTTGGTGTTTGAAATTATTGACAAGATTAATAAAGTATCGAATTCCTATAGCTGAAATTTAACACTACTCACTAACGAAAATTGCCACCCCTAATATCCATGCAAAACATTTAGGGTTATATGTCTAAATACAACTTTAATCCTAGTAAAGGGAAAAATGACATTGAAATCATTATCCTTGACATGAATCGTATGAAGATCTATCTTTTTCACAATCAAAACCACTTTGTGATGTACATATGACAGGAATCACGGAGACTATTACGATATGCACATGGGGGATGGGAAGGATTGAACTACATAATATGTCAATAAACAGAATTTACGTAATTGTAAATTAGATAGTGCCTTTACCTGGGGGATGGGAAGGATGGCCAAACAGTCAATGAGGAAGAGCTTCCGCATTCGTCCCATTGGATCTTCAGGTACTTCTCCTTCTCCCTTTTAAGGCAAAAAAAAAAAAAAGCAAATACTTCGTAGGGAGCAAAGAAGATAACGGAGACTATATTTATATAAATTATGGAAGTTGAAGAAACATCTAGTTAGCGAAAGTAAATTACACCTTGAAAATGGCCTTAAATTTTTCTCTTTGGTTCCCCTTTTCCATATGCAGCTTAGAGTGAGAGATAAAATGGCCCAGCTTAAGGAAATCGAGGACGGAACGGATGACGGTAGCTGTAATCCCCAAGGTTTTGTCCCAGTGAATGCATTTCTTTTCATCATCCAGCACCAGAATGTAGAAGAATAAAGGATCAAGGATGATTGCAGTCACATCAAGGATCATTGCAGTCACATTCATTAGACGATCAATATATTCTTTATCCTTGATTTTTTTAATCCTGCGTATTGCTCTCGCTATCGCTTTACCAGTTTTATGATATAACACAATCATTGTAATCAACAGGTAATAAAGCACTAGCATTATTGTCCCACCAAATATTATAAAGCATAATAGCGCAACACAAAGAAGTATAATACCTAGAAGATTTTTAACGCAAAGAAGTATAATAACTAGAAGATTTTTAAAGCAACCTAAGCATGTAGTTTGTTTTTTATCGGCCGACATCGTTCCAGTACCATGCACTTTAGAATATTGTTCATCTTTTGAACCTGCTTCTGGATCCTGAGACCTGATATGATCGAAACGCAAGTTAAGGTTTTGTCATATTTTTTTCCTTTTTTTTAAATACATATATATCTGTACAGTACAAACAAGCCAATTACGGAAGTCCAACATATTACAGTTGCCAGCAATCAAAACCCAGTTTAAAAAATCACATACTTCCTTGAAAAATAAGGGAAGGAGGCGTAGGGTGGTTGTCGTGGATTTGCATACACTGGAAAAAGGGGAAAATTACCAAATCTGATAGTTGAAAAACAAATTGACTTAATTTAACATTAGTTGACAGTTAACATAAGTTTATCAACATCAAGAAAATTTTCACCAAATAAAATGAGAATTTTGGAGAAGGATTTCAAAATATGAGCAGGAAATTGTTTACTTTCCCAATCAAGGGGGATTTCGGTTGAAAAATATCAAACATGCTGAGCAGATTAAAAAAACATACAAATGGTATAACTTACATATAATTAACAAGCAACAATCCCAAGATATTGATTTCTGCAAATGTGTATAAACTTATTTCGACAGATTAGTGATTTTTTTAGGAAGTAGAAAGTACTTATCTTAATTATGGACAAGAAGAAGATTGAATCAATCAATCATCTATTATTAAAATTGAGATAACATCAAAAAATAGATAAATAAATCACTGTCTCCTATCCTTGCATTTTTTATAAGAACTTTGTTTGCTCTTTTGATTTATAAGGAATTTATCAGCAATATTAATACAAGTTAAGTCCTTTAAAAGACTAGTTCATGGCTTTGTCCAGATAAAATATTTTTCTGTCAGGCCACTGTCATTCCAGATAGCCAAACTACAAATTGACAGTGAAAATAAATTCGTCAGAAAATGAAAGGACACCATAATCACCCGCGTCCAATTTATGTGAAAATTTTCAAACTTAAAGGAAATCTTGTTAGACAGTAATCTGAGAGGTTATGATATGCAAAAGATAAATTAATTAATTAAAAGAAGCAAAATTAATATATCCACAGACCATATATATAGCACGGGAGAATTAAGAATTTGACTATTTGGGTTTATTGCAAAATAGATTTATTAAAATAATACACAAGCACATTCCAACAACTTCTAGATTAGGTTGCACGTATAAATCCCAAAAAGAAAATTTTCACCAAATAAGATGAGAATTTTGGAGTAGGATTAAAAAACATGAGCAGGAAATGGTTTATTTTCCCAATCAAGGGGAATTTTGGTTGAAAAATATCAAACATGCCAATTAAAAAAACTAATAGATGGTATAACTTATATATACCTGACAAGCAAATAATCAAGATATTGATTTCTACAAATGTGTATAAAGTCATTTCGACAGATTAGAGATTCGTTTAGGAAGTAGAAAGTAGTTATTTTAATTATGGACAAGAAGAAGATTGAATCAATCAATCATCTATTATTAAAATTGAGATAAGGAATATATCAGCAACATTAATACAATTTAAGTCCTCTGAAAGACAAGTTCGTGGCTTTGTCCAAATACATTCATTGAAAATTAGAACATTAAGAAAATAGAACTAGCTCCGCGAAAAGTGTAAGCACAAGAGTTACCGTGGTGAAAAAATAATAATAATAATAATAACTAACTTACATGATCAGCAATGAAAAATCCAAGTGAAGAATTAAACTTTGAAATATTTCTGCAAATTTGGCCGAGTAACTTATTGCTTAAAGTGCAGAATTCAATTGCTATTTAAAAGGAGTTGGACTGTATACTTAAAAGACTTTGACTTGGTTGTTCGTCGTCTAGATAACATATTTTTTAGTCGAGTAATGATACAGCCACAAACTCTTGTATAAACTTATTTTGTACAAACTGACGTGACATTAATTTATTGGTTGAATGAAAATATAAATTAATAAAAACAAATCATGTGGGCCAAGTGATATTTAATTCAACCAATCTTATCATGCCACATCAGTTTGTACAAAATAAGTTTGTACAAGAGTTTGTGGCAGTATCATTACTTTTTTTAGTCAGATCACTGTCATTCCAGCTGTCCAAAACACAAAATGACAGTGAAAATTATATTCGTTAAAAAAATGAAAGGATAACATAATCACCCGTGTCCAATTTATGTGAAATTTTTCAAAAAGGTAATCTTGTTGGACAATAATATGAGACTGACAGGTTATGATATGCAATAAATAAATAAATAAAAAGAAGCAAAAATTATTAGATCCATGGACCGTAAGTACCTCGGGACAATTTGATTATTTGGGTTCATTACAAAATAGATTTACTAATAGTATACACTATACACAAGCACAGATGACCATAAACAGATTGCTATAGCCGTACGCTCCAACAACTTGTTTATTAGGTTGTACGTATAATGCATTAGCGTTTCCTCCAACATTTTCCAGTTTCTTCACTAGATTTTTTTATTGAAAACGCAGAAACCCTGGCAATGAAAATGCATTAATGAGAAGTTAAAAAAACGTGAATATATTTTTTGCAAGAAAAGAATTATAAAAAAAAAAAGAAAAATCGACACTTACACTCTTAAAATTTTGAAAACCGATTATATAGACTTATCCTTTTTTAATCATAATACACTTTGAATATAATAACTAAAAAATTGACTTTTAGAATTTTTAATTAATACAAAAATAATATAAAATAATAAAATATATCTAGTAGAGTAGTAATATTAAATTATTTTTTACATTTAAAATTATTAAATTTAATAATATATTTGGATTTATTACAAAGATTTTAAATAAATATTTGAGTTAAATAGATTTTAAAATTAACAAAAATCTCTTAATTAATAATGTTAAAATTGTACATAATATTCAACTCTATGTTTCTATTTATTATTAAAAATTTGCTTTAATATAATAAAATATATCTAATAGATTGTAAATATAAAAATAATTTTTAAATGTATATATTATTTCATTTATTTTAATGTTATTGTAATATATGCGCTTTAAATTTTCTAATTAAGTGTATCATTTTATTTTTCTCCTTTGGCATTAATTTTAAATTTAGCAAACTCATTACGAATTTTTACAGTGAAGTTGATGCAACTCAATTTTTTTCCGATATTATGGGGGATGGTTGTTAAATGTTACATATTTATTAATATATATTGCGAAAAGTGTAAGCACAAGTTCGTGGATCGACCACCGGAAAGCTCGCGACTAGGGAAGCTTGATCTACCACCGTCGGCGCTCGTGGGTGGTCACCGCCAGCACCATTGGACTCACTGAGATAAGAACTATCAGATCTGATCCTCTCGTCGCCGTCGACCGAAGTCCGGTCACCGTTAACTGCCAGGAGTAGTTCGGTAATTTCACAAAACGGTGGGGGATAATTTTGTGATTTCCAAAATTGGTGGATAGTTTAGTAATTTTGGACTAGGGCAGTTAGGTAATTTGAGATTACAGGGGTAATTTAGTAATTTATGTTGTTAAGGACATTTTGATAATTTTACACTGTAAGGGTAATTTCGCAATTTCTAACATTGTGGTTATTTTTGTGATCTGAATTGACGTCAGCTTGGTAATTTAGGATTACGAGGATAATTTGGTAAATATTGATATTGGGGATATTTTGGTAATTTTGGCATGCAAGGGGTATTTTGGTAATTTTATGCATATGGGAATAGTTTATTACGGGTAGATATTCGTTTCGAGATTTATTGCGTAAAATTAATTGTATTTCATATTTACAAAAAATGATTATGTTATTTCCTTTTATTAGGAGGATCAATGAACGAGAATCAACCCACAGACGTTGACGATACCGAGCTCGAACATCGTCACTGTGAGTGGAATATACAATATATATTTTCAGAATATGTTATGATTTTACGATACAGTGCAACATGTTTGATAAACAAGTATTTAATACTCGAATTTAATAACTTTCTGGAAAATGGATTTTTGTCTACATGCTGATATTTATTATTATAAAAAATGAGTTTGATTAATGATCTTATTATCATTTTTGAGTAAATGCATAGAAATTGTTTTAAAGAGAATAAAGTAGATTTAAAGTATGTTACATGAAAAAGAAATGAGATTTAAGTATCATTTTATGTTTATGTATATGTGTATAAGATGTTGTTTTTAAAATCATTAGACAGTATATTTTCCCTCTAAATACAATGATACAGATGAGATGAGATGTCTTTGGGGCCCGTTTGAACACACATAGAGGTTTTGGGCTCTGTGTTTGGGCCTTTTTGCCTTTTAGGGGCATATGCATGCAGTATGATGATTACAGAGACACTGATATTAAGATACATATGATATCCCCAATGTCTTTGGGGCCCCTCTGAGTACACATAGAAGCTTCGGACCGTGTTATTGGGAGCCTTATCTTTTGGGGACAAGATTATGCATGTACAAATATGATGAGATATGAGATAGTACTTCCCCGTCTATCCATGTAGCTTCGGGCCATGATGGTTCCCTGATTGCCGATCCGTCGAGGTCCGGATATGATGAGATTATTCCCTTGAGTACTTGTTTGGTGATAGATTCAGTATTTGGTGTTTGCTATTATAAGTATCATGTTTTACTTGATTTCATGTCGTATTATGCATTATTATTATATCAAAACATGATTTAAATTAAATAAGTTTATTTAAGTTCTTATGATATTTTGATGAAATTGATTTGGGAAATATTAGATTATTTTAAGTAAATTTATTTTTTTCATAATATACTCAACTGAGCTCACTGAATTTTATACTCATCTTTTTTTTATTATATTCCCCCTCCCCCCACAATAGATATGCAGGTACATCAGTCGACCCAACAACGATAGTTAAATTTAAAATTATGGTCATGTGATGATGTTAGGAATCATAGATGTTTTGTTGGGATATTTTGAATTGTATAATTTATTACTTATTTGTGATTAAAGATAAATTATTGTATTCTTGATATTATATGTTTGAAGGATATTGGTATTTGATTGAAGAAGTTGGTTGTAGAGGTTGATTGAATATTGTATCATTTTTTAAGAGTGTTAAATTTTATAAATTGCAAGTTTGGGAATGTCATAATTATATAAGAGATTCTGCCAAATTTTTGGTAGAATTCTAGATATTAGATTATTATTAATTCGGTTGGTGAGATTAGATAGACTCGTCCTGGAGATTCGAGACGGGTCATTTCAATTATATTTTTTATTATAAAATATTACAGTCAATTTGTTTAGTTATAGAATTAAAAGATATTATAATAAAAAGAGGTCTTCATTTATCTTATTAAAAATTTGAGAATTTGTGTGATCATTTTTCTAAAACTCAAAGACATAAGTACCTTTTTTTCTCAAAAAAATTTGAAAACTCAAACATAACTAGCTATCTAGAAAATTTATGTTATCTTTTAAATGGCTATTTTTCTTCTTCTCTAAAAAAAAAAAATTTAAAAGCTCGGCCATAGCTGGCAATCTACAAAATTTATGTTATCTTTTAAGTGGCAATAATAGCCATCCGAGTACCTCCAACAAAGAGGCTGTTGGTGATGGTGTTGGTGATGGTTGCGTCATTAAGTTCTTATTCCTAAGTTGTATCATAAATGAGAGTGTCCCACGAGCACCCATCCTTTTCAATTATTGAAGAATTCAGAGGCAAATGCAATTTATACATGGACAAGGGTACGCTTATTATGATGAATCTGATGTCCGCTAGAAACTAAGGTAGTGTTTATTTTTTGGAGTAGGAATGTGAAGTGTGGATTCCTTCCGCTTCAGTGTTTACTTACCATTTTAAGGGGGAAGTGAGATTCCTACTCTGTGGGTCCCACCTAATTTTGGAGTGGGGAGTGGGATTCCCACTCCCATGGGGGGAGCCGGGGAGGTGGGAGTGGGAATCCACTCCCCCTTCTTACCTTTTTACCCTCATAATTAAAATAAATAAATAATATTTAATAAAATAAATAATATCATATTTATTAAAAATAATAATTATAACATATTTATTTTATTAAATTTAATAAAATAAAAATAAAAAATATTATATTTAAATTAATAATATCAAACATTAATTTTAATAAATATTAATTATTTAATTAATAATAATAAATATTTTATTCTAAGACAATATTAATTTTGTACTATATTATCAATAATAATGTTTCATTTGTGTTGCTATTATTAATAATTTTTATTCACATAATTTAAATTAAAATTAATAAAAATTATGTTTACATAATTAAGAATATTATTAATTTATAAATATAATAAAATATTTATTTTATTTTCCAAATATATTTTTTATTAATTTTTAATTACAAATTATAATTCTTTACATAAGGATAAATTTATAATTTAAAACAATTTACTCCCATTCCAAGACAAAGTAAACAAATAATTGAGATTCTGATTGACAAACCATACTTTCATTTAGTCTAAATAAACATCATACTCTCACTCCCACTCCACACTCCTAATCCCAGGATTCCCACTCCAATCCAAAAAGTAAACGCATCATAAAGACAAACCAATTTTTTCTTTTTTTCTTTTTAATATTTAATATTTAAAAAAAACAACAATAATAATAAATTACGAAATTAAAACACTTCATTTGTAGGATCCTGTTTCAAGAAATTAATTCAAAATTTTCTTGTGACCATTTCTATTTCAAATAAATTAATTCAATTTTCCACTTCATATTTTAAATAAATAGCCACTCCTTATTATATGGTAATGAAGGAGTAACTGAGGTCAATGATCTTAATTTATGCAGTTCTTCTTCTTGCTTGGCGCATAGTGTTGAAGATGAGAGCAGACTGAGGTCAATGATCGGAACCGGAGATAATGGAGCAGAAACCTCTTGAATTGAATCACCATCTCTACAAATATATGATGCTGGCGGTTCTTCACCATTGAGGACCAGTTCCTGGACACGCTTTGATAGAAAAATCCCTGCTCCAGCCATGTTGTTTCAGGCAGTAAGAATTACTGAGGACTTGCTAATGCTATTTGCGATTTGCGAGGTGGTGGGTGACTAGTCTAATAACAACGATTGATGGTAGCATGTCTGTACTCATTTACAGTTGGACAATACAAGTAAACAACTTGGATGGGCATCATGCATCATTATATTTCATTTCCTGTAGCAATTTTAGAAGTTTGTGTTATGACATATTCGGTGGGTGGCTATCAATTTTGTCACTTGTCAATCACTCATTGTCATGACATGTGTCTCTTCTTTTGGCAAATGCTCATTCTTAATGACAAATATAATTACATGGACCTCGTGTAAAATGTAACTGCACACCGGGTTGTTGAATAAGAGAATAATCAGTTTCTTTCAAATTCTTTAAACTTATTTCATTTCGTTTCCTACGATCCCCTTTATTTATGATATCTTGCATACCATCAGCATGACAACGCTATAATAAAAGAAGTATCTATGCATATCAATATCCATATAATTATGATATCTTGCAACATAGCTGGACCCGTTTCGTTATAGTGTTAAGTAGATTTTTTTCCTCGAATATCTATGCATATCAATATCCATATAAACAAAAATCCATATCCATATCAAACCTCTAAAATTAGACATGGGTGCGGACGGATATATCGGATTATGGATGTCAATTATTCGTATCATAACTGATTATTGCCATCCCTTAATAGTACCCATAGAGATGCAGTCAAATGCTCAACTTCAATGGTGTAGACGGCTGAACTTTTATATACCAGAATTGTGACATTTAGTATGATTGTTTTTGAAGCATAATGCAGTGAAGCAGATGCTAGTTAGCTTTTATAACCATGAGATGTAGGTTAGAAATTGTTGGTTTGGCTGAAACTTTCACAATTTAAGGCTAACTGAGGTGCACAAAAGCTATAATTGCAGTGTTGATAACCAGACAAGATTGACTTTTGCAAGATCATAAATACTATCAGTTTTGCTGCAAACTTTGTTGGTCTTGAATTAATAGTGCTATTCTTCCATCTCCTTTGATTGCTTATTGGCTTTCCTCAGCCTGCATCAAGGAAATTTAATTACTTGGCTCATTGCTTTGTGGCTGGAGATGATATTTGGCTGGTTTTGGTTGTTGAATAAGCTGGAGAAACTTTTTTGCCTCCAATGATATTTCACTGAGGTGCAAGATATTTTTGGTTCTGCCAGTGAAAAAGGAGGAGATTGAAAGGAAGACGAATGATGTTGAAATAGGCCGCGGTCAACATCTGCACCAAAGAAAAAGACATGAACAAGGTAAATCTGAAATCTGACTAGACAAAATATTAGAGCACCACCATCTTTGGTCCCTTTGCTTGATATGTAAATGACAAGCATTGCTTTGAAATTTCGAGATTCTTGAATGAAGATGTCTTTGATCCATATACTTAATTTTTGATGTATCGGTGCATTGATTAATAGCTTAACTCTACTCTATAGGAGTTTAGGCGTCATTCATTGCATCTTTGATAAGGACTTGCATAATTGCATTCATTTCCTTTTCAACTTCCGGAGGTGAAAGTTGAACAAAATGACTTATCCAGTTTCGATGAAATTGAAGTGTGAGGATGATATGCATTGCATTGTCAGATTTCTCTATCAGCTTGCTATCTTGGTGAACTTTTTCACAAAGTTGTTTTGTCAGCAATGACAACATTAATGGGCGATTTATCAAGAGACAGTTTCAAGAAACAATATAATATCTATCAATAATGCAAATTTTGTTCTCTTATTTGAATCAAATACACAATGTGATAGCTGATTTGGAGTTATCGTGCCATTTGTTGTATTATTTTCATTAATTCAATGAGATTCAGTCAGCATCATGGCATCAAATAATTACCTCACAAATTGAAATGACGTTGTAGTCTCCGCAGAAATTTATCAAGTTTCATAAGTTATTCTTGTAAATTTTTTGTTTCTTGTACTTATTGAGGATGATTTTGCATTTTGGTTCAACGGGTTAGCTGAATGAATGAGGATATTCTTCAGAGTTCATCAGCTGAGGTTTCTACAAGATTTTTCTACCCGATGCATCTTGTAAATTTTACAACTCGGGGATTTGAACGTCCTTGTCTGTTTCTTATTTGTGTCCCTTTTGGAAGCGAGAAAATTCAAAGATAAATTTAACAGATGGTGGATGCACACAATTCAAAGGGGACTAAACGTGATTCATAAGTAGCGAGCAGCAAAAAAATATTTGATAAACTGTCAAATTAGTAGCATGCAGCAATAGTTTTCCAATGATACAATGCTTTCAGTAATTTCTATCAAGTAACATTTGAAACATATTGTACACTGTGCACATGACAAGTCCCCTTTTACTTTTAGTAAGGATTTTTTTATTTTAATATCGTAAAAGACAAGTTAAAAGATTAAAAGAAATATAAATTTTAATATTTTAGGATAAAAATAACTATATCAGGGCGTGTGTTTTTATTATTTTTTAACTTGTTTCTTACTACTCTACACATGTCTAATATAAGGATAAAAAATTTGTATCGAATCTGCCGTGAAATTTAAAGCGTTACATATTAACGTGTTATAAAAGTCTTGTAAATAAAAACAAAGACTTCATTTGTTTTAGATCTGAGATTAATCTATATTTTTTAATTATGTAGTTATGAAAAAGTGTTCTATCTAAAGCGGTTTTAACCTAAGTAGACCTTAAAAAAAAAAATTGTAGATTCACGAACACTCAAGGATGTGACAAGTACTCGATTGAAGAGGAACAAACGCATGATAAAATCTGATTACATCATCTATGTGACGTTTGAAGGGGAACCAACGCATGATAAAATCTGATTACATCATCTATGTGACGTCTTTCTTATGGAGACATAATTGACAGCCTTTCTCCTGGACAAAACTGAAAAGTTACCTAAAACGTGATCAGATTATGACGGCAACCAATCCGATCCGAACACGGTTGGACCGCATCAGTTCCTTTCGGATCGGATAAGCAATAAAGTGGTCGCTCTAGTGCTGAAAATATCACATTGTCACAGTAACAATTGGAATATTTGTATTTAATTTCAAAAACGTCCTTTTTGCCCTTTTAAATACATTATTATATTTTTTAATTGAATTTGTATATTATTAAAACTCGAAACAGTATTATGTTAACGATATGACACATTTTAAATTATAGGGAAATTATCATTTGTATATCCTTAGTTTACTCCATTATTAAAAATACTACAACACTTTGAAGGTGTATCAATCGTCCACCCTAAGTTGACAAAATATATCAGCTGACCAACAAACCGTTAGTAGTCGTTTGAAAGTTAACGGAATTACAGTGAATTGACGATTTTATCCTTGAAAGTTATCACTTGTATACCCTTAAATTCTCTTGTTATTACTTGTATACCCTTAAATTATCACTTGTATCATATGAAAAGATCAAATTGCCCTTCTGACATCATCATACTTAAGCGGCAACTAACGGTTTGGTAGTCGACTGGTATATTTTGTCAACTAAGGGTGAACGATTGACACACCCGCAAAGTGTTGTAGTATTTTTGATAACAAAGCAAATATAGGGTATACGAATGATAATTTCCCTAATTATAATTTGAAAGTAATAGGTATAAAAATTCTCAATTATTAAGAATAAAAAAAATTATTATAAATTTTTGTAATTTATTTTAATTAGAGAGAAGTGGCAAGTAGAAAATAAAAAGAAAAAAAGAATTGATTGTGAAAGCCAAAAAAAAAAAAAAGAATTGAATATGACAGTAATTTATTGCGAAAATTCTTAAATGTGTTTAATTCTTATTTGTCCTTAAATGTAATTTTATTTAAAGTGGAGATTTATAAGAATAATGAAGGGTGCCAATAGCTTCACTCTTCGCGTATAAATTAGGGATGGCAAAACATCGGGTCAGGCTCGGGTTTGGCCAAACCCGACCCGACCTGATCAACAAAGAATTAAAGTCCGACCCTAAAAAAACCCTACCTATTTATAGTTAGGGTCGGGTCGGGCCCGACCCGAATCGGGCCAACATCGGGTCAGGCTAGGCCCGACCCTACCGAAACCATTTTCCACCCACAATTCAATTCTCATGTCCCACCCACTACCATTTCAACTAATTCGGCAATTCCTCAACCATTTCAAACACAATTCAATTCTACTTTCCACAACCATTTCAATCAATTCCACAATCATTTCAATCATTTCCAAAACCATTTCACACACAAATTAATTCCAAAATCCAACATGAAAAATACATAATACAATTAAATTAAAAACACACAATGTAATTTTTCAACAATTCTAACCATACACAATTCAATTCAACAACCCAACATAAAAAATAAAAAAACTCATGTCTTATATAAATAAAAATACACAATTTAGTTCCATAACCCAACATAAAAAAAAAAAGTCTTATACAATAATACAAATAAAAACTCATAATTCAATTCCACAACCAAACTTTTTTTTTTAAAAAAAAGAACTACTCCAACACTTGCGGGCCACTTTCATCTTCATCCACAAATTCCTCTCCATTAAAAATTTCACTTTCAAGAATTTTACCTATAAAAAAAAATGAGAAAATAATTCAAGTTTATAAAATTATAACTAAACCAATTATTTAAATATTTTGTACATTATTTATATTCATACCTTTGGAGTTTGCCCATAGCCAATGTTGAGTGCACATAAGCGCTTCCAATGTCGTATGATGAAGTCTACTCCGATGTGGAGTCGAGACTCTACCTCCAATGCTAAATGCCGATTCAGAGGCAACGGTTGTCACGGGAATGGCTAAGAAATCCTTGGCCATTTGAGCCAAAATGAAAGTAATTTATTGCGAGAGAAGTGGCAAGTAGAAAATAAAAAGAAAAAAAGAATTGATTATGAAAGCAAAAAAAAAAAAGAATTGAATATGAAAGTAATTTATTGCGAAAATTCTTTAATGTGTTTAATTCTTATTTGTCCTTAAATATAATTTTATTTAAAGTGGAGATTTATAAGAATAATGAAGAGTGCCAATATAAATTAATCGAAATTATTTGAACTCACTAAATTATTCACCTAATCTATTTACAAAATAAATTTATTTATTTATTTATTAAAAAATATCATACTTATCATTTACACAGAAGGTATTTTAAACTTTTGTCATGGACTTACGTGGTTAAAACAGGTTTTGAATATGACCAATATATCCAATGGCTTCTAAACAGGTATAAAGTATCATTCTTCTTTTTAATTTTGTCTTGTAACTTTTGTCAAATATGATCAAAATATCCAATGGCTTCTAAACAGGTAAAAAGTATCATTCTTCTTTTTAATTTTGTCTTGTAACTTTAATCATGGACTTACGTGGTCAAAGCAGGTTTTGAATATGACCAAAATATCCAATGGCTTCTAAACAGGTATAAAGTATCGTTCTGCTTTTTAATTGTCTTGTAATTTTTATATTGGAAATTGAGAATACTCGCGCAAAAATTGTTTTCCCAATTGACTCATTGCAATTTAATATTTCTGTCGTAATGAGATAACGTCATACCATTAGCAAATTTAATAAATAAATGTCACATTAAGTGCTGTCTCATTTAGAGTCAAAGTTTGTCTCCCAACTCAATGCAACTCCAATGTATTAAGATCTCAAAATTTCAATTTAAGTCATATTTCATATATTTACTGAATATAAAATTATTATTTTATCATTCAATAAATTAATGTCGCTATCAGCTCATCAATTGACGACAAAATCAAATGTAAAATTTCAAACTACAATTTTGGCCCTTTTATGCGGTTTCACATATAAATATAAAGAAGAGTTGGACTATTGACACCCCTCTAAAATCCTTTTAAAACCTCTTTTTTATTATAATTATATTTAAGGACAAATACTCTAATATACTTCACATCTATTTTTTCTCACTTCAAACTTTTGTATTTTCTCTCTTAAAAAAAAAAACTCTTATATTTTCTCTACTATCAAACTCAGACATATAAAAGCCATTTAAAAGATAACATAAATTTTCTAGATAGCTAGTTATGTTTGAGTTTTCAAATTTTTTTGAGAAAAAAAGATACTTATGTCTTTGAGATTTAGAAAAACAATCACACAAATTCTCAAATTTTTAAAAAGATAAATCAACACCTCTTTTTATTATAATATCTTTTAATTCTATAACTAAACAAATTGACTATAATATTTTATAATAAAAAAAATATAACTGAAATGACCCTCCCTGAATCCCCAGACGAGTCTATCTAATCTCGCCAACCGAATTAATAATAATCTAATATCTAGAATTCTACCAAAAATTCAGCAGAGTCTTCTATATAATTATGACATTCCCAAACCTGTAATTTATAAAATTTAACACTCATAAAAAATGATACAATATTCAATCAACCTCCACAACCAACTTCTTCAATCAAATACCAATATCCTTCAAACATATAAAGTAAAGAATACGATAATTTATCTTTAATCGCAAATAAGTAATAAATTATACAATTCAAAAGGGTAAAAGTTTGTTTAGTCCCTATATTATGAGGTTAGTGCCCATTTAGTCCATGTATTTTTAAAAACACCTCAAAACGTTCATGCTGCTAAATATTAACACTCATGCCATTATTTTTAACTTACTTTTACAATATTACACTCTTAAAATAATGTTTCTTTTTTGGATATTAATAAAAAATTAAATTATCAAATTAAACTCAAAAATAAAATAAAAACAAAAAAGGTATATATTAATTTTTGTGGAAGCTCACGTTTGTCTAAAAAATTGATATTGTAAAAAATTACATTATCAAATTTTTTAGAAAAATTAATATTTTAACTCAAGAGAGTGTTCCACAAAAATTAATAAATATTTTTATTTTATTTTTATTTTTTGGTGTTAAACTGGTAATTTATTTTTTTGCTTTTTAATAATGTCTAAAAAAATTATTATAATAGGGCAATATTGTAAAAATGAGTTACAAGGAACAAAAGATAATGGCAAAAGTGTCAATAATTTAATGGTAGGGATGGTTTGAGGTATTTTTAAAAATATAGAGACTAAACGGATACTAACTTCAAAATATAGGGACTAAACAAGCTTTTACCCAATTCAAAATATCCCAACGAAACATCTATGATTCCTAACATCATCACGTGGCCATAATTCTAAATCTAACTATCGTTGCTGGGTCGACTGATGTACCTGCATGTCTCTTGTGGGGGGGGGGGGATATAATAAAAAAATAGTGAGTATAAAACTCAATGAGCTCAGTGAGTATAGTATAAAAAAAATTACTTAAAATAATGTAATATTTCCCAAATCAATTTCATCAAAATATCATAAGAACTTAAATAAACTTATTTAATTTAAATTATGTTTTGATATAACAATAATACATAATACAACATGAAATCAAGGAAACCATGATACTTATAATAACAAACACCAAATATCGAATCTATTACCAAACGAGTACCCAGGGGAATAATCTCATCATATCTGGATCTCGACGGATGGGCAATTTTGGGAACCATCATGGCCCGAAGCTACACGGATAGACGGGAAAGTACTATCTCATATCTCGTCATATCTATGCATGTATAATCTGGTCCCCAAAGCCTTTGTGTGTACTTAGAGGGACCCAAAGACCTATATTTCATCTGTATCATCATATCTCAATATATGTATCTCTATAATCATCATATTGCATGCATATGCCCCTAAAAGGCAAAAGTGCCCAAACACACGACCCAAATCCTCTATGTGTGTTCAGAAGGGCCTCAAAGTGCCCAAGCAGATGGCCAAAAGCCTTTGTGTGTACTTAGAGGGACCCAAAGACCTATATTTCATCTGTATCATCATATCTCAATATATGTATCTCTATAATCATCATATTGCATGCATATGCCCCTAAAAGGTAAAAGTGCCCAAACACACGACCCAAATCCTCTATGTGTGTTCAGAAGGGCCTCAAAGGCCTCTCATCTCATCTGTATCATTGTATCTAGAGGGAAATGATATTGTCTAATGATTTTAAAAACAACATTTTATACAAATTTACATAAACATATAATGACACTTAAATCTCATTTCTTTTTCCTGTAACATACTTTAAATCTAGGTTATTCTCTTTAAAATCATTATCATGCATTTACTCAAAAACGATAATAAAATCATTAATCAAACTCATTTTTTATAATAATAAATATCAGCATGTAGACAAAAATTCATTTTCTAAAAAGATATTAAATTCGAGTATTAAATACTTATTTATCAAACATGTTGTATTGTATTGTAAAATCATAATATATTATGAAAATAGGTTTTGTATATTCCATTCACAGTGACGATGTTCGAGCTCGATATCGTCAATGTCTATGGGTTGATTCTCGTTCATGGATCCTCCTAATATAATGAAATAACATAATCATTCTCGTAAATATGAAATACAACTAATTTTACGCAATAAATCTCGAAACGAATATCTATCCGTAATAAACTATTCCCGTATGCATAAAATTACCAAAATACCCCTGCATGCCAAAATTACCAAAATGCCCCCGATATCAATATTTACCAAATTATCCTCATAATCCTAAATTACCAAGTTGTCGTCAATTCAGATCACAAAAATAACCACAATGTTAAAAATTATGAAATTATCCTAAGAGTGTAAAATTACCAAAATGCCCTTAACAACATAAATTATCGAATTAGCCCGAAATCTCAAATTGTCTAATTGCCTTAGTCCAAAATTACTAAACTATCCACCAATTCTAGAAAATCACAAAATTACCCCCACAATTTTGTGAAATTACCGAACTACTCCTGCTGGTCAACAGTGACCGGACTTCGGTCAACGGTGACGGGAAGCTCAGATCTGATAGTTCTGATCTTGATGAGTCCAATGGTGCCAGCGATAACCACCCACGCAAGGCGACGGCAGCGAATAGAGCTTCCCAAGCCGCGATCTTTCCGGTCGATTGGTGGAATTCTATCCGTTTCAGGTAGCGAGTTTGATTGAAAAATGATGAGGGTGAGTTGAGGAACAAGATCCAAGCAGTGGCGCGGCCTAATTCCGGTGTAATCAACGGCGACAAAAATGGGTTGAGCTACGGGTTTTTCAAGCTTGATCACCAGTGTTCTACCCATTTTCCGGTGAGGTGGCCGGAATCGGTGGCTGGAGTCGGGTCGAGTTGCGCGAGTTCGGGTCGGGTCGGTTCGGGTCAAACCTGGTCAGCTTCTCTCTTTCTCCCTCTCCCTCTCCCTTTCTTAATTTATACAACCAGCTCCCTTTTTTTATTCAAAGCTTAATACAAATTAAGCTAATACCGAACCCATATTGAAAATAAAATCCGACTACCCGACCTTTTAATCGCACTCGATTTGTCTTGATTTATTGTTGTGACAAATTTAAAATAATCCAAACACAATATATATTAATAAACATGTAACATTTAACAATCATTGAGGTTAATTATGTACGGTGAAGCACTTTAAATTTTACTATTTTAATTCGTTTAAATATATATAAAATATTGTCCATTCCATCTGGTTTATGGTTGCAAATGACAAAATTGTTTGAAAACAGGTTAGTGTGGCCTAAAATAAAAATTGTGTGACAATTTCTAAAATGAATAGATCTTTGTATACGTTTAAGTAAATCTTAGGCTCTTAGCAATTTTTTTCATAAACTTATCTACACATATTTTTGTTAAGATTAAAAGTAAAGGATCTGATCCCCATATAATCAAATATTTTCTAAACTTTGTAAAAAAAATTGATATGTATCATTTGAAGTTCTTTTGATTTAGTATTTTACGACTGTATGGTACCATTTTTCACAGGTGATTTTACGTTTTACAAAATCAAAAGCTCGTGCGACACGCAGAAAAAAAAATCATATCATATCCATTTATAAATTATGAAAGTGACGAAAGACGTCAATATCACATTTTCGGCTTTTCAAAATCATGGGCTCATAAGTCAAGGATGGGCCCCTTATGTCAGCCACTTATTCAAATTTTATTTGTCTGTATTCAATTATTTAACACTGTAATTTGTTCGTATTCAATAACAATCACTCTCATTCACTCAGCTTTGTCTAACTACGCAACTACCGCGAACTACCCTCAACCGTCATCAATGACATTCGCTCTCAACCAATAATGACATGCATAGTGAGACCTACTGACTCTTACATGGACTGTGACTTAGAATATAAGTTAGTAAGAGCCTTATTTATTTTTTAGCTCCCATGATTTGGTTAGATTGGCTAACATCCCTCCCCTTTAATTTTAAGGTAAAAAATTTGAACCTCTTCAATAATTAAGAGAATAATTTGTTATAGCAGGCTTTAATTATATACGTTTAAGTGGAAACTTCATAATGTTGAATTTTAATGGTATATGGTGATTTTTTTTGCTTCTCTTTAATGCATTTCATTGCCTAGGGCCCAATTTCATTTTCGGCGTCTTAAATGCTCTAGTGTAGAAGCTGGAAAGTTTGTAAGGAGTCTTTTAATTATCCAATGAAGAATTGTCAAAGCTGACAATTTTCAAGAGAAAATATAAGATTAATTTATGTCAGAAAATCTCTATGGATTAATAGTTGATAAATTAATATCTTTTTAATTTAAAAAAAATTAAGATAAAAAATTATTTTAAAAAAATAATGATAATGATAAAGGTTTAAAAAATTAATGATAATTTATTTTGGTCAGATTGATAAATTAATATCTTCCATTACATAATAACTTTTTATAGCCAAAACTTGGGTTAGCAAGCTAAATTATTAAGTTTGATAAATTAATAAGATCATACTTTAAAAAAAAATCTTAAAACATGTCATGAATTAATAATTTACTAAAATTAAAAATATAATTGACTATGATATTTTATTAAATAAAATAAGACAATATTATTACTTATTTTTTTCTTAAAATTTAAATCTAAATGAATCTTATATCTAATTTTTTTGAATTGCATAATTTGCTTCTAGAAATTCGGGGCTAAATTATCGAATTGCAACAAAAAATTTAAACTACTTCAAACTTCAAGAAAATCCAGACCAGTTTATATTGTAAATTAAAAAAAAAATGCTGCCTAGATTCCCTTGGGCTAAACTTTACCCCTTAGATTATCTTGTACGTAGTTGGGCAACGGTCGGATTTGACGTTTTAAAATCCAAAGGCCTGAAGGCAGACGCGAGCTAAAATAATTGATGAAGCGGTTATATTAGTCTGGTGAAGGTGGGGCAAGTAAGTAACAGGTTGAAAGTGTCGAAACAAGACACTTTGTTAATGGCTGTAATATTAATAAGCATGGCAGGAGCATCATTTCGGTGTCAAAACAACTTGTTGGTTAGAAGAAGCAAGCAACAACTAGGAATGGCTATTTATTTAACATGAAATTTAAAAAAAAAAAATGCAATACTTGATACTCCATGATCTATAGATTATTCTTGTTTTTGTCACATGGCAAAATTCAGTTGGTTACAGTTCTATTGGTTGAATTAATTTCTTGAAAAAAAAAATGTTTTAATGTTGAAAAAGATACCAGGGACAAAGTGATGGGCCATGCCAGTCAATAATTAGCCGGTTTAGTATATTTCAGCCAACGTGGAATATTTCTCTCAAGACAGTTTACGGTCATGTGAATATGTAAATGCGCACTCGGTAATAGTTTGCATTGGCTATGATATCATACGAAAATCCATTGAACCTAACTCAACGTCAAAGTTACTTCAAGAGTCAAAGGGATGCCTAAGTTTTATCTACCTAACTTAATATTCAATCTCAACTAATATGAGATCATTTTTTCGACAATGCAATATGCTGAAAGCACTCATGAAGACTCTCAATAAAGAAAGGTCGCTAGCTTCATCGATTCTTTTCCACATTCACGATAAAATCTCCATTACAGATTCATTATATATAATACTCATTGCTCCTTTGACTTCAAAATTTTAACCCAAAAAAAAATAATGTAAAGGGAGAGGTTTTTTATTTTTTAACCAAATAATTCGCAAACAATTCTTAAAGCCATGATTTTGAATGTATCCTTAAAGGAACTTGTTTATCGTTCTCTTTTGCCCATCATCTGTGCTTGTGAAATGTTACTATTATTTAATCTATTTTGCAATAAACCCAAACAATTAATCAAATTCTCCTCTCCAGTCTATGGATCAATATTTGCTCTTTATTTATATATATTTTTTGCATATCATAACCTCTCAGTCTCATATTACTGTATATCAAGATTGCCATTTTGTGGAGCGAAGATTGCCTTTTTTTTTTTTTTAAGTTTGTTATATATATATTGTTACTAATATTACATCAGACATTATAATTAATATTTACAATCATATTATATAACTGGGACCTTTGCCATGTATTGACCCACTGAAGTACTTACTTAAATTCTTTAAACTCTCGCTAATATTTGAGTAGTACTTACTCCACTCACATTTCATAAAGAAGAGAATGTATTCACTCAATTTATTGATAATTGAGGGAGTAATTTCATAAAGAAGAGAATGTATTCACTCAATTTACTGATAATTGAGAAAGTAATAAAACTAAAAAGACTTTTTTCATTAGACTAAAAGCCTATTGGTAACTGTCTTTTAAGTTCGAAGAATTTCACATCAATCGGACGCGGGTGATTATAGTATACTTTTGTTTCCTAACAAATTAATTTACACTGTCATTACGTGTTTTAGGGTGGTTTCCGATTTCAAACGCTTGTGAGTGGTGGAGGTGTGAGGCGTGAGGCGTGAACGGTTTGATAAGTGATGCCGTTGTTGTCTGCGCTTTTCGACTTAGGGTTACTGGATTTATTCTTTTTTTTTTCAATTTTAGCTTATATATTTTTCAATACAAATTAGATTAAATTAATATTATAATTAAAATTAATCCAGATCCGGATATCCGATTTTCCGAATCCGTCAATCCAGATCCGCACGGATTATGATTCTTGAACTCCAGATCCGGATTTTTGCGGATCCGGGCCGGACCTGGATGTTTTTACCATCCCTTTGCAGTCCTCATTTTTATTTTTGTTTTTAAATTTAGAGCATCTGTAAAAAAATTTATTAATTTTATTTTTTAAATATTTATTTTCTTATTTATATGGTTAAAAGAAGAGTGAAAAAATATCTTAATTCTCCAAAAAACTCTTTAAATAAAAATAAGTTAATATTATTTTAATTAAATAAATAATTTTTAAAAAAAATAAATAATAATTAAAATATTTCTCTTCAATAAAAAATAATAAAATATAAATTAAAAAATAATTTTATAAAATTAAAGAAAAAAAAATATTTTATATTCAAAATTTTTTAATTAAAATGTCTTTTAAAATTTTAAATACTAAAATAACTCTTTAAATAAATAATAAAATCTTACTTAAGATCCTGCTAACTTACCGTTTATGTAAGTTACATTCATAACAAATTAATACTTGTCTTTATTATAAATTTTTTTTTATTCAAATATCCGTTTATTTCTTCAATCAAGTCCTCGTACCCTTTCAATTTATGATAAGATTATCATATGGGAGCATATATGCATATGTGATAATTACCAACTCTGTAAGTTAGCGGAACCCCCATTTTTTAATTTAAATAGTCAGATCCATGATTACACTTACACACTCTCAGTAAGTATACTGTCAACAACGAGCTCTATATCTCCATGGACACAAATACCCCCAACTAGTGCTTCCTAATTACTTAATTATACACATATAGCTAATAACTTAATCACATGTATAAGAATTTCGGCCCCTCATTGCATCAGCAAATTCTCTATAAATGATATTTGTGCCCAATTACTTCCCCGGCTATGAACCTACACTATAGAAATCGATAGCAACCCAGTGTCATTTCATCCAAGCAACCCAGTGTTATTTTAATATGTCTATATATAAATTTTAGCAAAGTCCGAATTATTTCAATTTTATATTGTTTAATTAATAATGAGTCTTAAAAAATAAATTTTATTTTAATATTATATATTTTATATAAAAGAATTAATTTTTAATATTATATATTTTATTAAAAATAAATATTATTTAATATTATTTATTCTCATTTTATTTAATATTATTTAATTATAGGCTTTTTTATTTAATCTTTAAAAAACTAAAAAAATTTAAATAAAATAAAATAATCAGTAGTAAGCATTAAAAATAAATATAAGAATTTTTTATTTAATATTATTTAGTTATCAACTTATTATTATATTTCGTATTTAAAAATCAATAAAATAAAATAAAATAAAATAATCAGTAGTGAGTATTAAAAAATAAATATCTTTTTTAATTAATATTATTTATTTGATTTTATTTAACATTATATAGTCATAGGCTTATTATTATATTTATTTTTTCAAAATTAAATAATATTAAAAATAGAACAAACAATAGTGAGTCCTAAAAAATAAATATTATTTTTTATATTATTTATTTATTTAAAGAATAAATTTTTAATATTGTTATTTTATTTAAAAAATATTATTTAATATTATCTAATCATATGCTTAGTAGTATACTTATTCTTTTGGAAAGTTCAATAATATTAAATGAAATAAAGTACATTTTAGAAGATCACTGGCCAAGGCACATAAACTTATAAAAAAATATAAATAAAACAAATAAATAATATCCAATAAAATAAAGTTATATTTAAAATTCACCAACTAAAACATATAACGTTATAAATAAACTGTAAATAAAAAAAAGTAAGGGGTTAGACGAAATCTAACATCACAAAAAGCAAAAATTGGTAGTCCTTTAAATTGTTGCAAGTTAGCTGGATCCTATAAATACCCTAACTTAAGGGAACTTACTTTTCTTTCACAGCAAATTCTAAATAATTTGAATCCTTTATATATGTAGAAATATCCGATTGATCGTTCATACAAGAGCCAAACTGTGAAGGATCACTGCACTTTAAGGAAAGAAGTATGTTTTGCGGGTACGGCGTCGTTTTCGGAAGTGGATGAGGAGGAAAAGCCGAGACCTTGCTTGAATCTAGCGGCTCCTCCGCCCTTCCGGGTCAGCTCGTCATAGTACGCTGCCGCCTTTTCTTCCTCCAAAGTTTAAATCTTCACTTGGATTTGTCATTGCTAGCTGATAATGTAAGTTTTTTTTTCCCCCTTTCTTTCAGCACTGTAACACTAGTGCTTACCCTTTTTGTGGAGCTAGTGTTATTTTCTTAATGTTTCTAATTCGCAATGAATGTATTTGGACCAAGCCATGAACTTATCTTTGAAAGAACTGAACTTTTATTAATATTGTTAGTATTCAAAATAAATCAAAAAGAGTAACCAAAGTTCTTATAACTGACGCAAGAATAACAGAAAATGATTTTTCTCCCCCATTTTGTTGATTATCGCTCATTAAATGTAAGTTACCATTTGTTGGTTTGGTATATAAATAATTTTTTTAAAAAAAATCCTTTAGCAAAAACTCAATGTGAGTTATTTTAAAAGCTTAATTTTTGCATAATCTTTCGAAGTTTTTTAAGGGAATAATAAATATTAATAATTACAATCATCTTGTAAAATTAATTTTTTATAAGGAATATAAGTGTTAACATTTTATTTCTTTTCAAGATAGCTTTATGTACATTTTCATATTTATAAAAAATAGTTCTAATAAATTAAGAAAAAAATTTTTTTATTAATTTTTATTTGAATGTAGAAGACATGGGAATGAGTTGGGTCAAATTTTCTGACCCGAGTCATATTTAAAACTGGGGGTAAAAGCTCGTTTCATTCTTATATTTTAAGATTAGTGCCCATTTAGTCCTTATATTTTTAAAAATACCTCAAAACATCCATACCCTTAAATTATTGACATCCCTACTGTTACTTTTTGTTTCTTTTGACTTGTTTTTACAATATTACCCTCTTACAGTAATGTTTCTATTTATAAAATTAATAAAAAGAAAAAAAAATTAAATTATCAATTTAACCATAAAAATAAAAAGAATATATATTAATTTTCGTGAATGTTTACATGTGTCCAAAAAAAATTTATTGTAAAAATAATTAAATTACCTATTTTTTTGGATATTAGTAATAAAAAAAATTAATATATTAATTTCTCAGCAGTGTGTTACAAAAAAGTAACATATATTAATTTTGTTTCTATTTTATTTTTTGAGATTAAATTGATAATTATTTTTTTTACTAATGTCCAAAAAATATTGTAAGAGGGTAATATTGTAAAAATTAAGCCAAAAGCAACAAAAAGTAAAAGGAAATTTGCTAATAATTTAATGCGAAGATGTTTTGAGATATTTTAAAAAATGTAAGGACTAAACAGGTACTAACCTCAAAATATAGGGACTAAACGAGATTTTATCCTTTAAAACTGCAGTAAAATTGTGCAAAAATGATGCGCTATGATATTTTACAAACTATAAGGATGTAATGCGATATTGGACCAGGATGCCAAAAGCATTTATCTGTTGAGGAATTGCAATGTTGTGGCTGCTCATAAAATATATGCAATGTTTAAAAATTTTTAACTACGTATAACATGTCTTGATCAGGTCTCAGGACTCGCAATTAGAGGAAGGCATAGCAGAACAAGTTCCCGGAGAAGTTAGTGAACGTAAACTTTTGACTGTCATGTTGGACTGGTTGCTCAATTTGCTTAGCAAAATTTTATACTGGTTGTTGTTTGCGGTACTGTTCATAATAACTTTAAATTATGAACTGATAGAGCCTTTTATCAAGATAATAAACAGGCATGTCATTAAGACAGTTATAAAGTTGGTAATCAAGAAAAAGATTTTTCTTCTACTGTCTGTGACTGCAATTATATTGGACCCTTTGTTCTTCTACACTCCGGTTATGAATGATGAAAATAAGTGCATTGAAATCGATAAGATTTTGGGAACCACAGCGACTGTTCTTCGTTCGGTCCTCGATTTGTTAAAGATAATTCATTTTATCTTTGACCTGCGTACTAGATCAGCTGATAAAAAAAGGACTCAATATATGCGTATGCGTGTGTGGTTGGTCTTTCTCATTGACATCTTGGCCACTCTTCCCCTCCCTCAGGTATGGAAAATTAAATATCCACAGCTTTCAAATTATTAAGCTAGCATATTTGTCAAACATTACAGCAAATTTACAAAATATCGAGTGCTATATCGATTCTGAAGTCCTTGGGTACTGTTGATTATATACTCATTCACTTTTCACCACGTGTATGAGTATTATAATGTTTGACGGATAGGCCTAACAAGGAGTGAATAAAAAGGTAGCAATATTATTGGAGCACCCAAGACTTTTTTTTTGTTATTCTTAGACATTTTCAAGATTTAATTTCTCCTTTAGTCCTTAAGTTTTAGACTAGTTACCCATGTAGTCGATTTATTTTTTGAGGATTACTAAGTTAGCTATTGTTACTTGCTGTTAGATCTACCTTTAAGGTAATTAAATTAATATTTTATCACATGTTACTTAAAATTTAAACAAATGCGCCATGCAATATGTTAAAAATAAAGAACATAGTAGATTTTAGTGGAAACAAACGTACATAAAGCATGAGTGATGATGCCAGTAAAATACAAAAAAACATATATTTTAATACACTAATTAAAAAAAATTTAATTTATTAAAATTTATATATTTTATATTTTACTAACATACTCACTTTAATATAAGAAAGTGATGATGTCCACACTGAAGGAGAGTGTGTGTTTGCACATATTAAAAAAAAGACTAATTAAGGTAATTAATTAGCTCATACTGTAGAGACTAAAATAGGATTTATCCTATTGTACAAAGAGTTCACAGTTCGGATTAAAAAACTTGCAGTCATCTACACGGGAATTCTCATACTATGCATTGTCCGACGTATTTAATTATTTTCATAAAGTACTTAATAGCACACAAAATTGTGCAGGTGCTAGTGAAATTACAAAAATTGAGAGGCCCGGAATTTATGTACGCAATGAGCTTATCTCTTATACAGTATTTGCTAAGGGTTATTCGAACCTACTACTTGTTTACACAAGCAACAGGGGTTTCAGGGATACTTGCTGAAGCTCCATGGGCTATCGTTGGGTTCAACATTCTTCTTTACATGCAAGGCGGCCATGTAAGTTATTATATCTGGCCATTCACGCAATTTAATTCATAAGATATGAAGTCCAATAAATAAACCTTTATGCCAACCTTTTCTCCCCTTTTCTGTAAGCTTGTATAACTAGCATTCTGGAATCTGGATATACAGTTATTTCTCTGTCATGCACATTTTCCAGGTATTTGGAGCCTTATGGTACTTTTACGCCATAGCAAAAGTGACAGCATGCTGGAAGAAAGCCTGCAAAAATAATACTGGATGCGATCATAGTTCGTTTAATTGTGAAGACAGGAGTACAAGAGACTACACTTTTCTAAATGATTTTTGCAATATAAAATCAGGAAATACATCAAACTACAATTTTGGATTATACAAGGATGCTATTGAGTCTGGTATTGTGGAGGTGACGAATTTTCCAAAGAAATTGTTACATTGTTTGCAATGGGGCCTGCAAAATCTCAGGTTTGAGCAAAATCATACTTTCTTTTTGACGTTATGGTTGAGAAAAGAAAAAAAGAAACAATATTGATGAAGCTGTTTTAATTCTTTTTTTTTTCCTTCTTTTTGAAATCCCCTACAGAATGAGGGAAGAATTACCCTTGTAAGTGTCAATTCATATAAGGAAATGGATGGCGTAAAAGGGTTGTGATCAGTTATCGTAAGTAGGGGATTTGTTCCATATTTGCATTACCCGAATGGCACTTATATTCTATGTCAAAATGACAACGGGTTTTTTACCACATGTATATGCTTCATATGGAGATCCATTTTGGTTCATAATGACCATAATTGAGTAAGAACATAGTGCGATTTTAGTCAATGGTTACTACATGTGGTCTAATTTTTTAGTTGACACAAGCGTACATATGTTTGTCAACTTCATATTCTTATATAATAATTCTCAACGAGTGTACATGTTTTTCAGATCTCAGAATTTTGTGTTAGATATCAAGACCTCAGTAGTGTGATTTTTATCAATGGTTACTATCTATGGGTGATTCTTTGCATAGAAGAATGATTTTATTCTTGGTTTCTATCATTTCAATTGTGGTCCTGTGACATAATAATGCATATTTATTATTGAACCTTTTGCAGTGCTTTTGGTCAGAACCTGAAAACAAGCACCGATATCTGGGAAAACATTTTTGCAATTTGCATGACCAACTTTGGTGTGCTGTTGTTTGTCTTTTTAATTGGGAAGATGCAGGTTCATATACATTTTCTGCTCCTTATATCACAATTAACTCAATTCCAAATGCTATAATTAACATTGAAGTACATATGATATTAATGGATTTAACTGCAGTCGGACACTGCAAGATCACATATGATAAGAAAGAAGTGGAAGGAGATAAAGCAGTGGCCGAACTTCGGAGAAATTTCTTCTGATGTAAGAGAGCAACTGAGGAAATACAAGCAAGAGAAATGGCAAGAAACTAAACGTGTTGATGTTGATAATTTGGTGAATGATCTTCCCCGCGAACTTGGCAACAAAATAAAGCGAAAACTCTGCATTAAACTAATCAAGAATGTGAGTTCCTATTACTTCTTTATCCAATAACAATAATGGAAAATTATGTTTCTTTACATATTAATTCAGCGATTGCTATAAATCCTTTTTCTAAAAAGTTAGGAGTGGGCAGAGTCCAAAAGAGATTTTCTAAAATTACCATTCGGTCAAACTCCTAGGAACAACAATTACTATGAGTTGTCCATTGCCAATTACCACTCCTCGCTTATTACAAGAAAATAAACAATATTTGTTATATTCCATTACCCTTATTAATCGTTTGAATGCATTGATCTAATTCTGTTTTTTTGATGTCCATCCATCTACATATATAGGTTAAAGAGTTCGAAAATTGGAGTGAACATTGGTTGGGGTATCTCTGTGAATTTCTAAAGCCAGTTTTCTTTATTGAGCGTACACGCATTATTCGGGAGGGAGACCCAATTGATGAGATGATATTTGTGCTCAAAGGCAAGCTATGGACTTACACTTCCAGGAATGAAACAACTACCACTAGTAATAGTCGTTGTCGTAGAGAGGATCTTTTGAAACATGGTGACTTTTTCGGAGGAGAACTTATCGCTTGGGCCCGGGATGAACATTCATCCAACATCCCAATCTCAAAAAAAACCATTCAACCACTTACTGACGTTGAAGCCTTTACTGTTATGGCTCAAGACTTGGAACACGTATTAATATTATCATCAGTCGAACGTAGCGACGGGGCTGCTCGTTTGTTACAATCATACTGGCGTTTCAGAAAGTTTTTCCGTGAGATCAGGAAGGCTAGGCAAAAATCACACGTCAGAAAAGCGCTGAATTGGGCTGCAAAAGAACTGCAGTAGAATAACCATCTGAGACTGGCTTAATTGTAATAATTATCTGCATGACTAGTTCATGTTTATGTACAAATTATTATACAAAATGGAGGTAGAGTGTCGATCTCCGAATTTATTATCGGCTACAAGATCAGAAGCATTAATCGTCATGTTCGATTAGGAAATTTTGTACACAGGTATAATCTTTTGTCTGAAAGACTCATTTCACACCTGGTTGCTGAGAGTTCCATTTCTAAAATTAGAAGTTAAGAAAGCATTGCTATCTTAAACAACAATTATATACAATGGCATGGTTTAATAATGCATGCAAAAATAAGCGATAAACTTCTGTTAAGAAAGCTCATCTTGCTTGCTGTACAATAAGCAAAATAGAAGATAAAGCAGAGGATTGCAGCAGCTGCAGCACACGGTTAAAGGTTGATGACTTGGCTGTCCAGGTGGCACCTGGTGGTTATGTAATTACCAGCACACGTGAAGATTCGTTTTGATTAGTTATAGTTAGCAATACATTTGAGCTGTTATCTTCAGCTGTGTATATAAACAACAATGTAATCACATTGTATTCATTCAGAATAAATCAAATGATATTCTAGAATCCTCTGAACTTCAGTTTTATTCCCTCAACTTTCTTTCATTTTCTTGTTAACCAAACAGTCATTAAAATAATTTTAACTTGGTATCAGAGCCAGTATGACTTCAGTACATCTTGCTTCATCTTCTAATACAGTCTATAATGTTGCGATTAATTCAAGCACAATTACCTTTTCATTTAACACTCCTGTCAAGTTGGATCAATCAAATTACTTGATTTGGCGATCCCAAGTTCTTACTTCCATTCATGGAAATAGACTTGAAAAATCCATTGATGATTCAGTAACTCCTCCACCTTCTCACACTGCTCAAAGAATTGGTGATGACCTCAAATCTGTTGAAAATCCAGAGTATGTCACCCGGAGATCACAAGATCAAATGCTTCTTGGATGGCTGCTTTCTTCAATGAGTGAATGCATCATTATTTTGGTCTTCAGTCTAGAAACTTCACTTGAGGTATGGAAAGCTATTGAAGTATTTTGTTGCATTTTAAAAGACCCAATTAGGTGCATGTCACCGCACATCTTATTGGGCGCACTAGGCCAATAACAATGATGCAACACGTGACTTGTCGCGCACAATAACACGCGCAATGTCTCACTTGATTAGTCTGACACACACATAGACATATTGAAGTAAGAGACAAGATAAAAGATAGAAAAACAAACACTCCAATCCACTATATTTTTTCCATAATACACTAAAATTTATGTTTTTGGTCTTTTAGTTTGTTCCTTTTTCTTAATATAGTAAGGGATTCCTTTTTTATAAATTATATGTGCGTAGCTACGTGTCATAGTTCTATAAGCTCGTGCACCACAATTCTTTAATAAAATCTTGACACATGGTACATCACGTGCACAAAGACGCACACCTAATCTGCAGTTTCTGATATTAATGCTGATATGCTAAGCCAGTGCTATACACACAAGAATACTGCATTGTTAAGGAATGTGATTCAATTTGTGAGATGCTCTTCATCACGCAACGTACGCTACTGACCACGACCACAAATGGCAATAGGAATACAAGTGTTTTTAAAAATATCTTAATATTGGTGACTTTTGGGGTGAATCGCTTGCTACTTCAGCTTTAGATCATTTCCCCTCTCAAACATTCTCCTTTTAAATTGTGCTCTCAGCAGCATTACAAAAGTCGAAGCCTTTGTCATAAATGTTGATGACTTAAGGGCTGTTGTTTATCAGTTCTAGCAGTATCGCAATCGCAACATGCAACCTCTAAACATTTTCAGGTTGTACTCGCACGAGTGGAGGACTTTGAAAGCTCGTGTAATACAAGCAATTTGGTGCTGCTATAAGAAAATGAAGCCTGAAAAATCTCTGTACTTAAAGTAGAATCATAGCATTTCTACAAATTAATAATTAGTGATTGCATAGTTGTTTTCAAATGTTATGTATAATAGTTTGTAACATTGAATGGATGATGTTAAATGGCAAGACTTTTTGTTACATGGTCTAACTTAGCATTACCTAAAATGCTATCATTTGCTTTTGGTAGTACTTTTCAGATGTTAAAACACACTCTTTTTGTCTTAATTAGATAAGTATTATATTTAGAGAGAGAGAGAAAGAGAGAGAATTGTTCTCTCTTGCCAACTTTTATAAGGAATAAAATACAAATTTGTTGTTTTAGGTATAAAAGTATTTTGTTACATTTTAAACGACCCAATTAGGTGCACGTCATTGCACATCTTATTGAGCGCACTAGGCCAATAACAATGATGCAACATGTAACTTGTCGCGCACAATAACACGCACAATGTTTCACTTGATTAGTCTGACACACACATACACATATTGAAGTAAGAGACAAGATAAAAAATAGAAAAACAAACACTCCAATCCACTATATTTTTTTCGTAATACACTAAAATTTATAATTTTGATTTTTTAGTTTGTTCCTTTTTCTTAATATAGTAAGGGATTCCTTTTTTATAAATTATATGTGCGTAGCAACGTGTCATAATTCTATAAGCTCGTGCACTATAATTTTTTAATAAAATCTTGACACATGGTACATCACGTGCACAAAGACGCACACCTAATGACAACGACGCACACCTAATCTGCAGTTTCTGATATTAATGCTGATATGCTAAGCCAGTGCTATACACACAAGAATGCTGCATTGTTAAGGAATGTGATTCAATTTATGAGATGTTCTTCATCACACAAGGCACGCTACTAATCACGACCACAAATGGCAATAGGAATACAAGTGTTTTGAAAAATATCTTAATATTGGTGAATTTTGGGGTGAATCACTTGCTACTTCAGCTTTAGATCTTATCCCCTCTTAAACATTCCTCTTTTAAATTGTGCTCTTAGCAGCGTTACAAATGTCGAAGCCTTTGCTATAAGTGTTGATGACTTGAGGGTTGCTGTTTATCAGTTCTGGCAGCATCACAATGCAACCTCTAAACATTTTCAGGTTGTACTCGCACGAGTGTAGGACTTTGAAAGCACGTGTAATACAAGCAGCTTGGTGCTGCTATAAGAAAATGAAGCTTGAAAAATCTCTGTACGCAAAGTAGAATAATAGCATTTCTACAAAGTAATAATTAGTGATTGCATAGTTGTTTTCAAATGTTATGTATAATAGTTTGTAACATTAAATGAATGTTGTTAAATGGCAAGACTTTTTGTTACATAGTCTAACTTGGCATTACCTAAAATGCTATCATTTTCTTTTGGTAGTACTTTTCAGATGTTAAAACACATTTTTTTTGTCGTGATTAGATAAGTAGTATACATATAGAGAAAGAGCGAAAGAGAGAATTGTTCTCCCTTGTGAACTTTTATAAGGAATAAAATACAAATTTTGTGTTTTAGGTACAAAAGTATTTTGTTGCATTTTAAAACACTAAATTCGCACAAAATTTAGTGTAAACATCCACGAGAGAAAATTTATATATATATATATATATATATATAGAGAGAGAGAGAGAGAGAGAGAGAGAGAGAGAGAGAGACCCAATTAGGTGCACGTGATCGCACATCTTATTGGGCACACTAGGCCACGTGTCACTAACAATAAGGCAACACGTGGCCTGTCGTGCAAAATAACACGCGTAATGTCCACTTGATCAGTCTGACAGACACATACACATATTAAAGTAAGAGGCAAGATAAAAGATAGAAAAACAAACACTCCAATCCATCGTATTTTTTCTTACAATATTAAAATTTGTGTTTTTGGTCTTTTAGTTTCTTCCTTTTCTTAATATAGTAAGGGATTCCTTTATTATAAAATTATATGTGTGCAACTACATGTCATAATTTTATAAGCTAGTGCACCACAATTCTCTAATAAAATCTTGACACATAGTACATCACGTGCACAAAGACGCACACTTGATCACAACGACGCACACCTAATCTGCAATTTCTGATATTAATGCTGATATGTTATGTCAGTGTTATACACACAAGAATGCAACATTATTAAGGAAGGTGATTCGATTTGTGAGATGTACTTCATCACACAAGGCACGCTACTGACCACGACCACAAAGCTTGTGTAATACAAACAACTTGGTGCCGCTATAAGAAAATGAAACTTGAAAAATCTCTATACGTAAAGTAGAATATTTTGCAAGATCAAGAGGCCGAGACTGGTAGAAAATCATCCAAATTTCGTGCTGCCATTTATGCTACGTGAATTTTTACTTATATGCGTCGATCTGTACGGCGTAGTGGTGATCTTCCAGGAGGACGTGTCAATGTCCCACTTGTTGCTTCAGAAATTGCCAGATCTTGAGAGTAAATACTTGTATACTAGATTGTTAGTAGGAATTGCAAGGTTTGGTGAAAATAGAAAACGACAATTTCAATTGTAGATTAGCATGACTAATGCACCAAAACCCAAATCCAAAGCAACTATGAGAGTCTAGAATACATCAACCTTTGCATTTTAATTTATTTTAACCCACCAGTTCCTCAAATTTAAGAAACACAGCCTTGACTTCAGAAAACATATGTGTTTGTCACGTCTGTTGAACATTAACTCTAGCCACTGGGAAAAGAATGTTTAGTTTTTTATTGTTCATCTACAATATCATTTATTTGTTTAGGAAGGTCTTACGTTAACAGTGTGGCTAAAATTCTTTTAGTTAAGCTTGGTGTCGTAGTTAAAATATTGTTCGGTTGTTTAAAAGCTCTATTTCTTGATAGATCAAGCTCTATAAATATTCTTAGAAGATTCTCATACAAGTTTTTAGAGACAGCTCGTAGACGCCACAAACTACCGCCATTCATATTTCTCGAAGTTTGTTGTTCATTTAAGTGTGGTTGGTTCATGCTTTCCTCATGTATGGGTCCTTTGTCTAGCAATTGCTTCAATATTATTTGTCAACAAATTTTCATCAATTTGTTTTTGCACTTAAATGAAAGGAGCAGCAGTATCAGTTCTCTTTGAAACTGTGATGTATGAAGGTTGATATCTCAAGTTCTATTAACGTTGTGTGCTTATGTTAAAATATACAAACTTACAAAATCAAACTAATGCATGCAAATTAATTAAGAAATTTTTTCCTATGACAAAACCTCGCATATGAACCACATGAATCGACTTGTATATATCTACTGACACTTTTGCTAGGTGTATTAATTGGTTTTTACCAATGACCTTGGATCATATAAACCCAATATATTGTCCTTCTCTTTGACAACCCAAACATGCACATATCATTCGAAGCTAGTTAATTGAATAAATAAATACGTCTAGTAACCTCAGCTTGTCTAGGTTAGACTAACGTTGCGTTTAATTACCGAATTAAAGAATCGAAAGCCGGATTCGAAATCATTGACGGCGTTTACTTTGTAAAATAGCATCGAAAATCGGAATCAGAATCGTGGAGCCCACCACAATTTGAGAATGAGGAATGGAAGACTCATTCTCTAGGAGGGCTTAGGAATGAGTCTCCCATTATAAGGATTCACCATTTTGCCCTTATTTATAACTATAGCATACCCCTAAGTTCATCTGAAGAGCGCTCCTAGTGTAAGTTGGATACCCTACGAGGTTAATTCCTAGCCATTAAAGTCTCTTTATTAACTCATAGGACTTTATTTTAATTCCTTTATTTATTCCCCAATTAATTATTAATATAATTATTATAATTAATTCATATATTATTAATAACTAATTAATATAATTATTACTATTAATTAATATATTATTAACAATAACTATTAATTATTATAATTTTTGAATTAATATATTATTATTATTAAATTAATTAATATAATATTATAATAATTATTAATATAATTATTATAATTAATCCATATATTATTATTAAATAACTAATACAATTATTACTATTAATTAATATATAATTAACAATAATTATTAATAATTATAATTTTTGAATAAATAATCATAATAATTAATATATTATTATTAATCAACTAATTAATATACTATGATAATAATTATTAATATAATCATTATAATTTATTTACTTATTATTATTATTATAATTAATCATTTTATAATTATAATTATAATAATAATAATAATAATAATAATAGTTATTATTATAATAATAATAGTTATTATTATAATAATAATAGTTATTATTATAATTAACTAAGTGCATTTTAGTAACTTGAAGCAATGCAACTTGTTTCGATTCCAATTACAAAATAAAATAAACACATCAATAGGATTCTAATCCATTTTCATTCCAATTCTTATAATTTAAGTACACAATTTATTCTAATTCTAATTTTTTATTTATATTCTAATTCATTCTTATTGTAGTCTCTTTTAATTGTGCGCCTCAGACAATAGCTTAATGGTTTAGAGAACATAGTTTTATTTTTCAGTTTCTGGCCCTCCAGCGAGCTCATATGCAAAATAGTAAAAAGGAGCGTGGGTGCCCAAAACTTGTTATTTGGAGCCCGGCCCAAATTGATTGTAATTGGATCATTTAAAGCTCAACCCAAAAATTCTCATATAAAATACTTTAACTTGTAATATATTAAAATTTATAATTTTTTTTTCTTTTAATTTATATCTTATTTTATAAAATAATATATTTTTTATTGAATGGGAATTCCAAGTATCATACAACGTTTACGCCTCTGTTAAGGTTTATTAACCAATAACCATCTAAAAGAGATATAATGTTAAGCATTATTTCTTTAACTCAATTTTCCAAAATGAAGAACGCACAGTAATTAATCATATCATCCAACCCACATAAGGAAGGTGCATAGTTGTATGAGCAAACTTATATAGAAATTAAGATTTGTTGTATTTATGCCGCACAAGCCATTTAGAAATTTTCTGTCGTCTTCTAAACTTGTGTCTTCACAGTGAAATAAACTGTATTTCACATCCACCACAATTAGCTTGTTCTGTTTTTTCCCCGCATCGACTCACTTTTGTGCTAAGGCAAAATAGCGCCATAAGCCCATAAGTCTCCAAATACCTAATGGACCGACAAAGCCAATTGATTATCACAAAAATTAATTGTAATATTTGAAAGGGATGGAAGCCGTAAAAATAGAGCTTTGATATTTGGACAAAAAAAAAACTAAAAAAATGCTGACAAACAAAATAATCACTCAATACTAGAACACCATAAGGCTTTATAGCATTCAAAAATGATGAAACTATTGTTAATTATACATCCACAGTTCTAATTATAAAAAGATATACAAGGAAAAAAATTAAATTAAAGGTTCGATATTAAGGAAATAATCTCATAGCGACTCAAAATAATTAGAGCAACCCTCAAATATTGAACTATCTTTTAAACAAATAAGACTGGTGTTTTTTATTAACTTACATGACCTCATTCCATGTACAGAAGAATATTGAAGCCAATAGTGGCCCGTGTAGCTTCAGCAATAATTCCTGAAACCCCTGTTTCTTCCGAAAAACATGCAGTACTCTCGAATAACCCTTAGCAAATATTGAAGAAGGGAGAAGTTCATTGCATACAAAAACTCCGTGCCTCCCATTCTTTGAGAGATCACCAGCACCTGGAAATTAAAATCAAATGTAATTAAAATTATCAAATTCAGGTCTATATAGGTTAATTAATTAAGATAATAACATGAGTGTGACTTAATTACCTGAGGTACGGGAAGAGTGGCCAAATTGTCAATGTAGAAGAAGAGCCAGCGCCACAAACTTTTCCTTATTTTAAACGAAGTTTTATTATTACAGTTTACAAAACTCAAAGGCAAAATCAAATTGTAATATATATATATATATATATATATATATATATATATATATTTCTGATGCACTGGTTAGTTACATCATTCACTTTAATTTCTCATTTTTTTTCCCTACATGAGCTTCTGATCCTTTAATCATAATGATGATTTTTTTCTTCCACAGAACGAAAAGAAAAAGTCTTCTAAGTATAATCTTGAAATCCCATGTTCTTAAAACCAAAAAAAAAAAAAAATGGTGCAGAATCTCTAATCAGTTCTTTAATGCTTCCATTTGATGCTTGTTAGGTCACTTTAGGAGTTAACTTGGGTGTTCTTATTAATGGTGATGTATGATGGTTATGTATTGCGAGTGTGGTATCTTCAGGAGAATATAACTTTAGTTATAATTGTATGTTTTTGGCGTATAAATATTTCGAACCTTGCGATGAGACGAACCAAATTTAGAAGGATTTATGCCGTTCTATATAAAATGCCAGATGCTCCGTGAAAGTGCCAATGGCGGTTGATACAGCCAATGGTTGTGGCATCTCCAAAACTTCTTCCCTGTGAGGATTGCATATGAAGAATTCCCCTAGATTCCATTTGTTTCAAAAGAACAATAAACCATTAGCAATGTTCTCAACAGCGTTACATTCCTCTGAGAATTCTAAGATTGACACTTCCTTGATGATATTACCATCACAACTTATAAACGAAGGCACCGTGTCCTCATGATCAACAAGTAGGATATGAGGTTCTTCATCAGCAGCGGCAGCTGGTGTAGTTTTCAGAAACAGATCTCAAACGCCCAAGTAATTCCGCGGGCAATTCCAGAAAAATGTCATAGAAGATTTAATCAGAAACTTGTTCCTTCGTCGGTTTGATGCAATTTTTAACATCCATTTGGTTCTCTTCAATCGAAAACTATCACTTCTGCATGTAAAGCTACTTGAGTTCCCTACAGCCTGTAGTGAATCTACACTTTGAGGGGATAATTAAATAGAATAATTAACTTGAAGCTAATAGCCTATGAATAGCTCAGTTAAAATAACATGAATTAAGAAAGAGAGCAAAACAGAGGAGTAGCTACTTGATGATGCGGAAACGTTAAAGGTTGAAAGATAGACGAAACTAAAATTTATAAATGATAATTTTTTATTGAATAAGTCTGAATTAACAAAATTAGGGTTTTGTTGAAGTGGAATTTCTAGAACCAATTCTTACTGGATTTATCGGGTATGTGAACTGCCAAGGTTTGGTTTATCGCGTCGCTTACCAATGGTCAATTGCTTCGCAATGTTCACACTTTGGGTACAGCTTCATGGCGAGTAATCTCTTCATCGGTTTGCTTTGCACCACATGGTCTACAGAATGTATCTGCACGTCGAGACATGTACTAGTTGATTTGGGATCGTAGAACTGATGGAGCACCCCTAGTATCTTTTGACTTCAAGATTGAGGAATTTATAGAGACTCCTCTTCCAGATTTTGGGTGCCTACGTGCACATTATACGAAATTTATGTTGATTGATCTGAAGGGATTCTTGGCTATTGTTAGTTTTTCATCTGCCACGCACATCGAGACATGGGTTCTGAGAGATTATGAGAACACAGAGTGGGTTAAAGAATATAGATCTAATACTCAAATTTGGGCAAGATAAAAGATTTCTGTTGGGTTTTTCAATCGCTGGCTTTCGTGTGAAGCTTATTGACACGGGATAAGTGTTTTGCGTAGTAAATCCGTGCAGCACTTAGACGACTTCTTAACACACAAGTCGCTAAATAAGTATAGAACACTTCTCAACCTAGTTAAGCAAGAATGCTTTGCGGAAAATGCTAGATAGAAGTAGAGCAATGTGGCTAAAAATAGATTTTATAATACACAATGAATAAATTACAAGAGAGTTAGAGAGCTTTTTGTGTGTGCTTGAGTGTTTGTGTGTGTGGTGTGGTTGGTGGGCAAATGAGAGGGCTCACCCCTATTTATAGACTTGGGTGCAAGGTTCTTGAAGTTTCCATGCAACTTGCACAAATATCTCCTGAGAGGCTAAGTGAAAAGTCCTAAAAAGTTCTAACTATCTACAATATTGTAGAGAAGTCTAGATCTTGGGCCTAGGGTGATTTGCTAACCGCACCACGGATGGCTTTATATGTTGGTGGCCCACTTCTAAGCGCAACCCGCTTCTAAGTACATCCTGCCTTTCGTGCTAAGTACATCCCACTTCTAAGCGCACTCCACATCGAGGAGGATTTTTTCTAAGCGGACCCGTGTGCGCGGAATTAACCTCCAATTGCAGGAAATTTGAGCGGCCCGTGACATTATGCTCATAAGCAGCTATTTTTTCTTGATATTGAAACAAACCGCCTCTGGTACATGCAATGTCCAATTGCAGAGCCTATTTGGTTGTACAGGCAACATTCTTTCTCTCAGATACTTTGGCTATCCAATTGCAGAGGTTTCAGATTACGTATTACTTTTTGAAGATGGCTCCTAGGATCTATGTTACGCCACATAATACTACTAATTGTAATTTATCTCACTGTGCTTAGTACTTTGTGTGTGATTCCTTTGTCTGGCAATTGCTTCAATATTATGAAGCAGTCTTTTGACAGATGCCAAGTTTTCGTCAACTAGAGAATGAGGAAGAAGGACGAGAAGCATGTTGTCCTAATTGATACTTTTGAAATAGTCATTACGTGTAAAGAAACGTAAATAAAACACCTAAAGCCTTCGTCAATATTCAGGCTCTCTTTTTTTTTTTCCCCTTCTTCCTTTCTCTCTCTGTAGACCATTCAAAAAACTTGGTCCCCAAATATAAGCTAGTGGCTTATTCGAAGAAGAGGATTTTCTCCATCACAAGCCTTCACTGATGAATTGCGGTCGAAAATTTCTTAGCTGATTAGAACAAAACTTTAGTTTCCCTATAGATTAACCATGCAAAATTGCAAATTTTACACCTCTTGGGCTATATGAGTAGTAAATTTCGCAGTCCAGCGGCAAGAAGAAGAAGAAATTTGTAGAGCAAGAAGCTGACCTTTTTACCATATGGCCTACGGGTTAAAACCTTCTATCACAAGCCTTTACTTGCCATGCTTGTGCCATCCACTCCGGGGATCCCAGCATAATATACTGTAATTTAGAAACGGTGAAGGCTCTCGATTAGCTCAAAGGTTTGGGGTTTGGAGTCTGGAGTTTCCTTTAAATGAGCCCATTGGACTGAGTGGAGCAGACTTAGCTTTGGGCTTTTCAGATCATCTATCGCGAGTGGTGCAATAAGAACCCCTCTGAAATCCTCAAAAGGAAACCCCTTTAAGGGTATCTTCCAAAATACGCATTAATTTCTAACCAAAATAATTTGTTTCTTCAACTTTCTCAGTTCTTACTTTTATCTCTTTTTCTTTCTCTGTCTCTAAAATCTCAAATTCTATTAACAAATTCCCATCTCTTAGTGCATTTGATTTTATTTTCCATCATCTTGTTATTGCTTATTGTCTTTAAAAACAAAACTCAATATGGTTTTTTTAAATGAGAATTTTGAAAATAAAAATGACTATAAGAAGTGTTTGCAGAATTAAAGGTTAGCCAGCTTTTTGTTAATTTTTTTCAGATGCAAGTTTCATGAATCACGATTACATTTAAAATAGGGTGCGAACAGATTTTAAGTGAGAGAGAGAGATTATGCCTTAATTAAGGGTAAGAACATGAAAAATAAAATAAAATAAAATAAAATAAAAATAAAAATAAAACAGCAGAATTTCAGTGGTTGCCTGTAGCGCCACTCATCTATCAAATATACCCCTTTGTAGTTTTGAAATATTTCAAATTTCCCCTTGCAAATTTAAAGATTTGCTGAAGCAACTAAAGATTGTATTATAATTTTGAAAGTTACTAACATATAAAATAGTGCAATCTAAAGATTCTGGTTTCACCACGGGGCACAACAATCCGCATGTCTTAACGCTCATTAGGTCCCTTGACGACGCAATAATTACATCAATCTAATTGTAATAGATGATAGAATTACGAAAACAGCTTCACATCCTCAAGATTTTTTGATTCTTCGAAGAGAAAAAGGCCGTGCTTTCACTTTTCATTGTTAAGGGAAGTGATTATGTTACCCTTGCACAGTTTTTTTGTGCATAGAAGCCCATATCTTTATGTTACGAGACGAATTACATAATAGGCAATAAAAACTAAGCCCCAGTTGTTGCTGAAACTGTATTGGTGGCGTTTATTCCTCCGAGATATATTTGTGCATTCCTTTTGGAACGCCAAATCCTTCTGAAACGCCAGTATGATTGTAAGAAATGAACTGAGTGCTGTTTAATAAACAGATTTTGCAAGTCATCGGCCATGAGAACAAAAGCTTCAACATCAGTAAGCGCTTGAATTGTTCTGGTTGATACAGGAAAGTTAGAAGAGTACGGGTCAGCCTGAAACCAAGCAACAAGTTCTTCTCCACAGAAGTCCCCGCCTTTCAGATGATGATTTTTGTGATCGCGGTGACCAGTCCTCTGAGATCCAGTTCTTACAGTACTGACAGAAGTGTAGACCCTCAGCTTGCCCTGCACCACGAAGAGCATCTCATCAACTGGATTACCCTCCCGGCCAATGTAAGAGCGCTCATTGTAGTAAGCCAGCTTCAAACATTCACAGAGGGAATCCAGTGTTGCTTCATTGAACTTCTTCAGCTCTTGCACCTTGATGTATAAACATTCAAGAATAAGCATACGAGTAGAATGCTGACACGAGGCCAAGAGCAATCAGTATATTAATTAATAGCTACTAGGAAAAGGAACTCACTTGTTTTATCTGTTCTAAACAGAGTTCACGTTTTATGTTCCTTTTAAGGTCCTTGGGAAGATTGAGCAAATTACTTGCTACATCAATGCGTGGGATTTCTTGCCATTTATATGGCTGGTATTTCTTGAATTCCATTTGGAATTTCTCAGATAGCTGCCGCGAGGACATCCACTGCTCTATCTCTCGTTCCTTCAGTCTCACATTCTCCGACTTTATAGTTACAGACTGTAGATACATCTGTTTTACAGAACCATAGTTCAAAGCAAATAAAATTTACCATGCTACATCTTAAGCAATAGAGAAAAAAATACATAGATAAGAATTTTAATTAACCTCCATATTTCCTATAAAAAGGACAAAGAGCACCATGGAGTAGGTGATTATGGAAATTACGAAGATATTTTCCCCTGGAGAGGCACTTGGTTGCAGGCTTTGACCAAAACTACTGCAAAAGTGATAGGCAATGCACATGTTAAGTTTTCACTTCAATTAAAATCTTAGGCCAATACACAGGCACAAGGGCTAAATTCCTGAGGGGGGGAAACAAAAAAATACTGCAAGAGGTTCAGATATGACGAAAAAGAGAACCTAATCACATTGTAACATCATCAAACCTTAACCCCAGCACCCAAAGATAAGCAGTATCTTTAATTTAATTCACAAACCTGAGACTTTGCAGGCCCCATAAAAAGCAATAAGGGAACTTTTTTTTTTTAAAAAAAAAAAATCCACAATTTGAAGTTGAATTGATTCTTTAAATATTTTAAAAAAAAAAATCAATATGGTTTTTTTTTTTGAGAATTTTGAAAATAAAAATGACCCAAAAAAAGTGTTTGCAGAATTAAAGGTTAGCCAGCTTTTTGTTAATTTTTTTCAGATGCAAGTTTCATGAATCACGATTACATTTAAAATAGGGTGCGAACAGATTTTAAGTGAGAGAGAGAGATTATGCCTTAATTAAGGGTAAGAACATGAAAAATAAAATAAAATAAAATAAAATAAAAATAAAAATAAAACAGCAGAATTTCAGTGGTTGCCTGTAGCGCCACTCATCTATCAAATATACCCCTTTGTAGTTTTGAAATATTTCAAATTTCCCCTTGCAAATTTAAAGATTTGCTGAAGCAACTAAAGATTGTATTATAATTTTGAAAGTTACTAACATATAAAATAGTGCAATCTAAAGATTCTGGTTTCACCACGGGGCACAACAATCCGCATGTCTTAACGCTCATTAGGTCCCTTGACGACGCAATAATTACATCAATCTAATTGTAATAGATGATAGAATTACGAAAACAGCTTCACATCCTCAAGATTTTTTGATTCTTCGAAGAGAAAAAGGCCGTGCTTTCACTTTTCATTGTTAAGGGAAGTGATTATGTTACCCTTGCACAGTTTTTTTGTGCATAGAAGCCCATATCTTTATGTTACGAGACGAATTACATAATAGGCAATAAAAACTAAGCCCCAGTTGTTGCTGAAACTGTATTGGTGGCGTTTATTCCTCCGAGATATATTTGTGCATTCCTTTTGGAACGCCAAATCCTTCTGAAACGCCAGTATGATTGTAAGAAATGAACTGAGTGCTGTTTAATAAACAGATTTTGCAAGTCATCGGCCATGAGAACAAAAGCTTCAACATCAGTAAGCGCTTGAATTGTTCTGGTTGATACAGGAAAGTTAGAAGAGTACGGGTCAGCCTGAAACCAAGCAACAAGTTCTTCTCCACAGAAGTCCCCGCCTTTCAGATGATGATTTTTGTGATCGCGGTGACCAGTCCTCTGAGATCCAGTTCTTACAGTACTGACAGAAGTGTAGACCCTCAGCTTGCCCTGCACCACGAAGAGCATCTCATCAACTGGATTACCCTCCCGGCCAATGTAAGAGCGCTCATTGTAGTAAGCCAGCTTCAAACATTCACAGAGGGAATCCAGTGTTGCTTCATTGAACTTCTTCAGCTCTTGCACCTTGATGTATAAACATTCAAGAATAAGCATACGAGTAGAATGCTGACACGAGGCCAAGAGCAATCAGTATATTAATTAATAGCTACTAGGAAAAGGAACTCACTTGTTTTATCTGTTCTAAACAGAGTTCACGTTTTATGTTCCTTTTAAGGTCCTTGGGAAGATTGAGCAAATTACTTGCTACATCAATGCGTGGGATTTCTTGCCATTTATATGGCTGGTATTTCTTGAATTCCATTTGGAATTTCTCAGATAGCTGCCGCGAGGACATCCACTGCTCTATCTCTCGTTCCTTCAGTCTCACATTCTCCGACTTTATAGTTACAGACTGTAGATACATCTGTTTTACAGAACCATAGTTCAAAGCAAATAAAATTTACCATGCTACATCTTAAGCAATAGAGAAAAAAATACATAGATAAGAATTTTAATTAACCTCCATATTTCCTATAAAAAGGACAAAGAGCACCATGGAGTAGGTGATTATGGAAATTACGAAGATATTTTCCCCTGGAGAGGCACTTGGTTGCAGGCTTTGACCAAAACTACTGCAAAAGTGATAGGCAATGCACATGTTAAGTTTTCACTTCAATTAAAATCTTAGGCCAATACACAGGCACAAGGGCTAAATTCCTGAGGGGGGGAAACAAAAAAATACTGCAAGAGGTTCAGATATGACGAAAAAGAGAACCTAATCACATTGTAACATCATCAAACCTTAACCCCAGCACCCAAAGATAAGCAGTATCTTTAATTTAAACCACAAACCTGAGACTTTGCAGGCCCCATCGTAAGCAATATGGGAACTTCCCTACGAAACTGGTGACATCCACAATCTGATGCTGAATTGCTTCTTTAAATATTCCAAAATCGAAGGCCAGATCATCTCGACAAAGATCATTTACAGAAAAGAACCATTGGTTGTCTATTGAATTCTCATGGCTACAATAAAAAGACCTACGACTGCATCCAGTGGTAGAAACAGAGCAGGCATGCTCCCAACATATCATCTCTCTTGCTACAGCAGAAAAGTACCATAGAGCTCCGAATACCTAAATTAAGGACCAGGACTTCACTTGTTGATAAAGAAAATATGTGCACAATTGAGACATAATGATATATCTTTGCTGAATAGTAATAAAAATTACATTATAATGTATCAGAATCATGCATATTTTTAATGATATGGTTTAACTTACATGACCACCATTCAGGTAAAGAAGAAAATTGAAAGCAGCTTTGGCCCATTTAGCTTCTGCAAGTATGCCTGATACCCTTGTGGCTTTTGTAAATAATGTGTAGCATCGAGTAACTCTTAACAAATATTGAAGAAGAAAGAAGTTCATTGGAAACATAAAGTTCTGGACTCCGAGTTCTGGTATGTCAATAATTAAAATCAGCAGCACCTGGACAAATTAGTTAGTACAGCAAGTTTAGTCTTCAGAGTCCGCAACTAATGCTAATAATTACAGGGGACTATAAATTATGACTGCGGACACGAAGCACATTCACAATCAACTGCGCTGCGCCCAAGGGGCTTACTAGTACCATATCCAAAGACCAAATACATGTAGCTTAATTACCAGAGGAAGGGGAAGAACGACAAGAAGATCAATCAGAGAGAAGTGCCAGAAATGTTTCACTTCGATTTTAGGTGAAGCGGTAGGCAGAAGGTAGTTAACATATGTCAAATAAACGATAGCGGATATTGAATGGAGAGCAATAGCCGTGATACGCAACTCTCCGTCGAAACCAAGGCACTTTCGCTCAGCAGCGATTGTCGGAACATAAAAGAACACTGGATCCACCGAAATAATCATCACACATGATATTAGAAAAACCCAGTACCCGTAAGGCCTCTGCGGGTCATGTATTTTCTTCAGAAGAAGAAAGCATTTTGCCAAAAAATGGTTACAAGATTGGGCTAGTTTTTTAATTTCAACTCCAGACTGTAAGCCTCCTTGAAAATGTCCGGAAACCGGATTTGCACCTTCCTCCAACCTTAAGTCTTGAGACCTGACGGAAACATGCATTAGTTAGAAATCAGTTCATAGAAAAGCCGTTCTAGGATTAATTATAAATTAAATTTATAGCGAAAGTGACATATATAGTAAAACCCACTTACATGATCAAAATAATCGAAGAAGCGAACTTCGTGTGGCTGCAAATCTGATTGGGCACTTTTCCATCAAAGTGTCAATTTATGCAGGTTGGACAGCTGAGGCTTGGAGTGGAATGGTAAGGTTAAAAAAAATAAGTAAATAAATAAATGTGGGTTGACTCAGTCAATTAGTCGTGAATTAGCCAAAGACTTTGAATTCTTTAGTCAATATTGGTCAGCTTGAGCACAAGTACAATAAAAAATTGAAAAAAAAAATGTAAATCTTTTTGTTCTTTCAAACTTTTCAGCTTTGTATTAGCTTCATGTTAATTTTCTATTTAAATTTATCCCTGAAATGTAGATTGATAATGGTTTGCTGTTCTTTCGAAATTAACGGCATCTAGTGGAACTCTTCATAAACAATACTCCCAGAGGAGAAGTTTGTTGACAGATTACTCTGTCTAGCAACTGTTTCAAAATTTTGTAGCGGTCATTGAACAGATGCCAAGCTCAGTGGTCACCAAATTTTCTTCAACTAAAAGAATGAAGAAGAAGAAGAAAGAGAAGCTCGTTGCTCTAACTGATACTTATACACAGTCATTACATACAAAGAGAACATACACAAAACACCTAAAGCCTTCATCTATTTGCTGGCTTTTTTTTCCCCCCCTCTTTTAACTTCTTCTATAGACCATTCAAAAACTTGGTCTCAATATCCTATACCCCAAATTTGAGCCAGCTGCTTACTCGAAGAAGAGGATTTTCTCCATCTTGACAGACGTAGTAGGAAAGTTAACACTTCCGATGGATCGTTCAGAGAATACGAAGCTTTAGTTTCCTTCGGAGTTGAAGATACAATTATCGGATACCCTTGGCCTCTACCCTTTATAACCTGAAAATTTGGAAAAAGTATACCGAATATAAACAATTACGCCCCCATCAAAACTTTTATACTTTCTGTGTAGTGTGTGTGTGTGTACAACTAGCCGATAAAAATACCTTGAAAGCGTCTTCATCAGTGCGATCATCGCCAATGTACAGGGGGAGAACATCGTTGGGATTGCTCAGCCCTAGAGTGTCCAGTAAATATTCAAGGGCATGACCTTTATCCCATTCAATAGAGGGTCGAATTTCCATGACCTTTTACGTGCAAAAATTCGAAAAATAATGGTGAGTTATTGAGAGCAAATTCAGAATCAACAGCTGAGATTCATCGTAACTAGTAAGTTGAAAAATTAATTAATCCTACCTTTTTACCCTCACTTAGATCAAAATCAGGATAGTTCCTCAACACAGCTTTCGCCTTCTCTTGTAATATACTGTAATCCTGCATGCCATGTAAAAATTAAAATACTATAAATTCCTTGTGGAGGAAGCTCTAGCTGTCAAGTGAAATTTTTTTGGGAGAGGGGGAAAAAAAAGAAAGAAAGATGAGGCCTATATAATTTCCGATTTTTATTACCTCTTCTCGGACTTGTCTGAAATGCACAGAGATGCAGAATCGATTGTCCTCAATCCTTGCACCTTGTATTTTCTTGGTTTCTTCTTCCAATTCTTTGATTATCTGTTACCATTAATCAAATTCGTTATAATACAGGAGGAGGTGCAAGTGCAAGGAAAATGAAAAATAAGAAGGTTAGCTATTTAATTACCTCCTGAATTGCAGGCAAAAATTTCTTAGCAGGCTGAAAGAGAACTTCATTTCCCTATAGATTAATAAATATAACCATGTGAATTTTACACCTTAAGGGTTAGAAGAGTTAGCAAGTTAATAAAGCAAGAAGAAGAAACTGACCTTTTTACCAGGGACTAGGGTGTGGTACTTTCCCTCACAAGCCTTAACTGGCCTTGGTGGTGCCAGTATGTCCATTCCATGGCTCCCAGCATAATACACATTACACAACTCTACAAATCCCATAACCTGAATTCAAGATAATAAGGAGCTGTAAGTTTTAAGGTTTGAATCATTGGCGGGACCACACTAGGTCAAGGGGAGCACGTGTCCCTCTTCCTTTTGAGAATTGTTTTTTGGTATAATATCAAAGCTGCCCATGCTAATTTAAAAATTCACTAATCTGCCCCTAATAATTTGGAGGTTTTCCGTAATTTCACTTATAATGTTAAAACTTTTCGTACCTTTTCTCGGCTCCTACCACTAATAATAGCAGTTGGAAAATACTTTGCAACTTCACGCACGGCCGCACGCATCTGAAAAATATAATAATAATATTTTTAATTAATTAATCAAACTCGTAATATATAAATTTGGAATATTATTATGAATATCAAATCCCTTAATCAAAGAGTGTTGATATTAATTACCTCATCAGACATAAAGACGCGATCGGGATCGTCAACAATTGGTGAAAGAGTGCCATCGTAATTTAAAAACACAGCAATCTTCTTCTCTTTCGCTGCCTTCATCATCTTATCAAATGAGCCTAGAGCTGAAGGATGTTCCATCTATATAACAATAATATACGAAGGATTTAGTCTTAATTAATGTTGGAAAAAGATAAAAATAAAATTAGTATCGTTACTATAAAATAAAAATTATCAGCTGCAAACAACAAAATAAAAAATAATATTGTATTATTTAAAATTTACATTATAAAGTGAGAACAAGTGCACTAAAGAATAACTCATAGATTACAATACATAGCCTCCAACTTTTACATTAAAAAACCTCCCTAACTTCTTGTTACTAATTCTTAAGTTTTTAATTCTGACCTCCAACTTATGACATATTATCTTGTATACCCTAAAACTTATGATACCAACAACTGAAAACTTGTGAGTATGTCAAAAATTTGGGGTAGTCAACGGAGAGCAGGAAGTGTTATACCAACAGCGCTGTGTTGTGGATATAGCTCTTATTACAAGATTGATTTTTGCTCCTCATGTACGGTTACAAATCAACATAGAAAAACAATGATGATGAAAATTAATGAAACCCTACCATCCATGAATTATAACTTGCATCCGAAGTAACAGAATCGGGGGGATTAGATGTTGTTCTTTCATTTATGGAGTGATCTCCACCATTTTCATCATTGTTTTCTTTTGAGATAGGCTTCACTTTCTGTTTACTAGAAGGTGATCTTTGGAACCCCATTGCTTGACTAAGCTTTGCAAAGTTTATCTGAGCAACAAAAGGAAACGAACAGATTAAGAAAACAAACGAAGCAAATCAATGAATCTGAAGCCCATAAAAGCAGCTATTTAAATAAATATTTAACATGGTAATAACGTTATACAGTACCTGAATTTCACTAATCATACTGAATTTCTACTTGCTTCAAAATATGTACCTGCCAGAGAACCAATTATATCATCTAAATTGTATTTAAAAATGTTGTTGATATTATATTACCAATGTTGCTAATTGCTTTCAGATAACATAAAACAAAATAATATTTTGTTTTCCAAAATACTTTCGAACGCACTCTTCTGATAGTTGGAAAATAGGTGAAGTGAAGCTTTCGGGTCAAGATTTCAAAGGTCTGTGGTGTAATACAACAGCTGTCTATACGTATAAAAAAATTATTGAAGTACATTTTTTTTAAGGTCATTTTCAAGAAACAATTATGCCACAAGTGTTTGTGAACCGAGCCATTATCCATTATCCAAGAACAGCAAGTTTAAGGAAATAAATAAATGTCACTTTCCAGTTCCAAGGGTAACCACTTACGTCGAGGACAAAGTACAAATTGTGACAATATTAAAAGACAAAAGTGAGCAAATTAACACAATTGATCAAATAAGTTAGATTCGATGACTCAACATTACATGGCTAGTTAATTTCAAACTCGAGTATAGTTACAATCATCTGATTCGGATGACTGTGACATGAACTAGCTAGAAATTAAAGATTTTAAACAACATTAGATTTAAATATATGTAATATAGTAATAAATAATTAATAAATAGAATGTATGGCTCCACTTCAACTACCATGATAGCTACTTCATTTTCCAACAGAATTGAACTAGACTGATTTAATTTAAGGGCACAAAGACATTATTGACATGGGTCCTCTTCATGAGTAGCTCAGGGCATACGTTAACCGAAATCAACGTCTCTAATATTACATCACATAATTGTGTACTTGTCAATATATATATATATATATATATATATATTAAAGAAAGGAAAAAGGTAGTGTTCCTTTTTAGTCCCCAGGTTAGGCATCATTTACCAATTGGTCCTCAGACTTTTTCCTCAAGATCGCTTTGTTTATTGTGCTTGTAATAAAACTCTTACTACCACCAATTAAGATTTAACTATTCACCAGCCCAAATTGTACAAAGCCGAACAAGTAATTCATTTTTAATTGGAAAAGCAATTAGAAAGAGTGGTTGTGTACTCGTGTGTTCCGCTAATCACGACACCAAACAAAAACCCTAGCATGCATGCACATACGACAGGTCCCAGGAACACACGTGTATCCTACGAAGCCATGAATTGACTTGCCCTCTTTTGAAAAACTTCGCCATCCATGAGGAGTGAGGACCATGACTTTCTTTTAAACCGAAAGTATGAACAGAGAAAATTTTCACTTGGCAAAAAGAAAAGTTAAAAAATAAATAATAAAGAAAGAGCACAAAAAGACACATATCCCGTGTCCGACGCAAAAGTAACAATCGGAAAATCTTTTGGTGTTGTACGAATGACACGTTTTAGACAAAGATTAGACTTATCGAAAAGTCTCTCTTGGAAGCAGACAAAGGTGTCTGGGTCTAATGAAACTACTAGGAACTGCAGTTAAAACATTCATATATGTACAAAGTGACAAAGTCAAGTCTTGGATCATTTTAAATTGATTATAATGAAGAATGTTTTCGAAAGCTTCATAGTGACTTCTGTTCTAAGTAAAGCATCTATTGTTTTGACCTAATAATGCATTGACCGACCGGCCAATTAGGGCATTGGTTGCCATGTATCAAACAATGAACTTAATGATTTTGTATGAAACGTTTCTAAGGTAGTGTAAGAGCAGGTTTGAGATTTTTAATGTTTAATATTTTATAGACAGATGGTCGGTTTTTGTATATGATAAATCCAAACAAATAAATGACGAACTACACATAGCTAATGGCAAAGATAAAAACTTTTCTGAAAACACTGATAATTATAGTGAAAAAAAATTATTTTACTCTATTGTTAAGTCAAACTCTTTAATTTCTTGCGCTCTATTAGAAAACTCCTCGATGATGGGTGTCGAAGCCAACAAAAATAAATTTCTACTCTAAATAAATTGTGTATAGTGATTGAGCAGGGTCGTGTCCACAGAGATCGGTAATTATTTAAATCCTTTTGAAACGTAAAACATAAAATGGGGAAATTGTTGATACTAATAAAAATTAAATTAAAATAATAAGAATGCAAATTAAAGTTGTAATTCAAATTGGTGAAAGCTCTGGTTGAAGGAATTAACTCAGCTTGATTCGACTACTAATCATTAATTCAAATATAGATTATTATTACTTATGAATAGACTGGTTATAGCTACTGAGACCCTCTAATAGCCAATCTCTCCTTAACTAGTCGATAACCAAGGTACGACCGTTGGTTATTTCCCTAATCAATAGACAACCCTAGATACGATCATAGGATTTAATCAATTGACAGCCTGAAAAATCAGAGAGACCCAAATCATAATCAACACATATGATGATTCATTTAAATTAGATTGTTTATTCTCACAACACAACTCTCTACTATGTTATTTGTCACAAACATTAAAATCTTCATATGATGAATCTTTTAATTGACAATAGATTAAGTTGGTAATTAAATAGTGGCCAATTACCTAATTAACAAACATAATCATGAAACTAATTCAGAGAATAAACAAATACCCAAAAAGCAATAAAACAATTAAAGCATAAGAAAGATCTCACGGTAATGATGAATCAAAGCTTCATTATCCTTCAACCAAAAAAATAGGTTTAGTTTTTCATAGAGAGAAGAGAAAAATTAGATCTAGGGTTTCTTTTTTTCTCCAATCTAAATCCCCTATTTTTCACAATAGATTCCTCTCTTAAATACTCTCTCTCTCTTCTTCTCTAGAATTCTATTTAAAATAAAATACTAATATCTGAAATATTAAATTCGTAATTACAAAAATAACTAAAAATACAAAACACGTTAAACTAAAAACTGCAGGTCCGCAGTTGACAGCACGCGCCCATGCCTTATCAACAAAGTTCTTCTGACGCTCATAATTTCTCTAAGAGAACAATCATCCTTAAACATCATCTTATAGCTCAATTTTATCACCAATCAATAGAATTGCACCTATAAAAGTAAAACACAAGTAAATCACTATTATTAAGTGCAAAACATCGATATTAAGGAAAGTAAACAATGCAAAACTAGTGCATAAATTGCACTCTAACAAATATATTTAATTTATAAGGATAATGAAATTTTCAACAAGAAATCTTTGTATTTAAAATCAATAATCATTGTTTACTGTATATTAATAGTTGACTTTTTAAATATGAGTAACAAACTATTGAAAATATTAGTAAAATGAATGACATAGCAAATGTTTCACCATTTGAAATATGATTTTATATCACAACTTTATAAGTAAATTATTACTTTTAATTTAATGACTATGGCAGATTATATTGTTATCACAACCACACACAAAAACCATCTCCCTTCAACAAACTCAACCACCTCTGTGTATACCAAAATTTCCTAATTTTTGAAATCTAATGATAAAAAATCATTTACTAAACTTGACAAAAACCTTTGTTAAAGCTGCATGCGAAAGTGTATATGTCGTTAACGATTTCTGGTGTGGCTCAAATCATCTGAGGAGCCGTTTTATAATTTTAATTTTATGATTGGGGTTACTATTTTGATTAATCTGATGATTCATTGTTTGTACCATGCCTTAGACAAAAAAAGAGCCGGAAGAGATCACTGTAAAATAAATAAGAAACATCGAAAGTGCCATTCAATTCTAACAGATATCGTTTAAGAAGACAAAATAAAATCATATAAAATTAAAAGAGTCTTTTAATTTTAAAACAAAAAATTGAGTGTAAAGTCTCTGATTAGTGCTTTAATGCTTCGATTTGATTCTTTTTATGTTAGGTCACTTTTAGGAGTTAATTTGGGTATTCTTATTAGTAGCTACTCTGTTTTGCTCTGTTTCTTGATTCATGTTTTTTTAACAATGCTATTAGCTTCATGTTAATTTTTCTATTTAAATTGTTCCCTAAATATTTAGATTCACTACAGGCTTTATGGCACTCAAATAGCTTTTACATGCAGGAAGTGATGAGTATTCAATTGAAGAGAATCAAATGGATGTTAAAAATTGCAAACCGATGAAGGAACAAGTTTCTGATTATATAATCTATGACATTTTTCCGAGATTGGCAGCGGAATCACTTGTGCGTTTGCGATCTGTCTCTGCAAACTGGCGTGACATTATTGACAGCGTTTCTTTTGCTAGCAAGCGTTAATCAACACGAGCTGCTGCTGATGATGAAGGACCTCACATCCTGCTTGTTGATCACGAGGACGCCGTGCATTCGTTTATAAGTGGTGGTAATATCATCAAGGAAATTCCAATCTTAGAGTTCTCAGAGGAATCTAACGCTGTCGAGAATATTGCTAATGGTTTATTGTTCTTTCGAAAAAAATGGAATCTAGGGGAATTCTTTATATGCAATCCTCTCAGAGGAGAAGTTTTATAGATACCACAACCACTGGCTGTATCAATCGGCATTGGCACTTTCAGGGAACATCTGGCATTTTATGGAATGGGATTTGATTCTACAACCAATTCTTACAAGATTGTTCGGGTATGTGAACTGCCGAGGTGTGGTTTATTGTGTCGCTTACCAAGGTCAATAGTTGAAACCAAAGTTTACACTTTGGGTACAGCTTCATGGCAAGTAATCTCTTTGCTTTGCACCATATTGTCTACAGAATGTATCTGCATGTGGAGACATGCACTGGTTGATTTGGAACCGTAGAACTGATGGAGCACGCATAGTAGCTTATGCTCGCAAGCAGCTATTTTTTCTTGATATTGAAACAAACCGCCTCTGGTACATGCAATGCCCTTTGCCAGAAAGCTATAAATTTCACAAGAGCCTATTCGGTTATACAGGAAACACTCTTTCTCTGAGATACTTTGGCAATCCAATTGCAGAGTTTTCAGATAACCTTATGAAGATGGCTTGTAGCGTCTATGTTACGCCACATACTACAGCTGTTTGTATTTCTCAGTAGTTTGTAATTCATCTCACTGTGCTTAGTTCATACTTTCATGTGAAGATACAATTAGCATACACTTGTCCTGTACTCTTTATTTCCTGAAAAATTTTGTTATCAAGTACCTATTGTAAATTACAATGTGCAACAAAGCGTAAATCTTTTTGTACAACATAGGGTGGATGTACAACTAGTCTATGATTTCAATGACATGTAGTACAGTCAGTAAATCCTACTTTTTCACACTAAGATCAAATTCTGGATAGTTTTTCAGAGCAGCTTTCACTTTCTCTTGCAATATACTGACCATAGAACATATTACAGTAAAAATAATGAAAACATATAAAACATGTTTGGTTATCTATTACAAACAACCAAAGTTCTTATGTTATTAAACCAGGTATAAAAATTTGTTTAATGACAAACAAAAGTTATTTAAACCTGTTGAAATACTGCTCAGTTCAGCAGTTGACCAAAACACTTGCTGACTTTCTTGACAGATGGAGGAGTTGGTTAAAAATAGTTTGCTTCGGTTATCTGCTTGTAGCGCAGTGATTCTTGTATTGTGTTATTAAAGCCTGAAGAAAATAACCCTTTTGTACTTCTGTTCTAATTACGTTTCCCTGTTTTGATGTCGAATTTAGCTTAACAAAACCCATATTATTTAAAATTTCCTCCCCGTCTTGCTTACATCTCAAGCTATCGTGGCTATTTTGGCGAAAAATAGTTTGTTCTTGGGTACTCAAAAGAGTATAAAACCGTATAGGATTTTAACAAGAACCTCCAAAACAGTTACAATCATGCGTATACAGCAGCGCAACAGCTTTACCTTTGAACGTGGGACAGGGGATGAGGGTTGATACCTCAAGTTCAGGTGACATTATGTACTGATATAGAAAATATACAGACTACTGTTTCTTTCAACATACATGCTCCACAGCAAAATAAGCTTGCAAATTACAAGGAAATTTTGTTAGAAATAACTTGAATAGAGGTTGAATTAGTGGCAACCGGTAGATAGCAGATTGTTTTATACATATTATTCCTGATAACTTAGATTGGTCCACACTGTAGTACATAATGCATTTTGCCGTGCAATGTCATTTGCACATAGAGCAGTAATCATACTTTTCAGATAGATGTTAGCCCCACAACAAAACCACGCATATAATTTATAAACCACATAAATGATAAACCTATTGCCAGATGTATGAGCAACAAGATCAAACCAATCTATTGTTCATCATCGATGAGCTTAATCATGTCCACTTACACTGATTATATGTTGGCCTTACAATGATTATATGCTGGCCTTGGGAAACTTGGATATCCTACAGAAAAGTAGTGAAACTTCACGTTCTGATACTTAAAAGTTACTATTTCATTAAAAGATTTAGTTGCTGAAGAGTGGATAAACCTCAGCTGCAAGTCCCACTCAATTTCCTGGGTAGAGTTCCACGAGTTCTTGTTAGTCATAGAGACCTTAGTCGTAGAGACCTAACTGATTCATCATGTCATTGAATACAATTTTCAAGTCATCAGCCATAAGCATAAAGGCATCAACATTTGTAAGTGCTTGAATGGTTCTGTTTGACTTAGGGATGTCAAATGAGAAGCGGTCTCTCAAAGCCCAGTCAATAAGTTCTTCTCCATAGAAGTCGCCATCTTGCAGAAGATCTTCTTTCCTTGTGTTTTTGCCATCATATCTTTTATGATCAGAGCTTGTTGAGCCACTTTGTATATCCTTAAAGGTGTAGGTGCGCAGTTTGCCTTGCACTACAAAGATCATCTCGTCAATTGGGTCTCCTTCACGAATCAAGTGAGTGTGCTCGGTGAAGAAAGTTGGTTTTACGCAATCGCATAGAGCATCCAATGTTACTTCATTTAGCTTCCTGAACCCTTGTACCTTGATAAAAATTCAAGAAAAAGGATGAGAATAAATCTGAGACCCAGCTATACGAGTGTGAACTAGCATTCAAGGATTAACAACTAATCTGATGGGTGAAATGCCAAAAATTACATTTAATTTCTATATCCATTTCAATTTCCCAAAGCTTGGTTACTAATGGAAAGGAGCCCTAGATAGACAAAAAGAAACTCACTTTCTTTAGCAGATTCCAGCAAAGTTCGCGCTTTAGTTCTCTTCTGAGTTCATTGGGAAGATTATTGAGTAGATTTTGTACATCAATGTAATCAGTTTTTCGCCGTATGTATGACTTATATTTCTTCACCTTTTGCTGGAGATTCTTGGAGAGCTTCTGAAAGGGCTGCCATTCCTCAATCTCCCGTGGCTTCAATGTCATCTCCTTTCCTAACTTTAGATATCTCTGTTTGACAAGAAGTACGGTTCATAAAATTCAAATTTATTCCATGGTTCAACTCAATCATAAAAAAAACTAAACTGAGAGATTTAAAAAAAAAGGAAAAAAGTAAATAGCAACCTGCATATTTCCTATTAGAAGGGCAAACAACAGGAAACCAGAGCTGACAACCAAAATCACAAAGATGTTTTCCTCGACATTGCCACTTGTTTGCAGATTGTGACCTAAATTACTGCAAAAAAACAAATCCGATTATAATATATCAGAGAGTGATCTTGAAAGTTGTCAATTATAAATGTTTGAAAGTAATGAAATTTGTATGGTAGATGACACACTTCAACAAGTGAACTGAAAATATGACCCAACTCATGGAGGGACTGCTAATAGATGAAACAGAATGAAAATTTCAGCATCCCAAAATAAGACAGGAAACTGTATCCATAACAGAAAAAATTAACTCCACAGGCCACTCACAGTGCTGACCTAATGAGTACCACATAAGACAAAACTAAGTTGTCACATCAACAATGGTTATATGGTCCGGAAAAGTCTATACAAAGAGTTACAATCACTCAACTAGGGTATCAATTGTACTCCCATTCGCTTTCCTTCTACATTCTCTTTCTCTAATAGTACCCGTGACCTGACATACCTTCACTCTCTCTCAAATTAACTATCTAGAAGAATGTTAATAAAATGAAGGTATATGAAAGTTCAGGGTGAATGCTTCGGTCTGCCTAGCAGCATTAAGGAAAAACCACAAGCCACTTGAGTAGAGCACTCAGAACAGAATAAATGAATAGGCAGCAGATAATTGCACAATAAAACTGGAAATGGATCATCAAGAATAAAATTTCTTGGTATATTGGCTTGGCTCAGTAAGTGTAAAAGAAACAGCAATTGCTTTGGCACAAACCAATAATCTTAAGATAAGAAAGATACATCACCAATGACAAATAGAGAAAACCACATCATCCCACCTGCCACCAACAAGAATAGTATCACCCATGCACAAACCTGAGATTTTGCAGGCCCCATATAAAACAATGTAAAATCTTTTGCAGAAAGTTTTTCCCCTCCAGTATACCAGACTCAAGAGCACCATGGAATATTCCAAAATCATGGATTGTCGCATTTCGCGTCTTCATTGGGCAGAATTCATTTAAAAATGTATAGTCTTCTAAATTGTCATGACAATTAAAAGAACAATGGCTCCGTCCAGTATAATTTATGCAGGCTTTCGTCCAGCATTCAGTTTGTCTTTCTATAGCCATAAAATACCATAAGCCTCCAAATACCTAAAAGTACCAGCAAGTCAGTTGTTGAACAATAAGATGTGTTCAGGTGAGAGAAAGCTTGAGAAATAATTGTACGTGTAATGATATCGAAATTTCAAGGTAAATACTTACATTAGCAGCTTGCAGGTAAACGAAAAGATTGAATGCAAATCTGGCCCATGTAGCTGTAGCATGTTTGCGTAAACTCCTCATAGCTGTTGAAAACAATGCATAGATTCTTATAATCCTTGCCACATATTGGATGAAAACAACATGCTTAAAAGACCTCACTGAATCCACAAATTTTGGGGCGCCCATAGTTTCAATGAGAAGAGTTCCCGCCATCTGCATTGAACAAAGCAAACCTAAAATGTTAATAGAAACCAAGATAACCATCTATATATTTATTAGTAATAGTTAAAAATAACTGTAGAAGAATCTATCTCACCTGTGTAATGGGAAGGAAGATTAGAAAGTCAAATATGATGAAGCACCATTGATTTTTGTGTGAGTTCTCTCCAATATGCATCAAATAACTAGCAAACGGAACGCAAACAATGATAAGCACATGAATGACAAGAAGAACAGAGCTGAGCACATTAACAATGTCCAACAATTGGTAGTGCAAATCAAGGCACTTTTTCAAATTATTGATCACAGGAAGGTAGAAAAACAAAGGATCGACTGATATTACAGTCACAACCAATATCATTTGCATCCAATCAAAGTACGGCCACCGTAGGAAAATATTTTTCATTTTGTAGAGTAATCTTTTGACATTGGATGTTGTCAACTCTGTAAAGCCACTAGGTTCATAAATTTCGAGAGCAGAAGATGGATCTCTTTTAGACTTCCCGGAAATTGAAGCGCCACTAGGTTCATAAATTTTGAGAGCAGAAGATGGATCTCTTTGAGACTTCTTGGAAATTGAAGAGCCACTAGGTTCATTAATTTCGAGAGCAGAAGATGGATCTCTTTGAGACTTCCCGGAAATTGAAGAGCCACTAGGTTCATCCATTTTGAGACCAAAAGATGGATCTCTTTGAGACTTCTCGGAAAATGAAGAGCCACTAGGTTCATAAATTTCGAGAGCAGAAGACGGATCTCTTTGAGACTTCGCGGAAATTGAAGAGCCACTAGGTTCATCAATTTCGAGAGCAGAAGATGGATCTCTCTGAGACTTCCCAGAAATTGAAGAGCCACTAGGTTCATCAATTTCAAGAGCAGAAGATGAATCTCTTTGAAACTTCCTGGAAATTGAAGAGCCACTAGGTTCATAAATTTCGAGAGCAGAAGATGAATCTCTTTGAGACTTCCCGGAAATTGAAGAGCCACTAGGTTCATAAATTTCGAAAGCAGAATATGGATCTCTTGTAACCACTTTCGCCACACTGAACAAAACGCAAGTAGTTCAAAGATCAGTTCTTAAAATAAATAAAGCCTATTTTTGTTATATATTAATGGAATGCAAGGACAATAATTTATATTTCGGCGATCCATCCTAAGGGGACTTCAATGTCTTTAAAACCTTCGGAGGAGAGTTCCAATGATCTTTATTTTCACACTGAACCGTTTAGGTGGAAGCGTCCTTTTGTTCACTTTGCCTCGTTGAGGTAAAGGTGTCTTTTCATTCACTTTGCTTTGTTGAGGTACAGGCGTCTTTTCCTTCACTTTGCTTCGTTGAGGTACAGGCGTCTTTTCCTTCACTTTGCTTCGTTGAGGTACAGGTGTCATTACCTTCACTTTGTCTTGTTGAGGTAAAGGTGTCTTTTCCTTCACTTTGCTTCGTTGAGGTATAGGCGTCTTTTCCTTCACTTTGTCTCGGAGAGGTACATACAGTGGCGATGGTCTTCTCTTGGGAAACCTGAATTTCCTGTAGAACATTATATAGCAATCCAGTTAGTCAATGATAAAACTAACCCTAAAATCGAACACTAATCCAAATGACAGCATAATGATTGCCTTCTAGTATAATGCCGCCAGGCCAATTGTATGACCAATGCTGCCTGATTCATCTTCTCATTGAACACAATTTTCAGGTCATCAGCCATAAGAGTAAAGGCTTCAATATTTGTAAGAGCTTCAATGGTTTTGGTTGACTTGGAGAATTCAAATAAAGAGCAGTCTCTCAGAGCCCAATCAACAAGTTCTGCTCCATAGAAGTCAGAATCTTCCAGATGATCCCTTTTCCTTGTGGAGCCATTTGTTAAATCATTAAAGGAGTAGGTCCATAGGTTGCCTTGCATCACGAAAATCAACTCATCAATTGGGTCTCCTTCCCGGATAATGTGAGCGTGCTCAGTGAAGAAAGTTGGTTTGACACAATCACACAGAGCATCCAATGTTTCTTCCTTTAGCATCCTGAACTCATGTACCTTGATAGATATTCAAGAATAAGAATGAGAATATATCCCCTCCCCAGCAATACAAGTGTGGACTAGTATTCAGAGGCTAATAGTTACAACTTGTTATGGCTACTAACCTGATATGCTAAAAATGATGTTCAATTTCCATTGGCTTGGTTACTTATGAATAGCTATTTGCGAACTCCTACTGTATTGAACATTTTGTTTTATTTCCTAGTCTTCTCTCCAAAATGTTGGTAAGATATTAGTTTCTTCTTTGCTAATTTCATAAATTGATAATCAAAGGAAAGAAGTGACAAGAAAATTTTATGTCTACCACGAGCATAGATGAGCAATTCTAGAGAGATAAAAGAAGCTCACTTTCTTTAGCAGATGCCAGCATAGTTCTCGCTTTATTTTCTTTCCGAGTTCCTTGGGAATATTATTGAGTAAATTTTCTATGTCAATGTGATTGGTTTTTCGCCGTATGTAAGGCTTATACTTCTTCATCTCTTGTTGGAGATTCGCGGAGAGGTTTTGGAAGGGCTTCCACTCCTCTATCTCTCGAGGCTTCACTGTCATCTCCTTTAATCTGACAGTTCTGGACTGTAGATATATCTGTTTGACAAGAACCAAAGTTCATGAAAATAAAACTTCATATAGTGGTTCAACTCAAGCATATGAAAGTAAATAAAGACGTAACAACAAAGAAAGACATAGAAACCTGCATATTTCCAATCAGAAGGGCAAAGAACAGGAAACCGGAGCTGACAACCAAAATCACAAAGATGTTTTCCCAGACATCGCTACCTGATTGCAAGTCGTGACCTAAATTACTGCAATTAGTTAAATTCATGAGGCATTAATCTTACAAGTTGCAACTTCCATATGTTTGAAAGTAGTGAAGCTTTATGGCAGATGACAGTTTGATAAACGAGAATAAGAAAATAAAAATTTTAAATTTAAAAATATGGCTCAACACGTTGAGGAAGGGCTTATAGATGCAACCAAATGAAAATTTCAGCAGAAGAAAAGGAATGTGTTTCCAGAAAACATAAAGTTTCACAAGCCATTTACCATAATCTTGCAACAAGTACCAGATAATAAGCCAACACTCAGTTGCGTACATGGTCAGGAAAAGGCTATGTGAAAGCATACCCAAACACTCAACCAGAGTATCAAATTAATTCCATTCTCTATTCAACTTCATTCCCTTTATCTCTAATACCAATGACCTGTTTTAAACCTCCATTCACTCCCAAATCAATCATCCGAATGTGATTGAAAATGGAGATAGGTGACTGAAGCAGGACAATGATAAAATAAACAGAGAGGCAGTAGACATTGCACAATAAAATTGATAATGCCTGAGCTACAATTGGTATTCTTAATATATTGGTATTGTTAAAGAACGGCAATTGAATTGATCATAAAAAAATGATGTTAACATTAGAAAGATTTATCACCAATGACAAATGGCGATAACCTCATCACCTGAACATACTTCCACCAGGGAGATAAGCATCATACGTGCACAAACCTGAGATTTTGCAGGCCCCATACAAAACAATGTAAAAGCTTTTGCAGAATACTTGTCCCCTCCACTATACCAGACTCAAGAGCACCATGGAATATTCCAAAGTCATGGATTGTCGTATTTCGTATCTTTGTGGGACAAAATCCATTTATATATGTTCTATCTTCTTCTAAATTCACACGACAGGAAAAGTGACAATGCTGTCCGGTATGATTTATGCATGCTTTCGTCCAGCATTCGGTCACTCTTTCTATGGCCATAAAATACCATAAGCCTCCAAATACCTAAAAACACCAGCAAGCCACTAATTCAACAAAAAGAAGTGCAGAGTTGAGAAAACTTGAAAAATAATTGTACATCAAATGGTATAGAATTTTGCAAGGAAAATACTAACATTGGCAGCTTGCAGGTAAAGGTAAAGGTTGACTGCAATTTTAACCCATTTAGCTTCAGAAAGTTCCGTTGAACTCCTTACAGCCTTTGAAAACAACGAGTAGATACTGATAATCCTTGCCAGGTACCGGATACAAAGAAGAATTTTAAAATACTTCATTGGATCAAAAAAAATTGGGTATCCCTGTTTTTCAAGGAGAATAATACCCGCCATCTGTTTATAACAGAGCAAATATATGATTTTACTAATAACGAAGATAATTTTATCATATTGTGAGTAATAATTAGACATAACTCTTGAAGAATTGATCTCACCGCTAGAATGGAATAGTAGATTAAAAAGTTGATGACGAAGCCCAGTGGATTTTTGTACGAGAGAAATATAACCATATGAATGCAAATAAGAAAAAAGCCGAGCACGAAAGCATTCTCAAGAAATTGCTGGTGCATATCGAAGCATTTTCTCTCATCGTTGATGACGGGAGCATAGAAATACAAAGCTTCGACTTGTATTTCAATCACAGAGAATATAATTTTCATCCAATCAAAGTACGGCCACTGTCGTAAAAAGGTTAACATATCGGGCATGGATGTTGTAGACTCTGTAAGGCCACTAGATTCATCAATTTCGAGACCAAAATATGGATCTCTTTGGAACTTCCCTGAAACCGAACCTTTTCGATGTTTAAGCTTCCCGGAAGTACCTTTCCCGGTTCTTGTCCGAAGGCCTAAACAAATCACAAAGTAGTTTAGAGATCAGTCCTAAAACACCAAGTACAGCAACTGAAGACTAATGTTTCAAATTTCTTCTAGCAATACAGCAAACAACCACTTACATGATTCAAAGTGGTAGAAGGATCCTTCTGATTTTTTGCAGCAAATTAGAGCCAGTAAACCTTCTGCAGATTCAATACCATCCTCTATCAGCACTTCGTTCAATATGAATTACGAAAGTCTTGGTTGATATTGTAGAAAGTAAAGAAGAAATGCGTTGACCTAACATAGATGGGTCGATTTAGATATGTGCCAGTCAAGACGGCCAGGGCTATACATGTAATTAACACCAAGTCGAAGACCCAAGTAAACTTATCATAGACCAATTTTTTGTAAGAAAATTTTGAAGAAGGAAAACGTTATTCTCATTCCTATGGTTTTATACAATAATTTATTTTATTTTATTTTTATTTTTAAATAATAAATTAAAATATTTTTTTCATTAACTCATCATTAGTTGAATGTTATTTATTAATAATGTATTAATACTAAAAATAAATTTTTTATTAAAAAAAATTAAAAAAAAATAAAAATTAACATATAACTAAAAATAATTTTATTTAATCTCACTAAATAAGAAATACTGAAAAAAATAAAAATTTTTATTTCAAGTAATTCTTTTTTCATTTATTTTTATTTTAGCGCCATGAAAGCCATATAAATCCTAGATCTAAGTACTAAAAATATCACAATTTTTTTATTCATATAAGTATACTCTCTAATTACTTGTAAAATGATTTAAATTGAGTTAAAGATAAATAAGATATTCAGTACATGCAAATACATAAAAATTAGTGGTATTTTTTAGTTTTTTTTAATAATTTAAAGAATAAAAATATTTTGTTAATTACAATTTATTTCTTATCATAATTATTCAATGATTATATCAAACTATATCATCGTTGATTTTATTTAAGAAAAAATTAATGAATTTTGTATATTTTATAGTATTATTTAATTATATAAAAAATATTTTAATATATTTTATAATATTTTAATAAAAAATTATATTTTATCTTTAATAAATTATTAATTAATAATTTTACACTGTTAATGAATTAATAAAAAAATATTTTAAATTATTATTTAAAAAATAAAGATGAAATGTGTTATTAAGTTAAAACACAATGATGAAAAGTATATCCGTCTCTTTTCCCTTTTGGAAACGTGCCTAAGCTGCAATGCCATTATTGATTTTTCAGAAAACTGCTTGACTGTTTCTGTTTGACTGTGTGTTGACTTTAAGTAGACAGATATATCCTTCTCCCCAATAAAAAAGGGAAGAAAGGTACATTCCCAAAATGGCCCTCACATCCACGGCCTTGAGTTTGAATAACAATACATGAGTTTGACAGGTAGGCTTCTCAGGTGGCCAAGGCCATATATGTAATTGACACCGCGTCAAAGACTAAAGAAGGCTACTGTATTTGACAGCTTTTTGATTTTTTTCCACTGGAGTAGTGATTTGCCGGATCTGAAAATTTGTAGAAACCACAGTATGGTTCCTCTGCTTTGATCTTTACAAAGTAATCATGTAAGTGATTAGTTGCTGTATTGAGCTTGAGCTGTTTCAAATATCTTTTGTTAAATTCATTCTAATAGTGGATGCATATGGATAGAGCCATGAATCATCCTTGCAACTAACGGTCTTGTTCAAGTTTTAGTTCTGCAGTTTACATTAAGTAATGAGAACGCAAACTTTCAGGCCATTTAGACGGGGCACAAATCTGGACTCAGGATTTCTACAAAGAGGTCAACGTCTAGCTAGTAATGGTTACAACATCATGTCCACAAGCTTGGATAATCATATTAACAGAATCGTTGACCCACGGGGTCCTTTTTGGAATTGGATTTGGCTTGCAGTGCGTATAATCTCGACCTCTTTGGATCCTTTGTTCTTCTACATTTTTGTGGTCAATGATCATAAAAAATGTGTTGACTTGGACATAAAATTGGCGATTATAGCCATTTCTCTACGCACGATTTTTGATTTCTTTAATATAATTTATTCTAGCTCGACTCCGCATAAGCATAGTCGAGCAAATGCAAAGAAATGTTTTTACTTGAATTCCTTCCTCAAGGACCTTCTCTCTTGTCTTCCAATCCCACAGGTAATTAAGGGCGACTCTAATGTAGCTTAGTGTTCTTATATGTTTATATGTTAATGTGCAATTTGTTTACATTAAAATGACTGAATTTGATGTCACTTCTGGACACTAAACTTCTTGTATTTTGTCCAGCTGGTAACTTCAATTATCATTATAACATCAAAAGGCTCGGGTTTTTTTCCTGCAATGGTATGGTTGAAAGTTGTTGTTATAGTACAATATGTGCCGAGGTTTTATCGAATCTATAGGCTATATGCGGTAGCTGAAAGTACTTCAGGCATTCTTGCTCAAATGAAATGGGTTAAATCTGCATGTTGCATTCTTATTTACTTACTCGCTGCTCATGTAAGTTAATTCAAGATTTATCTGTTGATTTATATTTTAAAACAAAGAAAAAAAAAACCTTTTGCCATACATTTGTTTTTCCCTAAATGTTTGATCAAAGAGTGACCATTTGCTGGTAATTTTAGGTTTTTGGAGCTTTATGGTATTTTATGGCCATAGAAAGGGAAACTGAATGCTGGAAGAAAGCGTGCAGAGAGCATACTGAATGCTACCAAAATTCTTTTCATTGTTATGAAACTGTTGGAAACTACACATTTCTAACTGGACTTTGCCCTACCATGATACAAGATACAACAATGTTTAATTTTGGAATGTTCCAAGAAGCTATTCAGTCCGGTATGGTAGAGGAGAAAGCTTTTAAGAAGAAGTTCATCTATTGTTTTCGATGGGGCCTCCAAACTGTCAGGTATGTGCATGCAAGATACTTCATTTTTCTGCTCTATTCTCTCACATTGAGTTAATTTGATCATTCCGGCTTTTTTTTCAATACTAATAGATAAACAAGACCAACAATGTCATCTCCATATTTAATCAAAGTCTTCCAGATGATTTGTCAAGAAATTGTGGAAGTGTAAGAACAAATTACATGACATATGCCATATATTCTTGGAGAGAGCACCATGATCTGTGCATGGTTTTCTGAAAATACTGAAAAATGTTAACCAAAAAAATTGGCTATTTCACTGAAGATTAAGGTGAAATATTGTTTTTGATTATTCTTGCTATTGTCACATTATATTGTTCTGGGTCACTTTTGGTCATCTAAATGTCTGTGGATGCCACCCAGGCCTTTGATTTAGTGGTGAATCTATGTTCTCGCCAAATTGAGAGCATGAACTCAAGCTGTACTTGAGGATTCTATTTAACTAAAAAAATTTCCTCTCTCAATTAAAAATTGGATATGAGTAGACATTTCCTCAGTAATAAAGGTGGAGTAGATAAGTTTAAAGTAGTCCTTCATAGATTTTTTATTATATTATACATATAAGTGTTAGAAAAAAAAAAGTCTGTGCATGGTTCTTGGGTTCGTTTGCCCACACATTGTTTGATAGAAGCACTAACAGAGCACAAGTAACCGCTTTTAAGAAGTGTCTACAGTAAAACCTTTGTCATTGTCAGCTTTTCAAACACCAACACCATCCCTATTTAATCATGTCTAACAATATCCTAAGCCAGTTGTTGTTTGAGTAGCATCAATTAATTTATAATTACCTTATCTAGTCGGCTGGTGTAACTTTGTTTTAACAAGTATTAACTTTTAAAACTGTCTTGTGGGATGTTAAGCTTTCTCTTTTCTGCTTATTTCATTCTTATTATAGACTAATAACTTTAATTTGGTTCCCTTTCTTTGGTAGACAACTTGTATCTCTTAGCATCTCATATTACTTACCAAGTTTAAGATCCTAGATTTTCTTGAAGTCCAAGAAAGCTGTTTATGCCTTATGATGTAATAGTGCAACATAATAAAGTACTAAAACCCTCACCAAATAAGCACTACATATGTGTGTGCATGTGTTTGTGCGTGTAGAGAGAGAGAGTCATTCTTTCCTGCGGACATTCACAAGAAATAAAATGCGAATTTAGTGTTTTACGCAGAAAATCATTTTACAATGAAGTAAATCATTTTTTAAGCCATAAAACTATGAACCTGCACAAAATTTAGTGTAAACATCCACAAGAGGGAATCTCCATATATACATAGAGACCGAACCAAGTATTTAGTGTAAACATCCGCAAGAGGGAATCTCCATATATACATAGAGACCGAACCAAGTACGTGCTGTTGCACGTTCTATTGTGTGTGTCGGGCCACATGCCTTGTCATTTTCTGACGTTTAACAACTTGGCCAATAATTCAGTGACATATGGCCAGTCGTACACAATAACGTGCCTGGCAGTGTGCACTTGATCAATCTTTTATATATATAAGGGAATTCCTTAACATATTAATTAAGGGACAAATTAAAAGATAAAAAAAAAAAAACTCAAATCACTTTATTGAAATTTGTATTTTTTTTTTTAATTTTTTAGAGTGTCCCTACCTCATTATGGTATTATATGAAATCTAATTATGTGCACAACTACATGTCATGATTTTGGTTGCTGGCGCCCACAACCTCTTTAATGAAATCTTGTCACATGGCCCATCGCATGTGTGACGACACGCACCTGATCACAACTCATATATTACCTATTCTTGCATCTATAGTTTGTAAGATTAATGCTTGATATGTTACATTGTAGTTGTGCGGGTCAAAACCTTCAAACAAGTACGCACGAGGGGGAAAACTTATTGGCAAGTTTCATTATCATTGCTAGCTTGTTGCTACTTCTTCTCGTACTTGGAAATCTTACGGTCAGTATGTTTTTTTTTTTATTCTTCTCCTAATTAATTATTGTATGCTTAAGATGCAACAAAGTAAAAGTACTATCATTTTATAAAACATGTTTCTTGTTAAATAGATATACTTGCAATCGGGAACCATAAAATTAGAGGAAATAAAGTCTAAGGCACGAGAGATAGAACAGTGGAGAACATTTGAAATGCTATCTCAGAGTCTCCAACAGAGGGTTAGAAATCACCAGCAATATGTATGGCAAGAAATGAGAGGTATTGATGTAGAAAATTTGCTCAATAATCTTCCAGTCAACCTCAACTGGGAGATGAAAAGTGAACTTTGCTTAGAAGTGCTCAAGAAGGTAAATATTTAGTTTTGATAAAAGTTTAACAGCTTTAAAAAAAAATTGCTATTCTGATTTTTCTGCATAAATTTCAATTTACCCCCACTTAGAATGACAGCAATCTTCTTCGAGGGGGCATAAATTGGTTTTGGGCTTGGGTTTAGTAATAATAACTTGAACCTTTTAATTGATAAATATACAAACAAAGATGTCACAAGTAATTAAAATATAAAACTCTTCTTAAGTTATTCAATAAATAACATCATTAAAAAATGTTTTTTTCTTAGTTCTAACAATTTTATTTTATAGTGATTTTATTGTATTATTTAAGATATAAAATTGTTAACTTCATTTTATATTAAAAATATTTATTTATAGTGCCACATGTACAAAAAAATAATTTTTTTGTTTAAATTTAAAATAAATATTCCAATCTAATTCATCAATCTACTTATTGTATTTTTTTTCTATTGGATTAGCTTTGAACACCTCTAATCTTGTTTATAATTATGAACCAAAAAATAAAAATACAAATTTAGAGTCTTCATGAGAGATAAGCCAAATAGTTGAAATCTTGTAATGAAAACAAGAAATCTAAGAATGGATTTCCCTTGTACTAATCTTACGGATGAACTTGCGTAATTTTTGTCTGTATTTAGGGCAGAGAGGGTTTGTATACTAACAATAGTCTAAGACTCAAAATAGTTCCTAAATCTTACACCGTTTATTTAGTATTACAATGCATAAAATATAGAAGAATATTGCCTGAATTTTTCTCCTTGCTAGTCAGATCTAAAATCTTTCTCATTTATTGTTTTGGTTGTGTTTAAAAGGTGCCAATGTTCCAAATGATGGGGAAATCAATTTTGAGTGAAATGTGCAAATGTCTTAAGCCAGTGCTTTATGTACAAGAATGCTGCATTGTCAAGGAAGGTGATCCAATTTGTGAGATGTTCTTCATCACACAAGGCACGCTATTGACCACGACCACTAATGGCGGTAGAAATACAAGTGTCTTTAAGAAATATCTTAGTACTGGTGACTTTTGGGGTGAAGAGCTTGCTACTTCAGCTTTAGATCCCGATCCACTCTCAAACATTCCTCACTCAAATTGTGCTCTTATTAGCGTTACAAATGTTGAAGCCTTTGCCATAAATACTGATGACTTGAGGGCTATTGTTTATCAGTACTGGCAGCATCGCAATCACAACATGCAACCTCTAGACATTTTCAAGTTTTACTCCCAAGAGTGGAGGACTTCAAAAGCTTGCGTAATACAAGCAGCTTGGTGCCGCTATAAGAAAAGGAAGCTTGAAGGATCTCTTTATGCAAAGGAGAATATTTTGCAAGATCAAAAAGCCGAGGCTGGTGGAAAACCATCCAAGTTTGGCACTGCCATTTATGCCACACAATTTTTTACTTATGTGCGTCGATCTGTAAAGCGCAATGGTGGTCTTCCCGGAGGACGTGTCAATATCACACTTGCTGCTTCAGAAACAACCAGATCTTAGGGTAAATACTTGTAAATTTAGATTATTTGAGTTGAAATTGCAAGGTTTGCTGAAAATAGGAAACATCAATTTCAATTGTAGATTAGCATGACTAATGCACCAAAAACCAAATCCAAAGCAATTATGAAATTCTAGAATACATTATAACCTTTGTATTTTAATTTATTTAAACTACCAACTCTACGAATTTAAGAAACTTGACCTTGATTTTAGAATACATCTATGTCTGTCACCTATGTGGAACATTAACTCTGGCCACTGGAAGAAGAAAGTTCAGTTTGTTTTTGTTCTTTTGCAATATCATTCATTTGTTTAGAAAGGTCTTACGTTAACAATGTGGCTAAAATTCTTTTGACTAAGCTTAGGGACGTCTAACGTGATTAAAATTCTGTTCAGTTGGTTATAGAAATAAATTTTAGCATGTAAGGGCTGATTAATAGCCTATCTTGGTAAGCTCATAACTAAGTGTACAATGAATCAATTTGAGATATCTTTGATTCTGTGTGGTCGTTGTAATTCTAGATGAGATCTGTCATCTTTATATTGACGAATGAAGCCGTCGCTGATCATTTATCACCATACATATAGGCTTAGTGCCAATCTACGTTAATGTTCTGTGTCATTGTCATTTGTCTCTGTTTGAATTATTCTTTCAGTTTTCTTGCTTTTATCTGAGTACTTGTTCGTCTTTGATCGTCTTGTGTGTATCTAATTGCCGAATCCAGTGAAATCTTGATCAAATTTGTTACATCTTATATTGGAAGTGGCTTAAATGACTTATCTATTTCTTATGTATCAGCCAACCCAGTAGATATTTGCTCTACTGTAAATGAAGTTATGAATGTCTCATCCTTTTGTCTTATCTTAAATCTCAGGCTTTCCAGCTAGTTTGGCTAAATAGTTCTACTTGATTTTCCTAAAATAGCTAGTTTCGCTTGAGAACCACCAAAATCGTTGGACTTCACGGGCTTTTTGTTCCAGAAACATTGTCGATTGGCCGCCATCCTGTTTTTGGTAGTATGTGTTAAAGCTATAGAAACTGTTTCAACTTTAGATACCGTCTTCTGCATAAATGAAAGCAAAGAGAAGCTCTATTTATTGGCCAAGTGGTCAGTGGAAAATTATTTACCTATATATGAGTTTACTCAACGAGAATGAGAATCAGGCACAAGAGTCAATAATTTGTTTACTTTCAAGATAAGGAGGGGGGAACGAGAATCAAGTTGGTGTGAGACCCACTAATTTGGGAATGATTACTAGAATGGAGAAGATCTATTGTTCTCTCTTCTTCTTTTTTTTTTCTTTTTTCTTTGGTTACTTGTATATTAATTTTTCATTTTTGTCTTTCTAATTCATGACAGATAATAGTCTTGCTGAGCAAAAGATCTCAAATTGCATATTGTAATTCATGAAAAATATATGTCATGTTATGTAAACGAAGTCGAATGTGTAAAAAAACGACATCGTTTTACAATGATATTTTTGTAATTTATCATAGACTACTTAAAAATTAATAACTCAACAACTTAAAATAACATTGCTTTAAGCTATGACAGTATCTGTCATGCGGTGCAAACAACATGCTATTTTGAGTTCTTAAGAACTTAAATGACATTTATCTGTCATTCGTTTATGTCAATTATCCATAAGTCATGAATATGACATTAATAAGTCATATACGTTATGTATCACGAAAATGTCATTATGACATGATAGACTCGTGACACATAAGATCAGCGTTTTTTTGGTGGTGAATGTGTAGATTCGAATAACAGTTAACAAATATTGATGAAGAAAGAAATTCATTGGAACCATAAACTTCGAGACTCCGAGTGCTGGTACATCAATAACTAAAATCAGCAGCACCTGGACAAATTAGTTAGCACAGCAAGTGTAGTCTTCAGAGTCCGCAAAACTAATAATATTAATTACAGGCGATCATAAGTTATGACAACGGACGCGAAGCACATTCACAGTCAACTGCGGCTACCCAAGGGGCTTACTAGTACCATATCCAAAGACCAAATACATGTGGGTTAATTACCAGAGGGAGCGGAAGAACTACGAGAAGATCAATCAGAGAGAAGCGCCAGAAATGTTTGTAGTTAACATATCTCAAATAAACGATAGCAAAGATTGAATGGAGGACAATAGCAGTAATACGTGACTCTCTGTCGAAACTAAGGCACTGTTGCTCAGCAGCAACTGTAGGGACATAAAAGAACAATGGATCCACCCCGATAAACATCACACATCATATTAGAAAAACCCATTACCCGTGCCGCCTCCGCTGGTCAAGTACTTTCTTCACATAAAGAAAGCTTTTTGCCAAAAAAATGTTAAAAGCTCGGGCTAGTTCTTTAATTTCAACCCCTTGAAAATTTCCGGAAACTGGCTTTGCACCTTCCTCCAACCCCAAGTCCTGCGACCTGAAGGAAACATGCATTAGTTAGAAATCAGTTCATAGAAAAGCTGTTCTAGGACTAATTACTGATTAAATTTAATTAGCAAGAGTGACATATATAATAAAAAAGCCACTTACATGATCAAAAAAATTGAAGAAGCAGACTTCGAATTACTGCAAATTGGATTAGGCAATTTTCCATCAAATTATGCAAGTTGGAAAAAGTGAAGACTTGAAGTACAATTGTAGAATGCTTGGGAGTGCAACTTAACCAAGGTTCTCGGTTCGAGATTTGAGAACGTATATTGAGAGATCTTTGCCACTCTAATATCCGACTTGAATTTAGATTGGTCGCGGCTCAATATGATCTTCGGGTATAAGATGGATTAATACACAAAAAAAAATTGTAAAACGCACGTGGGCTCTGCTAAAGTCAGGGGGAAAAAACATGCGGGCTGACTTGGTCAATCCAATATTATTTGGATTCAATATTGAGAGGGACTATCGGCACCCTCTGATATCCTTTTCAAACCCCTTTTCTGTTTGTTTCCTCCTCAATTCCCAAAATAGCCTTTCTCTGTCATTTTTCCGCAAACAATTGCAGCCTCCTTTCAGTTATCACTCTTCAACTACTCCCACTTCAAGTTTCTTCTTTCCTACACGGTTATCACTCTTCAACCACTCCCACTTCAAGTTTCTTCTTTTTGTAGGAAAGTTTGTTGATAACAACCCAATATTTTGTATCCCATGCGCTTGATTTATTATGAGATTTCTATTTGTTTTAGTTTTATACTTTTTCAGTTTATGACATTCTATTTCAAAATAAATATGTATAAAATACACACAAGGTTCAGTTATCTCCTAGCATTCTAATAACGTTAGTAATTTATGAAAATTTTATAAATTATTTTTCTTACAAAAATAAATTGTTAAGTGAAAAAAAAATACTTTATATCAAATTCTTACTCTTTTACAATTGACTTTTTTTTTCCAAAAAAAAATTGCAACTTTTAAGAGCTTTAGTGGAGAAAGAGTCAGTGAGAAAAATCATATATGAATTTAATAAGATAAGATTTTACAACTAATACAATTCAAGATATAAGGGATAAAATTGTAAATGTATAACAAGAGGGGTTTTATAAGAAAAATACAGGGAGGGGTTTTATAAGAAAAATACAGGGGTGCCAATAGCGCCACTCTTCAATATTAAACTGATTTGTGTATGGTAATATATGATTAAAATTTAATTAATTTTATAAACTTATTTAATAACTACTAATTGAATCTTTTTAAAATATTAGTATCTGGTTAGTAAGCAGTATTGAATAAAAATCTAATATTTTAATCATCTAAGTCAACAAAAGACTTTGAATTCTTTGATCAACTAGGGAAATATAATATTGGCCAGCTTAAGCACAACTATAATAAAAAATGAAAAAAAGACTAAAAAACGATTAGGAAAAAAAAAAAGATCTATTCTTTTTAGGGTCCCATTTAGTGAGGGATGAGGATTAAGTGCACAGTGATTATTTTGCCAATACAAATGAAAAAGATAAAAATAAAAAATAATCTTAACCATTGATTAAGTGTTAAATAAAAATTCAGCTTAACATTAAATCCTAATATTTCATAAGACATTGCTATTTTCTTACCTTATCTTTTTTGAAAATAAAAAAAGTTAATAAATAAACTTAAGGAAGACATAATGAACTATAACACTATATGATGTTGAAGTGTTAATTGATTGTTTTTTTTTCTTTTACACCTTATAGTGTTATAATTAATTCTGTCTTTTTCTATTTAAATATCATTACTCAAACAAAGATTAAAAAAAAAAAAAAGTTATTGAGACCACAAATGTGAAACAAACACAAAGAGAGAAACTTCTTCAATGCTCCGATGAGTTACATAATTCAATTTTTAATTTTTCTTATATTTCCTCCATGAGCTTTGACCGTTCTTTTTTTTTGGTTTAAACCATCCGATTTCCGGCGACCGCATTGGGCCCCGACTAATTCGGATTCGGGGTGTAGTCACAGTTAAGGCTCTTTACCCCTCCCAAATAGTGTGTTTAGTGAGGATCGAACCCGAGAGTTCTTTCCACTTACCCAGCTTGCGCCGCCAACTGAGCCACAACCGTTTGGTAGCTTTGACCGTTCTTTAATCATATAGCTGATCTTTTTTTTTTTTCTCTTTAGAAAAAAAAAATCAACTCATTGATTAGTGCTTTAATCGCATGATTCTAATTTCTAGAACAAACAATTTCAGCCTTAGGAAGTTATTTTGTTTGTTCTTAGTAGTAGCTACCCTGTTGTGCTCTGTTTCTTGACCCGTGTTAATTCTGTTCAAATAAAAAGTATAGCTTCATGTTAATTTTCTATTTAAATTTATCCCTGAAATGTAGATTGATAATGGTTTGCTGTTCTTTCGAAATTAACGGCATCTAGTGGAACTCTTCATATACAATACTCCCAGAGGAGAAGTTTGTTGACAGATTACTCTGTCTAGCAACTGGTTCAATATTTTGTAGCCGTCATTGAACAGATGCCAAGCTCAGTGGTCACCAAATTTTCTTCAATTAAAAGAATGAAGAAGAAGAAGAAGGAGAAGCTCGTTGCTCTAATTGATACTTAAACACAGTCATTACATACAAAGAGAACATACACAAAACACCTAAAGCCTTCATCTATTTACTGGCTTTTTTTTTTTTAATCTCCTATTTTAACTTCTTCTATAGACCATTCAAAAACTTGGTCTCAATATCCTATACCCCAAATTTGAGCCAGCTGCTTACTCGAAGAAGAGGATTTTCTCCATCTTGACAGACGTTGTAGGAAAGTTAAAACTTCCGACGGATCCTTCAGAGAATACGAAGCTTTAGTTTCCTTCGGAGTTGAAGATACAATTATCGGATACCCTTGGCCTCTACTCTCTATCACCTGAAAAATTGGAAAAAGAATACCGAATATAAACAATTACGCCCCCATCAAAACTTTTATACTTTCTGTGTAGTGTGTGTGTGTGTGTACAACTAGCCGATAAAAATACCTTGAAAGCGTCTTCATCAGTGCGATCATCGCCAATGTACAGGGGGAGAACATCGTTGGGATTGCTCAGCCCTAGAGTGTCCAGTAAATATTCCAGGGCATGACCTTTATCCCATTCAATAGAGGGTCGAATTTCCATGACCTTTTACGTGCAAAAATTCGAAAAATAATGGTGAGTTATTGAGAGCAAATTCAGAATGAAGAGCTGAGATTCATCGAAACTAGGAAGTTGACAAATTAATTAATCCTACCTTTTTACCCTCACTTAGATCAAAATCAGGATAGTTCCTCAACACAGCTTTCACCTTCTCTTGTAATATACTGTAATCCTGCATGCCATGTAAAAATTAAAATACTATAAATTCCTTGTGGAGGAAGCTCTAGCCGTCTAGTGAAATATTTTTGGGAGAGGAGGGGCCAAAAAAAAAAAAAAAGATGAGGCCTATATAATCTCCGATTTCTATTACCTCTTCTCGGACTTGTCTGAAATGCACAGAGATGCAGAATCGATTGTCCTCAATCCTTGCACCTTGTATTTTCTTGGTTTCTTCTTCCAATTCTTTGATTATCTGTTACCATTAATCAAATTCGTTATGATAGAGGAGGTGGTGCAAGTGCAAGGAAAATGAGAAATAAGAAGGTTAGCTATTTAATTACCTCCTGAATTGCAGGCAAAAATTTCTTAGCAGGCTGAAAGAGAACTTCATTTCCCTATAGATTAATAAAAATAACCATGTAAATTTTGCACCTTTGGGTTAGAAAGAGTTGCAAGTTGATAGAGCAAGAAGAAGAAACTGACCTTTTTACCAGGGACTAGGGTATGGTACTTTCCCTCACAAGCCTTAACTGGCCTTGGTGGTGCCTGTATGTCCATTCCATGGCTCCCAGCATAATACACATTACTCAACTCTACAAATTCCTTAACCTGAATTCACAATAACAAAGAGTTATAAGTTTCAAGGTTTGAATCATTGGCGGGACCACATTAGGCCAAGGGGAGCATGTGTCCCTCTTCCTTTTGAGAATTGTTTTTTGGTGTAATATCAAAACTGCCCATGGTAATTTAAAAATTCTCTAATCTGCCCCTAATAATTAGGAGGTTTTCCATAATGTCACTTATAATATTAGAACTTTGCGTACCTTTTCTCGGCTCCGACCACTAACAATAGCAGTTGGAAAATACTTTGCAACTTCACGCACGGCCGCACGCATCTGAAAAAAAAATTATTTTTTTAATTAATTAATCAAACTCGTAATATATAAATTTGGAATTTATTATGAATATCAAATCCCTTAATCAAAGAGTGTTGATATTAATTACCTCATCAGACATAAAGGCGCGATTGGGATCGTCAACAATTGGTGAAAGAGTGCCATCATAATCTAAAAACACAGCGATCTTCTTCCCTTTCGCTGCCTTTATCATCCTATCAAATGAGTCTAGAGCTGAAGGATGTTCCACCTATATAAACAATAATACACGAAGGATTTAGTCTTAATTAATGATGGAAAAAAGATAAAAATAAAACTAATATCGTTACTATAAAATAAAAATTATCACCTGCGAACAACAAAATACAAAATAATATTGTATTGCTTAAAATTTACATTATAAAGTGAGAACAAGTGCACTAAAGAGTAACTCATAGAGAATGATTACGATACATACCCTCCAACTTTTACATTGAAAAGTCTCCCTAACTTCTTGTTACGAATTCCTAAGTTTTTAATTCTAACCTCCAACTTATGACATATTATCTACTATACCCTAAAACTTATGATACCAACAACTGAAACCTTGTGAGTATGTCAAAATTTTGGGTAGTCAACGGAGAGCAGGAAGTGTTATACCAACAGCGCTGTGTTGTGGATATAGCTCTTATTACAAGATTGATTTATGTTCCTCATGTACGGTTACAAATCAACAGAGAAAAACAATGATGATGAAAATTAATGAAACCCTACCATCCATGAATTATAACTTGCATCCGAAGTATCAGAATCGGGGGGATTAGATGTTGTTCTTGCATTTATGGAGTGATCTCCACCATTTTCATCATTGTTTTCTTTTGAGATAGGCTTCACTTTCTGTTTACTAGAAGGTGATCTTTGGAACCCCATTGCTTGACTAAGCTTTGCAAAGTTTCTCTGAGCAACAAAAAGGAAACGGACAGATTAAGAAAACAAACGAAGCAAAGCAATGAATCTGAAGCCCATAAAAGCAGCTATTTAAATAATTATTTAACATGGTAATAACATTATACAGTACCTGAATTTCACTAATCATACTGGCTGTGTTATCAACTTAGTCTACCTTTCTACTCGCTTCAAAATATGTACCTGCCAGAGAACCAATTATATCAATTAAATTGTATTTAAAAGTGTTGTTGATATTATATATATTACCAATGTTGCTAATTGCTTTCAGATAACATAAAACAAAATATTCTTTTGCTTTCCAAAATACTTTCGAAAGCACTCTTGATGTGAGGTTTCAACGCCGTGACAATTACACATAATACTTCTCTAAATACATGAACTAATAATTATAATTAATAATAATAATCACATAGAAAATGCTCTGGTTAAGTAGGTTCTTAAAATCTTCTGATAGTTGGAAAATAGGTGAAGTGAAGCTTTCGGGTCAAGATTTCAAAGGTCGGTGGTGTAATACAACACCTGTATATACGTATAAAAAAAAAATGATTGAAGTACATTTTTTTAAGGTCATTTTCAAGAAACAATTATGCCACAAGTGTTTGTGAACCGAGCCATTATCCATTATCCAAGAACAGAAAGTTTAAGGAAATAAATAGATGTCACTTTCCAGTTCCAAGGGGAACCACTTATGTCGAAGACAAAGTACAAATTGTGACAATATTAAAAGGCAAAAGTGAGCAAATTAACACAATTGATCAAATAAGTTAGATTCGATGACTCAACATTACATGGCTAGTTAATTTCAAACTCGAGTATAGTTACAATCATCTGATTCGGATGACTGTGACATGGACTAGCTAGAAATTAAAGATTTTAAACAACATTAGATTTAAATATATGTAATATAGTAATAAATAATTAATAAATAGAATGTATGGCTCCACTTCAACTACCATGATGGCTACTTCATTTTCCAACAGAATTGAACTAGACTAATTTAATTTAAGGGCATAAAGACATTATTGACATGGGTCCTCTTCATGTGTAGCTCAGGGCATACGTTAACCGAAATCAACGTCTCTAAAATTACATCACATAATTGTGTACCTGTCAACATATATATATATATATATATATATTAAAGAAAGGAAAAAGGTAGTGTTCCTTTTTAGTCCCCAGGTTAGGCATCATTTACCAATTGGTCCTCAGACTTTTTCCGACAAGATCGCTTTGTTTATTGTGCCTGTAATAAAACTCTTACTACCACCAATTAATTCATTTTTAATTGGAAAAGCAATTAGAAAGAGTAGTTGTGTACTCGTGTGTTCCGCTAATCACGACACCAAACAAAAACCCTAGCATGCATGCACATACGACAGGTCCCAGGAACACACGTGTATCCTACGAAGCCATGAATTGACTTGCCCTCCTTTTGAAAAACTTCGCCATCCATGAGGAGTGAGGACCATGACTTTCTTTTAAACCGAAAGTATGAACAGAGAGAAAATTTTCACTTGGCAAAAAGAAAAGTTAAAAAAATAAATAATAAACAAAGAGCACAAAAAGACAGATATCCCGTGTCCGACGCAAAAGTAACAATTGGAAAATCTTTTGGTGTCGTACGAATGACACGTTTTAGACAAAGATTAGACTTATCGAAAAGTCTTTCTTCGAAGCAGACAAAGGTGTCTGGGTCTAATGAAACTACTAGGAACTGCAGTTAAAACTTAAAACATTCATATATGTTCGAAGTCAAGTCTTGGATCATTTTAAATTGATTATGATGAAGAATGTTTTCGAAAGCTTCATAGTGACTTCTGTTCTAAGTAAAGCATCTATTGTTTTGACCTAATAATGCATTGACCGACCGACCAATACGGCATTGTTTGCCAAGTATCAAACAATGAACTTAATGATTTTGTATGAAATGTTTTTAAAGTAGTATAGGAACAGCTTTGAGATCTTTAATAGTAAATATTTTATAGATAGATGGTCGGTTTTTCTATATGATAAATCCAAACAAATAAATGACGAACTACACATAGCTAATGGCAAAGATGAAAACTTTTTTTCTGAAAACACTGATAATTATAGTGAAAAAGAAAATTTATTGCACTCTACTTTTTAAGTAAAACTCCTTCAATTCTTGCACTCTATTAGAAAACTCTTCAGATATATTTAATTTGTAACGATAATGAAATTTTCAACAAGAAACCTTCGTATTTAAAATCACTAATCATTATTTACTGTATAGTAATAGTTGACTTTACAAATATCTGTAACAAAATAACTGAAAATATTAGTGAAATGAATGACATATCAAATATTACACCTTTTGGAATATAATTTTGTATCACAACTTTAGAAGTAAATTATTATTTTTAATTTAATGACTGTAGCACATTATATTGTTGTCACAACCACTCACAAAGAGCCACCTCTATGCATACCAAAATTTCCTAATTTTTGAAATCTAAAAATAAAAAATCATTTACTAAAGTTGACAAAAACCTTAGTTAAAGCTTGCATGCGAAAGAGTTGTGTCCATCACCAGAACAACTCACCGTCATAACATGCTGCTGACCGGTTTTTTAGGTACGAGTCGTTTCTTTCAAAAGGCCTACGCTGTGGATCCCATGTAACTGAAGGGACTTGTCGGCGAGACACTGCCATCCTACTCTACACGTGGCATTTGTTTTCAGACGTTTTACCACGTGGCACTTGTTTTCAGACGTTCTACCACGTGTCATTTGCACATGTAAAAAACCAGGTGCTTGGGCCCCAGAAAGCTTTAAAAAACTATGGTTAAGCTCAAATGGGCCGCGAGGCCCAGTCAAGAGATGGGACCTAGTCACGACACGTGTACGGTGGAAAGCCATTCGTTTCCTTTTACTACTAAAAAGAAATGGAAAAAGTTCACTCGTAACCGAACTGAAACGTCTCCACAACTCTAACAACCACATCCAATCGCGCGTGTCACACAATCCTCCTGACCTTTGACTAGCGTGAAACACACGCGCTCGTTAATTTCGTAGAGCGTATGTTTTTGAAACAACGAACAAACAACAACCGCTTTTTAGTTTTGTTTCCTAGTTCTAGATTTTATGTCAACCGGTCTTTCCGGTAACAGAAATCGTCAAAGGGAATCACAATTGATGGTCTAGACTCTAGAAAAAAAAAAAAAAAAAAAAGAGACCGGTTTAAGCAGTTTCAGCTACCATCGGAGAATTAGATATATGCATTAAAATGCTGCCGGAAAAGCAAGAACATGCATGAACGTGAAGAAGATTAAACATTAACAATGATGGCATCTTTTAGAACAAACTAAGTCATGGGTTATGATTATAAACAAATATGTAGTATAAAAAATATATAAATAAATGCACACACACCCAAAAAAAAAAAAAAGCTTACCGGAAAAAAAGTTATTCCTCGCAAATTCTTGATAAATGATAATTTGGAGGGGAAAAGAAAATGAGAGAACCTAATTTAAAAGGAAAATGAAACAAAGAGAATTTGTTTTAGGTTTTAAGAGAGAAAGAGAGAGGAAGAGCCAATGAACCTTTGAAATGGAGAGGCTGAGAAGTGTAAGGAAGGTGGGGTTTATTTATAGAATTGACAAGGGGTTTAGGGGGATTTTGGAAGTTTGTGAAATGGTCATTGTTAGGATTCCCATCTGCAAATTACCTTGAGTTTGCGCTACTAATGCAATTACCAAAATAGGTCTATGTATTTGTTTAATTTGTTAACAAATTTTTATTAATTAAACGGGATGCGCTGAGTCTGAAATTTAGGTCACATTTTCGTTAGGTAAACTACAAGATATAGGGCAAAATTAAAATCTTATAATATTTTATTGAGATTATATCATAACAAAAGAAATGAAAATTTTGTTCCAAAATGCCCCCCTTTTTTTTAAATATATGCATATAGAAAAATTGCTAATTCATAAGCGTTAGATAGTTTTGAGCTGATGTATTATATCTGTGGATAAGATATTATTCAGGTTAAAGAAAGAGATTAAGATGACAAATAATTGAATAACACAAAAAAAAGAGTTATGATCAATTTTCTATATCTTGTCCACATATTTAAAATGTCTTGTCCACGAATTTAATTGATAAAATTTCTTAGAATGGCATCAGAGGTGCGAGGTTTGAAATTATCTAACTCAAATAAAGCCATAGAAGAGTTAAAAACTTTTCCCTAAAAAGTGATTTTTGCCATAGACATATAAAAAACATGCTAATTCAAAAGTTAGCGGGTGGTTTTGAGCTGATGTGTTAAATATTGCATTTGGATTAAAAAGAAAGAGGTAAAGATGTACGATATATATTTTGAATAACACATAAAAAAGTGGATACTAATTTATTCAGCTGGCAATTTCTTGTGGTGGTATAAGAAGAGTGGGATTTGAATTATCTCACTCAAATAATCATTGACAAAGGAAAAAAAAATGCAAAGATTTTTTAGATGTTATTTTTTTGTATGTGTTTATAGAAAAAATGCTAATTCAAAAGCGGTGAATAAATATGGGTGATGTATTTCATTTGTGGCTACTAATTCAAAACCAATTGGTAGTTTTGAGCTGATTTATTAAATCTGTGGACAAGATATTATTCAGATTAAAGGAAACGATTAAGATGATAAATAATTGAATAATACAAAAGAAGGTGAATGGTAGTTGGTTTGACTAGTAAAATTTCTTATAGTGGTACCAGAGGTGTGGCATTTGAAATTATCTCACTTAATTAAATATTAATAAAGAAGAGTGAAAAACTTTTCTAAAATGTGTTTCTTCGTATAGGAGGTGGTTTTGAGCTGATGTATTAAATTTGTGGGTCTGGATTAAAAAGGAAGATGAAAAACATATATAATAGATAATTGAATAACACATAAGAAGGTGGATGCTAGTTAGTTTAATTGGCAACTTCATGTGGTGGTGTAAGAATTGTGGGATTTAAATTTTCCCACTCAAATATCATTAACAAAGAAGAAAACATACTTATAGAAAACATGCTAATTCAAAAGCAGTCGGTGAGTATGAGCTGATGTATTACATCTGTGGGTGCTAATTCGAAGGCGGTGGGCAAATAGAGCTGATGTAATTAATTTGTGGCCCATACATATCCGGATTTATAAAAAAAAGGAAAAAGAATTTGTTTCTCTTAGTGATTTGGAAGCTAAGGCTGTAAAATATTTGGTAAATAATTCTAATTGCGGTTTAATTAAAAGTTGAGGTGAGTTTTCACACGTTGCTTGATGAAATACTAAATCGTCCTAATAATTTTAGGAAAATTGATTTTTTTTATTAATTATTGAAATAAAATATTACTTCATTATAATAAACAAAAAAGACAAAAAAATTTAAAAGCAAAAACCATAGTTGTCGGCCACCACCGATGGTATCATTGCATAAGTGAGGAGATACTAAAGATTCCAATGGAACCAACCATATTCTCAACCGATTTTCCTTTTTTACTTTTACGATAAGTAATACAATACAATTTCTTAATTTTTTATTATTCACTTTACTAATTTCACTATATTACCATCTAATGATGAATGCCAATTAGCTTTTCACAAATATACATGTATTATTAACTTTCTTCCATAATAATTATTGAATTAATTTTAATAGAATTAACAGTTCCTTTTGATTACTTTTGAGAGGCTCAAAAGTAATTTTATAAAGTTAAAAGTTAATCATGGTGTTTGGTTTTTTTTTTTTTAAATCACTTTTAGAAAAATCACACTATTTTGTAGTAGATTTTGAAAAGTAGAAAAGAAGTAATTTTTTAAGATCTGATTTTGAGAATCAATTTTATATTTAATATAATTCCATATGCATCCTCACATGTATTATAGATATCCAAAATTATAGAAAATAAAATCATCAAACTTAAAAGAATGTTATTATTACTAATTATATTGAGATAACAAACTAAACACTAAAATTAAGAAATTATATTAGTTGTCAATTATCATATATACACAATAAAACAATTATACATACATGTTTATATATGTGTAAATAAATTTTATACAATATTATGTCCATATCAATCATTTGAATTCTCACAATAGTTTAGAAGAAGTAATATTTACTAAATACATATGATTGTTTTAGGAGAAGTAAGCTTGTCTCATTATGATTCCTTATACAAAATATGGTGTTAGACGTTAATATGAAGAACAAGTAGACATCAATAATCTGTCACATTATATATATATATATATATATGAAAGAAAGAAAGAAAAATTAAAAAGGTACACGAGAAGAAATATAATGTTATGATTTTAAAATGTATATGGACGTACGATAGATATTATTATTATTATTATTATAATATATATATAAACTAAGTTCATTCAAAGTGAAAGTAACAGGTAAATGCGTTTAATGAAATTTTGTTGTTAATTACGTCATGGTTGACATCTGCCACCAGTTTCATATATTGTATATGATGCCATCAATCAATCTTCGTTGGGTATTTTACATTATTAAATCACAAAGGAAAAAATAAATAAAATAAAGATAAATGCAATACAATAAGCCAAGCAAAAGAGAGTGAAACACATCACATCTTCTCTGATTCTGCTGAATAAATGCCCATGTGGTCACAAGATTCTGCATTCAACTCTCATCATGTGTGTATGTATGTATGTATGTGTGTGTATGTATGTATGTGTGTGACAAAGAATATACTATGTACATTGTTGACAAATGCAACTTACAATGACCTAAACATCCCTATATTGAGAGGTCTCAATTTGAGGGAGCAAATGTGCCTTGAATTTAAGGGATCATGAAAGAATCACCATAATGACCTGCCAAAAAGTTATTATAAAAAATGGGAGGCAAAGACTAGAGAATTGGTGGCAAGCTCTATAGAAGAACAAGTCATTGTTTATTGTTTCTTTTTTTTTTTTCCCCCTAAAGTTCCTTGAACTTGCCCTTGGAATCAATTAATCAATTGCCATGAAACTTCCTTTGCAGTACCTAATTTTTTCTTTATTCAAACTTGCATATTCTTCTCGAACTTGCATATTCTTCTGGCTGTTTGAATAAATAAAGATTGCTCAGTGCTCACTCATTGGATTCTCAGTCTCGTGTGTTGACAACTCTTGTCACAAATGTGTTGAACCAAGACACGCATGAATTGGTATTAAAACATGAATAGAGGACACGATTATTTATAATTTTTGAGTTTATGATTGATGAATTAATCGTCAATATAAAAAGCACTAATTAAAAAGTGATCAAGACAATGATGTGGGGTTTGTTAAAAATTTATACATACATTCAAAACACAAATCTGAAGTGGAAATTTTTCAAAACAGTTTAATCTATTAATGCAGTTGCCAGTTATTTATATTATAATCATATATAGCCAACTCTAATAAAGTTATGCTGCGGGAGGGGCTATTTGCACTTTAAATATTTCTTTAAATACTTTATTACTTTACACACTCATATATTAATTATAAAAGATTAAATTTTACTCTGTACATTCTTTAAAATTTCAAAGAGGCCAACAACTTTGCGAGTTGATAAAATTATTACACACTCATATACTAATTATAAAAGATTAAATTTTACTCTGTAAACTCTTTAAAATTTCAAAAAGGCCAGCAACTTTGCAGGTTGATGAAATCATTTATTGATTTAATTAAAATGTAAATAGCTAGTAGTGTGAACGTCATCACCAGAAAAATGTGAATTATCACTTCTTGGCAATATAGATTAAATATATAAAGTGTCGTTATTGTATAATCATGGTGTAAACCACCATTTTGAAAAATGTACGAGATTTGTACGAAAAAAATATTTTTAATGCAAAATACCCACAGAAGACCAGCAAAGAAAATAAATTACATACAAAATTCCCACTGAAGACCGGCAAAGATCATAAATTGTAGTTTGAAATTATCTTCCGGGATTTGTGGAGTGGGAAATTGACTGAAAATCAGAAAAAGAGACAGAGAGAAACGTTTTGATTTCTTGAGAACAAACGAGAAAGTTAAAAGAGTTATTATAAGGGAAATTTATAAAAATAGCCAAAAAAATTAGGCAATTTTTAACTTTAACCCCTCAAACTTTTTTCTATCATAACTAGCCAAATACCCTATTTTTGGACTACATTACCCTCATCATTTTCATCAAATTTACAAAGACATGTCATTTTCCCTCTTCAATTCCAGCACCTCCACCACTTTTCTCTTTTCAACTTAACAAACTTCATCACTCAACACACTCCATCACTCTCAATAAATTAGCAAATTTCATCAAACAAACATTACATAATTGAAGATATAATTATCAATTGGAGAGCTTCTTAAGGTTAGTTTATACTCTTACCATAACCTAAACTTTTAATCTATTGATTTTATCATTTGAGTTCGAAATTGAAGTGAGTTTTTATTACAAATGTTGTTATTTTTCATTAACAAAACAATGTGACTTGTTAAAGTAGTGAGTTTGAGTTGAAAAATGAAAATCAATCATTGAAACCCCTGAAAAATCGAGTAAAACAGAAGCCTAGAACAAGTGAGACAGGCACTTGTCTCACATAAATCTACTGGTTTTATGTGAGACAGGTGCCTGTCCCACTTGCCTGTCTCACCAAAATATGTGCGACAGGCAAGTGGGACAGGCATGTGAGACAGACGCCTGTCTCACTTGTTACCATTGGTTTTATGTGAGACAGGCAAGTGGGATAGGCGCCTGTCTCACTTGTTACCACTGGTTTTATGTGAGACAGGCAAGTGGGACAGGCGCCTGTCTCACTTGTTACCACTGGATTTATGTGAGACAGGCAAGTGGGACAGGCGCCTGTCTCACTTGTTACCACTGGTTTTATGTGAGACAGGCAAGTGGGACAGGCGCCTGTCTCACTTGTTACCACTGGTTTTATGTGAGACAGGCAAGTGGAACAGGCGCCTGTCTCACATAAATCTGTTGGTTTTATGTGAGACAGGCACCTGTCCCACTGCCTGTCTCGCTAAATTTAAGTTATTTTCCGAAAGTAATAACGTGGGCTACATTTGTTCGTTTTAGGTGTATAATATATCGTTTCGAAGCTTACGATGAGACGAAGTAAATCCAAAATTGTATACTTCATTTCATCCACATAAATGTACTACATATTCATTTTTACTAGGTTTTGTAGCATGAAATCTTATCTCTTTTGTTTTTTTTTTTAGGTTTAATGGATTCTGTTGTACTTCAATTATGTTATAATGGTTTGTGGGAGACATTAGCAGATGGCCGTACGGAGTACGTGAATACGAAGAATACAACATTTTTAGTTCGAAAAGATTGTACGTTTGAGCAATTTATGGCAAGGGTGTATGAAGTTTTACAGATAAATCCTAATGAATATAGTTTGTCAATGAAGACAACTTTGAGATCTAGTAACCCAATGTATCGTGCATGCTCACTACCTATGGATATATTTAATGATGAAATGGTTAATGTTGTGCTGCACATGGCCTCTGATGTGGTCAATTATGGATGCATCCCTATATTTGTCACCACACATCCTCGAGTTCCGGCCGAAAATCCTGAGCCACTTGTGGAAAGTGAAAGTTCGTTTAGAGCAAACGAGTCTGTCCCCGATATTGAGGAAGATGTGATAGCACAACAAATATCGTTCCAACAACATTACTCACCAATCAACGAAAACAATAACACTATTGATGATAATGGCATTACGTTAGCGGATGTTGAAGATAATGTGTTACCATTACGGACATCGTTAGGGCAACATTACTCTCCATTTCAGAATAATGAGTTTCGCAGTTATGATGATCCTGGTTATAACACCAACAACACAGAAGCTGATAATGTGCAAGGCATGAACTCCAATACTGAAGTTAATGATAGGGACACTGGTCATTCCGATATTTCTATCAATGATGAGGATGAGAATCAGTATGATATTCCTGTTAACAATAGAGAGAATCGACCTATTCCTCTGATGGCCCGTTCGAGGAGGAGGACAACAGTTGATCCCCTGGTGAGTCTTGCTCCAGTTTTGCCTTCAAACTTGGTTGCTCCAGACTTAGTTAGAACCTGTAATTCTGCCGACATTGGTGTGGGAAAGTTGTTCGCTGAGAAGAATGAGTTAATACTGGAATTGCGCAAAGTGGCCTTGCAGGAAAAGTTTGATTTCAAGATTGCACAGTCCATAACGACACGCTTTGAGGCTCACTGTTCTTCGGAATCATGTAATTGGCGTCTTCGCGCAACAAGAGGTTCGGATGAGCATAATGTTCCTTGGGTAGTGAGAAGAGTTGACAATTTTCATACGTGCTCTAATGAGGTTTTGCCTAGTGGCCTCCGTCAAGTTAGGAGTCGGGTTGTTGGCCATCTTATCGCGGATAAATTTATTCAGGATAAACTGATATACACGCCGAATGACATTAGAGCAGACATGCAGCAAGAATACGGGGTCCAGTTAACATATCAGCAAACATATCGAGCTAAAGAAGTCGGTCTTGAAATAGTACGAGGGAACCCTACAGAGTCATACAACTTACTTCCCAAATACTCTCACGTTTTGACCAAAGCGAATGAGGGCACAGTGACACACCTCCAGCGGGATGGAGATGATAATTTCTTATACTACTTTGTTGCGCTTGGATCTTCCATCAAGGGCTTCCCACAGTACATAAGGCTTGTGATCGCTGTAGATAGCACTCATTTGAAGGGGCTATATCGTGGAAACATGTTTGTAGCAACATGTCTGGATGGTAATAATCAACTGTATCCGTTAGCTATTGGGGTCATAGATTCAGAAAACAATGATGCTTGGGAATGGTTTATGACGGAGTTACACGGAGTGATTGGCGATAGGCCAGAATTAGTATTTATCTCTGATCGATGCATTGCCATCAAGCGAGCCGTTTTAAAAGCATTTCACACTATTGGTCATGGAGTTTGTTTTTACCATGTCAAAGGCAACATTAAGTCTAAATTCAGGATGTCCAAAGCTATTTGGGATCAATTCGAGCCAGCTTTTATTAATGCAGCAAAGGCATATGCACACGAAGAATTTAAAAGACAACTTGAAGGGTTGTGGATGCTCCACTCGGCCGCGGCTGATTACTTAGAGAATAATGTGGGCATGTGTAACTGGGTAAGGTCTGAATTTGAAGGTAGGAGATACAGCATACTTACCACCAACATTGCAGAAAGCGTGAATTCTTTAATGAGGGAACCGCGAAAATTTTCTATTACTCATCTTGTTGATCACTTTAGAAAAACATTACAGCAATGGTTTTATGATAGAAAACTTGTGGCTGAATCGATGAGCACTTGTCTAACGACGTGGGCAAATGAGATAGTCGGCGAAAGGAGAATTTTGGCCGAAAGAATGACCGTTCGGCCAGTGTCTCAGCATCGATTTCATGTTTTGGGTGGTGGTATGAAGGAAGGGATAGTTGACATTCATGAAAGAACTTGCTCATGTATAGTATTCCAACTCGATCAGCTTGTTTGTGCGCATGCAATTGCTGCTTGTCTGATCGTCCGTGTGGATTATATAAGTTTTTGCTCTGATTATTACTCTAAAGATTCATTGGTCATGGCATATGCAGAACCAGTGGAGCCGGTTGGGGACATGACAGATTGGGACATTCCAGAAGAAATCCAAGAAATCAGAGTTAACCCACCGATCGAAGCACCACCATCTGGTCGTCGTCCAGAGTTAAGAATTCCTTCTATCGGTGAGGATGTTAACCGAAGAACTGTGAGATGTGGTCGATGCAACCAACCCGGTCATAACCGCAAGAGATGTAAAAATCTCATTGTGTCGAATCCAAACTGATTGTGTCATTATAACTAATTATGGATAGAAAACTCTTATTATAATTTATATTACAATTATATGTAATGAATTATATGTAATGAGGTATATTATGTTATGTTCATTTGCATAATGAGTAAAAATCCCATGATGAATAATTACTTATAGCTAAATATATGAATATATCAAAAGTTTATATTTATTAGAAAAACAATCTACATCCATACATCAAGTCTGAATACAATACAACGACTTACAAGGCAATATCGCCCGTGAATATATCTACAGCAATTTTCTTTCTGAAGTAATGCCCGTGGCTACTATCAAAATCAAGTTTTAGCCCGAACATCAAATACATTGTAAACATCAACATAAATACACCGCAATCACCACTTCCAGGTTCTTGTTGGGGCACATCCTTAACGATTCTTACTTTCCAAGAGTCGGCACTCTGCAGCTCAGGTCGAATGTTGTAGAATCCAACATCTTGAAGCCATTGAGGGAAGACGACCTGAAGAGGTTTGAATTTACGCAAATATGTTTTTTCCTCGCGAAAGGTAACCAACGAGTCGTAAATCCGCATCCTCCTCGCGCGAAGGTCCGCTTGAGCTAGTACCCAATGATCGCCGCCCAAATTCACAGGGATGAATATCTACATAAATAAATTGGTAAATTAGTATATTTTATACACAATTACCATAAGATATGATGACAATTCCTACCATATCAACATCCGTAAACGGTTTGGACATGAGATCTTCCCGCCCATCCATATAGCTGCTCAAGTTGTTGCCATATTATAATGAATGGACATCACAACTACCATTGTTTCATAATTGCTTTAGGAACACCTATTACACGATGAATAGAAAATTAATAACATTTCGAGATATTTCAAACATCGAAATGTTAATTAATGATTATAAAATTTGAAAACATGCCCAAAAGAATGTATCTGTATGCGTGACGCGCTGTGGTAGTGCATTTGGAAATCGCCGTTGCTTCTCGCTGATCAAGCGGTAATACGTGTGAATATGCTGTGAAGGGATTATACCAAGTAAATTTATATCATTATCCATGGCAGCAGAAATATTATTGTGTATTATAATGTACTGACCATTAAACACACTTACCTCGTCACTAAGCCACCCCATCGAAGCATTGCCCATGAGTATTTCAAAGAAATTTCGAGGTTGTTGGACAGGCCGATCCACGAAAATGTTGCCGGCAAACCACTGATCAAACTCCTCACATAGCCTTGAGTCTTCTAGTCCCCTAAGCGGATTCATATCCACACTCGATCTTTCATCAATTTCATAGTCCGTAATGTTGAGTGCGGGTATAGGCCTGATGTTGTGCAAATTTTAATGTACTCGCAAGCGCACGAATCTATTGTAGTATAGATCTATGGTGACGAGTGTCGATCCCACGAGGAGGTGGATTTTAATTGTGTATAGAATTAATTTTGTAAATGGGTTGTTGGATTTATGGTGGAAATGATTTGGTATATGCTAAAACTTAAATTAAAATGGCGAGAATAAATTCTAAAATTGGAATTGCAATGGCGAGAATAAATTGAAGATAATTCTATTGAAATGACGTACTTGGGTATCTGGATCCGTATCAACATGCATCATGGGCTAAATAATCCGTATTAATGCCAATTAAATCATGAGGGGGGAATCCACACCTCATGAACCACGCTCTAATCAATATGGTGCTAAGGGCTTATTGTGCCAAATAATAATAACCTTGTACTAGGGGGCCGGTGAAACCAAGGCGGTACTAGACAAGAATATTATTATTTGTCGACGAGAAGTCAAAACATCCACAAAAACTAGAGGGGAAGAGAAAATAAATTTACCAAATTAAGCCCATGACACATGTTGAGACTTCACCTTCAACCCAAGCTCGAACGGAAATTAGCTACTCATAATTGAACTAGGGGCAAAATGGAAATTTATTAAAATACGAAGAAAATACAAGATGGAGAGGGAATTACAGAAAATAGATCCCAAAAATGGATTCAGAGATATCAAATTAGGGGGGGGAGACCCCTTTTTTATAGATACATGGAGTAAATCATGGCCATCGGATTAAAAACAGTTTGGACGCTCAGGATTGCGCCACGTCATCAGTCAACAGTCCACGTTTGACCACGCGGATGAACAGTAACACGGTTTGACCCGACTTTGAACAGTAACGCGGTTTGACCCGGATGAACAGTAACGCGGTTTGGTTGAAAATAATCCTGTGTGATGCATGCACCGTACGCGAGATTTTTCGTCCACTGATATGCTGCCACGTCACCATCAACAGTACATAAGAATTTTAGTCCAACAGGATCGTGACACCTCATCAGTCAATGCCACATCATCGGTCAATGCCACGTCATCATCCGTCTATGTGAACAGTGTCGTGAACAGTAACGTATACAGTACCGTACACGTGAATAGTACCGTACATGTGAATAGTGCTATTTTTCCTTTTATGCTCCTCCTAAGGTTTTCGACCGTCCTGAGTTCAAAAGTGATGTCCGTTTTGCCGTTTGATCTCTCCTTTATTGTGAAATGACTATAATGCCCATAAAATACATAAAATACTTAATTAAAATAAAACACATGTAATTAAATCACAAGAAGGTTAAATATATAAAAGTAAGGGTTGTTAGTAAGACTTAAAATGTAAAAAGACGGTTTTCTCCTTTATAAATATGCATTTTCTAATACTCAACACACCCCCCAACCAGCTTATTGCTAGTCCCTAGCAAATAAAGCGAAAACAAAATTCAAATTCAAAATAATTTTTTTTTTTTTTTGTTTTAATAGAAACACTCGTATTTATTCCATCAGATTAATGATAACACTCAAATAAAAGTATAAGCATTATCTCCAGTCTAAAGCAACATCACACCCACATCAACCATCCACATGAATTAGCCCAGTAGACTTTGTTTTAGCTACTCTCAAGAATGACATGTCAAACCCCAAAATCTCACTGGAAGTAGTGACACTCTCACAAATAAATTAATCCCAATAAAAATAGTCACTCCAATGAATGGTAATTGAGAGAGAAAATAATAAAGAAGTGATATCACATGCTCTCACCAAGATGAAATAAATATGCCCTCAGCTTAGAAATAATACGATCTCAAGTCAAATAAAATGTTAGTCAACCCACTTTATTTATCTTTTTTTTTTTTAATTATGCATCACTACATCTTTTTAGCCCATATAACTAGCTTCTACTTCAAACTATAGTTCCCTAAAATCAAGAAGGACTTTTATTAGGATGAAACGTAGGCTAGGGACATGGCTAACAAAGAAGGAAAATAAGGAAAATAAAGTGTATGTTTGAGAAAAATGCAGAGAAATTTTTTTTTTTTTTTTTTGGAAGTTGCAAGGTGGATTTCACCTATTTTTATTCTTTTGAAACAACAACTTTTGTTTTTGTTTTTGTTTTTGTTTTTTTTTTTTGTTTTTTTTTTGTTTTTTTTTTTTGGCATAACTTCACTGAACAACATAATTATTTACATTTTCTCAAACATAAATAGGTGATGGAACTTATAAGACATCGGGTAATACTCCAAATCGGAGTGGGTCAAGATGATAAGTTGACAAAGAAAATGTTTTTTTTTTTTTTTTTTAAAGGCTCAAAAGGGTTAACTATGGATATTTAATAAAAGGGATGGCTAGAAAGGCTCAAACGGATCAAAGATGGCCTTTCCATCGTCTTTTAGGGCTCTGAATAACCTTCCATATCTACTAGTTAGATGGGCCTCCAAATGTAGCAACACACATTTTTTTTCTTTTTTTTCTTTTTTTTTTTACCATTTTTTTTAAAGGGTTAACTCAAAAGAAATGTAGAGATCGTGTATAAAATAATAAACTGCTAAGCTGTATAGAGAATGGGCAAAAGGGTTACTCTTCAAGAAAATGATAGGCTCAACAACTCACTTGGCACTTATTTATGACATGTTCATTCCTTCAAGCAACTCATATTTGTCTCCGACATCAACATGTAAAGTAGCAAATATAGCGTAACATCACTTAAGACCAAAGATAATACAAATAATAAAATTTGAAATTAATCATGTCATCCAATGTTAAAACAAATAACACAAATTTTTTTTTAACAACATTCTACCCCCCAACCTATTCTAAACATGAAAGAAAAATATGCATGCAGAAATGTGAAAATGATGTAGAAAAATTTATTAGAAAAAGAAATTTTTTTTTTTTTTTAACTAAGAAGATGCGTTTCTAGAGGCACGACACTCCATATTCAGCCATCTTCGACTCAAAAATTGGAAAATATATATTTATAAAGGAGAAAGAGGAAGAAAACAATTTTTTTTTTTTAAAACGATGAAGATGCGTTTCTAGAGTAACTACACTCCATATTCAGCCATCTTCAACACAAAACGTTAGCAACAGTTAGTTTCTACAACAAAAAAAATAGTAAAAACTTAACCAAGATTCCACAATTGTCGACTATTCCCTCCCCCCAACCAGAACGAAACATTGTCCTCAATGTTTTAAAGGAAAGAAGTAGAGTTTAGAAGACATCACCTGGGTGGTGCAACACAGAAGAAAATATTTACAGGCGGAGAGTTAAATCTAATTTGTACTTCTTACTGCGGCTACTGTTACCATCATTATTTGGTCGCTCCAACACAAAGGTCCAGGGGTCTGGCTCCGGTTTATAAGCTTGTAACATATCAAGTAGCTCATTAGCAGTGTGAGCACAAATAAAAAGTTTTTTCACATTAGAAGGAATGAAGTAGTTTTTTATTGCATGGTTAAGAAATGCGATAAAGCCATCATAAAAGTTATTGACATTTAACAAACCGATGGGTTTCTGGTGGATGTGCAGATGGGCCCAAGATGCTAGTGTCATAAGTGCCTCTAGTGTTGCAAGATCTCCTGGAAGGAAAACAAAAGCATCAGCATAATTAAGCATTTCAGTTATTCTTTCTTGTATACCTGAGACGACTAACTCTTCTCCAGTTGATGAATCAGACGAACTGCCCAATGGTTTTAGGACTCTTGGGATGATGCCTAACACTTGACTTCCTCTGATAAAAGCTGCTTCTGAGACCATTTTTGATAACCCTCGATTACCTCCTCCATACACCAAGTGTAAATTTCTCGCTGCTATGCTTCGACCAAGATCTATGGCTGCCTCAACGAACTCTTTATGTTTGCCATAGATAAATCCAGAAAGCACACAAATGTTCTTGAATTGTCTATTGGGAGTAGCTGCCATTGGAATATTTCTCAAAAACAATTTGTGAGTGTTTGACAAAAGAAATCACATTTAAGAGTCTCGGTGATAGTGGGTCATGGTTGTGTATGAGGTAATATGTTAGTGTCAAATAACGCGTAAAGCACGTGGCTCGCAAGTCAAAAAGAAAACAGTAAAAAGGAAAAAGCAAACAGTAATAAAATTATTAAAGACAATAATGCAAACAATAAGACAATAGTGAAATAAAATAACAATAAAGTAAAAGGATATTTACAGGTAGTTGCGACTGTGGCTCACATCTTCCTCTGGTTTTACGTCCAGAAACGGCTTGAACGCCCTCTATGGGTCGAGGATAGGCTTCCTATCCAGTTTTCTTATAAACTGGCAAACAGGGTCGTTTATAGTCAGATTCCCGAGACTATATCGTGCATGCTCTTTCTGGAATAATGGCCATAACTGGAGAATCGCTCCTTGCACATATCCACTGGGATGCGTTTCAAGAGACAAAAGGATATCATCCAATGACTCCTTATTCAAGCCATCCCTAATGAATTGAATCTTATCTTCCCTGTTATCAGACATCATTCCTAAAGAACATGGGTTTTTATTGCAACTCATTCTGGCACACTTATGACAAGCAACAGAAATTCTTCGAGCTCGTCGTTTTCTTGCATAATTTCCTTTACCACAACCAGGCATGTATGCAATAAATTTAGGAGGTAACTCACCTGCTAATCGTACTTTAGCCTCGATTAACCAACGGATGTCTGCAGGTATGTTATTCCTCATGAGCAATCGCATGCGTTCAGATCGGGCTTTATAGATCGTAAGGAGGGCATTCTGAGGAAGTGAAGGGAATCGCTTGTGAAGCTTCGCTAGAATCTCGTTTCTGTCCATACCTTCGCCTCAGAATATCAGTTATTATGGGAAACTGAAGTAACCGACTTGATTGTCACGGAGTACCGTTATCCGCCACTTCACCGGGGTAATAAACTAAAGCACACAAACAGAAAAACAAATTAAAACACACAAAGAAAATCAAAATCGTCCTCGTATTGAATTTACCTCAAGCTCCAACTGGATGTCGTAAACACTTCTCTCAATATCTCTGAGTTGGCTTTCTAAACCCTCAACATAGGCTACTAACTCTGGTGGTTGTAGAGCCCAAATGCGATGTGTTTTACAAAATTGAATCTGCCTTTTGAGATGAGTTTTGACACGTTGAAGTGGTTTAAGAATGTTCAGGAGGAACGGTCTAAGTATGGTACTCATGATTAACAATGATAATGGTAAAATAAACACACTTATGCAAAAACAATTTCAATTAGCAAAAGAATAATAATAAAAAGAAAGAAAGAAAAATCAAATCAACGAAAAGAAAAAAAAATCAATTCAAATTTGGTGGGTCACTCAAATTTATTTCGGTGTCTTCTTCATGTGGTTGGTACTCTAGATATGGCTTTAATCTTTGACCATTAACTTTAAACGTGACACCATTCTTTGGGTCTTTAATTTCAATTGCCCCATGTGGAAAAACAGTATGAACAATAAATGGGCCAGACCAACGAGAGCGTAACTTACCTGGGAATAGGTGCAAGCGAGAATTGAATAAAAGCACTTTCTGACCTGGAGTGAACGATTTTCTCATAATTTGCTTATCATGGAAGACTTTCATTCGTTGCTTGTAAATCTTGGCATTTTCGTACACGTCATTGCGAATTTCTTCAAGTTCTGCCAGCTGTAATCTTCTTTCTGAGCTGGCTTGCTGCATGTCAAAATTGAATTTCTTGATGGCCCAATATGCACGATGCTCGAGTTCCACAGGTAGGTGGCAAGCTTTTCCATACACTAGCCTGTAGGGTGACATCCCAATCGGGGTCTTGAAAGCCGTTCTATATGCCCATAAGGCATCATCAAGTCTTAATGACCAATCTTTTCTGTCCGGCCTCACCGTTTTTTCTAATATGTGCTTTATTTCTCGATTGGAGATCTCAACTTGGCCACTGGTTTGCGGATGATACGGGGTTGCCACTTTGTGTGTGATTGAATACTTTGTCAAAAGTGCTTTGAATGCTTTGTTGCAAAAGTGGGCACCACCATCACTGATTATTGCTCGAGGGAATCCAAAGCGTGAAACAATGTTGCTTTTTAAAAATGCTATTACCACCTTGTGATCATTGGTCCTACATGGAATTGCTTCTACCCATTTTGATACGTAGTCAACACCAACCAATATGTATTGATTGCCAAAAGAAGGGGGAAAGGGTCCCATGAAGTCGATACCCCATACGTCAAAAATCTCAACCACTAAAATTGGATTTAGTGGCATCATGTTCCTTCGTGTAATGCTCCCCATTCGTTGACACCTATCACATGAAGAACAAAAAGTGTAAGCGTCTCGAAATAGTGTTGGCCAATAGAAACCACATTGTAAAACTTTAGTCGCTGTTTTCTTAGCACTGAAATGGCCTCCACAAGCTTGTTCATGGCAGAATGAAAGGATATTCTGAATTTCATTTTCTGGGACACATCATCTAACAATTTGGTCTGCACAATACTTGAACAAATACGGGTCATCCCAAAAGAAATTCTTTATTTCCACAAAGAATTTGATCTTGTCTTGCTTGGTCCAATGCTCTGGAAGTTTACCTGTAACAAGATAATTAACTATATCAGCATACCAAGGTAATACTTCCACACTCATTAATTGTTCATCTGGAAATGACTCATTTAATATTAATGGCTCTGTAATTGTGTCAAAGTGAAGACAAGAGAGATGGTCCGCCACAACATTTTCTGACCCTTTCTTATCTTTGAATTCCAAGTCAAATTCCTGCAAAAGTAACACCCAACGAATTAGTCTAGCTTTTGCATCTTTCTTTGTGAGAAGATATTTAAGAGCAGCATGATCTGTGAATATAATTATTTTACAACCAATGAGATAAGATCGAAATTTTTCCAATGCAAACACTACTGCTAGCATTTCTTTTTCAGTAGTTGAATAGTTCAACTGTGCATCATTCAATGTCATACTAGCATAGTAAATAACATGAGGAATTCGATCAACTCTTTGTCCTAAAACTGCTCCTACTGCATAATCAGATGCATCACACATAAGCTCAAATGGTAAGCTCCAGTTTGGGGCCTGAATGATGGGTGATGATGTCAACAATTGCTTTAATTTTTCAAAAACCATAAGACATGAATCATTAAAGATAAAAGGTACATCCTTAGCAAGTAAGTTGCATAAGGGTCTAGAAACTTTGCTAAAATCTTTAATGAAACGTCTATAGAAACCAGCATGCCCAAGGAAAGATCTTAGTTCTCTGACTGTTTTGGGTGGAGGAAGATTAGAAATGAGATCCACCTTGGCTTTGTCAACCTCAATACCTTTGCTTGAAATGATGTGACCGAGAACAATACCTTGTTTTACCATAAAATGACATTTCTCCCAATTTAAGATCAAGTTCTTCTCGATACATCTCTGCAGAACTAGTGTTAGATGATGTAAACATTGATCAAACGAGTTGCCAAAGACAGAAAAGTCATCCATAAAGACTTCAAGGAATCGTTCAACCATATCAGAAAAAATGCTCAACATGCATCGTTGAAATGTAGCAGGTGCATTACATAATCCAAATGGCATTCTCCTATATGCAAATGTGCCAAAAGGGCAAGTGAAAGTAGTTTTCTCTTGATCTTTTGGTGCTATGGGAATCTGATTATATCCTGAGTAACCATCTAGAAAGCAGTAAAATTCATGGCCTGCTAATCTATCAAGCATTTGATCAATAAATGGTAAAGGAAAATGGTCTTTACGTGTGACAGAATTCAATTTTCTATAATCAATGCATACACGCCATCCTGTAGTCACTCTAGTTGGTATCAATTCATTATCGGCATTCGTAACTACTGTGACTCCTGACTTTTTAGGGACAACTTGTACAGGACTGACCCATGAACTATCAGAAATTGGGTAAATGATACCTGCATCTAATAGCTTAAGGACTTCAATTCTAACAACTTCTTTCATATTAGGATTTAACCGACGTTGCATTTCCCTAGTAGATTTAGCATTTTCATCGAGGTGAATGTAATGCATGCAGTCTACTGGATTTATACCTTTTATATCTGCTATGGTCCATCCTAATGCTTCTTTGTGCTCTTTTAAAACATCCAACAACTTACCTTTTTGTTCATCGTTTAGGGATGATGAGATGATTACCGGCAGAGTACTTTCTTCTCCCAAAAATGCATATTCCAGAGTGTTGGGCAATGGTTTGAGCTCGAGTTTCGGTGGTGATTCTGATGATGGAATGAGTTGCTTCTCTGATGGTGCTAGTTGCTCAACTCTTGACTTCCATTTATTAGTGTCCATAGATGGTGCTGAGTCAAGCAGGGCATTGACCTCATCAACCGATCTGTCAATATCAAAATCAAAACCAAAGTGAGTTAAACATGTTTGTAAAGGATCATCACTAAGGTTTGAAACAAAAGTATCATCAATTAATGCTTCAATTAAATCCACATCAACAATTCCATCATCTGCACTGTGAGGTTGTTTGGCAATGTTGAAAATGTTTAGCTCCATAGTCATATTGCCGAAAGACAACTGCATATTTCCAGTCCTGCATTGAATGTGAGCATCCGCAGTTGCCAAGAAAGGTCGGCCTAGAATAATGGGGATGTGCTTCCTTGAATCCTGTATTGGTTGAGTGTCAATTACAATGAAATCAACAGGAAAATAAAACTTGTCTACCTGGATAAGCACGTCCTCCACAATACCACGAGGTATTTTCGTGGACCGATCTGCAAGTTGTAACACCACTGGAGTTGGGTGTAATTCTCCCAGTCCAAGTTTCACAAACACAGAGTAAGGCAATAAATTTACACTAGCTCCTAAATCCAACAAAGCATTCTCAATTGTGTGGTTCCCTATACTACATGAGATAGTGGGGGAGCCTGGGTCTTTGCATTTTAAAGGAATTTTATGTTGGAGTATAGAACTAACGTTTTCTGTTAAAAATGCCTTCTTTTGAACATGCATGTTTCTCTTTTTAGTACACAAATCTTTAAGAAACTTGGCATAAGATGGAACTTGCTTTATAGCATCAAGTAAAGGGATGTTAACACTTACCTGTTTGAAGATTTCGAGAATCTCACCTGTAGATTTTCCCTTTTTTCCTTTCGCTAACCTCTGAGGAAATGGAGCTTTGGGAACGTATTCTCGTGGGTTGGCTTCTTCTCTCTCCTCCGGTGGTGAGTCCTCAACGTTCACAGGTACAATTTGATTTTCCTTTGTCACCGGCATCTCCACTTTGTTGTCGATTTCTTTTCCTTTTCGCAAGGTCATTATTGCTTTGACCTCTCCATGCTGCTGTGGTGAACTGGTACTCGCTTCATGCACTCCTTTAGGATTAGGCACTGGTTGACTTGGAAATTTTCCTTTCTCAACAGTCATTGCCAAGGTCTGAACTGAAGAAGCGAGTTGTCCCACCATCTTCTCGAGGCTTGAAACCGATTGAGCTTGTGAGTTGAAGCCTGCTCTCAACTCATTTCGTAGTCCATCAATGGTGCGGTTCTGTTGCTCAATCGTGGAGTGAGTAACATTCCTGAAATTCTGGAATGCATCCTCCCATGGTCTAGGTTGAGAGTGGTTCTGGTTCTGATTGTATGGTCTAAATGGTGGTTGAGAGGCTTGAGAAATTTGAGGAATTGGTTGCATTGGTGGAGCTGGAGCTGCTGGTCCATTCTGTTGGAGTCCTTGAGACCATGAAAAATTGGGGTGGTCTCTCCATCCAGGGTTATATGTGTTGGAGTATGGGTTGTAATTTGATGGCTTTCTCATTACACCTATGGCATTGGCTTGATCTGAGTATGAGTCATGGTCATGTGGTTCTGTTGATTTAGCAGTCGATAACGATGCTATTTGTCGAGCAAGACCTTCAACCATCTCCTTGACTTCTTTGATTCCCGAAGTTGACTCGCCAATTTGAACCTCATTTACTCCTTTAATTCTTCTAGTATTCCTGAGTGATCGACTCCGTTGTTGGGAATTATCCGCTTGTCGCTGGAAGAATTCCCAAATTTCTGATGCACTTTTTGACATTAGCTCTCCTCCACTTGTTGCCATTAGCCATTCTTGCACATTTGGTAGTAATCCCTCCAAAAAGTATTGACATTGGTGCCATTTTTCGTACCCATGATGTGGACACTTCAAGAGTAGCCCATTAAATCGCTCCCATGTTTCAAAAAATTGCTCGTCCTCTCTCTGGGTAAACTCCGAGATTTCCCTGCGAATAGCATTGGTTTTATGCACTGGAAAATATTTATTTAAAAATTTTGTAACCATTTGTTCCCATGATGCAATGCTATTAGCAGGCAATGTATTAAGCCATGAACGAGCTCTATCTTTTAAAGAAAATGGGAATAGTCTAAGTTTAACATCATCATCTGAAAAATTCTCATATTTGAATGTTTGACAAATGGCATGAAAATCATTCAAATGATTATATGGATCCTCATTTTCTAGGCCATAAAATGTCGGGAGACAATTTAACACACTAGGTTTTAATTCAAAACTCCTAGCAGCTACATTTGGGTATCTTATGCATGACGTGCTCAAATTAGCTAAGGGACTAAAATAGTCCTTAAATGGCCTCTCCTGTGGTGCTTGTAAATCCATTTTATTTTTAACGTGTTTGTGTGTGCGAAGTGTTTTTTCTAATTCAAGGTCTATAGGTTCAAGATTAGGTAATAATGACCTACGACCATGCATGCAAAATAAATAAAATAAAAATAAAGATGCAAACAAAACAAAAAATAAAGATGGGAACAAAACAAATAAAAATAAAGAAGAGGGAGAAATTACGATACTAACCTTATTGCGCTATTACAAACTTTCTATAAAAATATACAAAAATAAATACGTGAAAGAAATTAACTAAAAATTAAATTAATAAGATAAACAAAAAAAAATTACAAAGAAAAATAAATGGAAAATTAAATTACAAAATTTTACAGAAGAGAAAAAGAAAAAAAAATACTAACCTTTAAATGCAGATTCAATTTTTTTTTCTTTTTTTTTTTTAATAAAAAAAATACAAGAAAACAAATAAAAGAAATTATTCACAAAAATTAATTCTATGAATTAAAATTACTTACCTCCCCGGCAACGGCGCCAAAAACTTGTTGTGCAAATTTTAATGTACTCGCAAGCGCACGAATCTATTGTAGTATAGATCTATGGTGACGAGTGTCGATCCCACGAGGAGGTGGATTTTAATTGTGTATAGAATTAATTTTGTAAATGGGTTGTTGGATTTATGGTGGAAATGATTTGGTATATGCTAAAACTTAAATTAAAATGGCGAGAATAAATTCTAAAATTGGAATTGCAATGACGAGAATAAATTGAAGATAATTCTATTGAAATGACGTACTTGGGTATCTGGATCCGTATCAACATGCATCATGGGCTAAATAATCCGTATTAATGCCAATTAAATCATGAGGGGGGAATCCACACCTCATGAACCACGCTCTAATCAATATGGTGCTAAGGGCTTATTGTGCCAAATAATAATAACCTTGTACTAGGGGGCCGGTGAAACCAAGGCGGTACTAGACAAGAATATTATTATTTGTCGACGAGAAGTCAAAACATCCACAAAAACTAGAGGGGAAGAGAAAATAAATTTACCAAATTAAGCCCATGACACATGTTGAGACTTCACCTTCAACCCAAGCTCGAACGGAAATTAGCTACTCATAATTGAACTAGGGGCAAAATGGAAATTTATTAAAATACGAAGAAAATACAAGATGGAGAGGGAATTACAGAAAATAGATCCCAAAAATGGATTCAGAGATATCAAATTAGGGGGGGGAGGCCCCTTTTTTATAGATACATGGAGTAAATCATGGCCATCGGATTAAAAACAGTTTGGACGCTCAGGATTGCGCCACGTCATCAGTCAACAGTCCACGTTTGACCACGCGGATGAACAGTAACACGGTTTGACCCGACTTTGAACAGTAACGCGGTTTGACCCGGATGAACAGTAACGCGGTTTGGTTGAAAATAATCCTGTGTGATGCATGCACCGTACGCGAGATTTTTCGTCCACTGATATGCTGCCACGTCACCATCAACAGTACATAAGAATTTTAGTCCAACAGGATCGTGACACCTCATCAGTCAATGCCACATCATCGGTCAATGCCACGTCATCATCCGTCTATGTGAACAGTGTCGTGAACAGTAACGTATACAGTACCGTACACGTGAATAGTACCGTACATGTGAATAGTGCTATTTTTCCTTTTATGCTCCTCCTAAGGTTTTCGACCGTCCTGAGTTCAAAAGTGATGTCCGTTTTGCCGTCTGATCTCTCCTTTATTGTGAAATGACTATAATGCCCATAAAATACATAAAATACTTAATTAAAATAAAACACATGTAATTAAATCACAAGAAGGTTAAATATATAAAAGTAAGGGTTGTTAGTAAGACTTAAAATGTAAAAAGACGGTTTTCTCCTTTATAAATATGCATTTTCTAATACTCAACACCTGACATTCCTAACTCTCTTGAAAGGAGGAATGAAGTAAGGACTGCCAAATATATACGACGGTCGGTACGGACACCCAAGCTTACTAACGCCGGGAGGTGCCTCCGTGAATATCTGTACACTGTCATCACTTATGTCCCCATATACACTGTACAAGGACATAGAGGTGTGCTCGTCGTCATTACCAGCATCAGTATGCGTACCATAGCCAGCATCAACGTTCGGACCATAGCCATCTGGGGCCTGTTGTTTCGAGGAGATGAACATATTAACATAAGTTCGGGTTTGAAATCATAATAACAATCCGAAAACGTATGGAACTTGCTCACCATGTGCGAGGGGCCAAACGGAGAATCACCGTACGCGCCCTTTGAAGCACCCGCGCCAAACGAAGCCATAAACCCCATGACCGCTGCTCTATATTGTTGTGCTTCTCTGCGTTCCGCCATAATTTCTGACCTCAGTTCATTAATGGAACTGTGTCCAGTCTGAAGTTCCGACCTCAACTCGTGAATGGAAGTCTCTATTTTATCCAGTCGTCCAACGAAATAATCATTGCGGAACTTAGTCCTTGCCTACAATTTACGCAAATAAGTAAGTAATGACAAAATGCCGGATAGGTATATGTGCATTGTAAATTGAAGTTCCGACAGAAGTTACCTTTGGCTCATTTCTGTCATCTGAATCATGTGCGGATTCATAATGGTCGTCGGCAGCACCGACATCCTCAACAGGACTCTGCTCCAGTCTTATTTCGCTCGTGGGGTTAGGATCCACCTTGTTTGGCCCTATACTGGATGGCGCATTGATTGAAGGCTGGTGCTGCACCAAGTAAAACAGAAAATAGTAAATACCAAAAAAAACAAACATATAAATGACTTTGCATCCGGTTTTCAATGATACTGTAGATGATACCCACATTACGGACCCAACTTGGCAAATATGGCACGTAATCATCAACACTCTTCCAATAATTTGTGGCTCTCTCCTTTGCATCCGGTTTGAGGGTTTGTAAAATGGTACCATCCTGTCGTAAAGATTACCAAATTTCCAATTAGTATAACCATATATTATGTAATAGTTATATACAGACATACATATAAATGACTTACAAGACGCTCGTTCAGGTATGAATACACTTCGCCGAAGTTAATATCTGAAGAAGCCACAGGCTTCCATCGCACGATCCGAGGACCATTCCTCCTAATTTTCTCCACCCACTCTAATGGTAGTCCTTTAATCGCTTCAAAAATCCATGCCTTCAACAAGGAAAGATATGAAGTAAAAAAACGTGTCATTAAATATTTATTATAACAAAACTAAGTTATAAAAAAAACTTCTTCACTCACATGCACTGCTGACGTAAAGCCGTAAAAGTTGTATTTCTCAATTCTATGCAATGGATTTTCTGCGCTTGCCTTCTTAAATTTTTTGGCTTTGCCGTTCAATACATTATCAATGCTTTTATATATTGTTTCCCATGACAAACGACCCCACGTAATACTTCGAAAGTGATTTATGTCAACTACCTCATTAAGCAAATTGAAATTGATTTGACAAGGATCCTTTCTTCCATGTAGCACTCTATCGGCAAAGTAAAACATGGCAATTTTTAGCGCATCGGTGTCATTCATAGTCTTGAAGTGCAAGTTCATAAATATTTCCTCGAACTGCCCAAGATTTATATCGCAATTCATGCCTCCAAAGTACTTATTAAGTAACCTATGCTTTGTTTTATGCTTCGTCAGGAATACTTTTTCGCCACAGCAAAGTCCCGTTACAAGGCACCACTCTCCAATCGATAGCCGTATCAAATGGTCGCCAACTTGAAACCATAACTCATCTTTGTCATTTCCATCGCCATGTGACACTTGCCGAAGCAATATATTGTGCACAATTACGCCACTGAACGGATAGCTCTGGCACTGTAGGAAACGCCCAAATATATTGTTTTTGAACAGTTGCAACTGTTGCCTTGTTAATTTTTCCTGGATGGCATTAACAACGACATCTAATTTGCACATACTCGTGATACGCCCAGGGAAGTGATCAACATAAAGTATCTTCATCATTCCCGGTTCGTTAATTGGTCCGGGTGGGTTATGCAATGCTAATTTTGATTTGCCCATTTATCTGGTACAAGTTAAAAGTATCACAAATTAAAAAATTTTGAACAAAAGAAAAAAAAATTAAGGCAACACTACGCACTGCCTCTTGGTGCGACGGGCACCAAGAGGCAGTAGCAAGAGGTATTGCCTCTTGGTGCGACAGGCTCGCGCGAGAGAAGCCAAGAATGCGCGCGAGCTGCGTGCCTGCGCGCAACTCGCGCGCGCTTGGCTTCCCTCGCGCGAGGGCGCGGCCTCGCGCGGGAGATGGGCGCAACGTGCGCATCTCGCGTGCGACAGGCGCATGTCGCGCGCGCGAGGTGCGCACGCCGCGCGCGAGGTGCGCACGCCGCGCGCGAGGTGCGCACGCCGCGCGCGAGGTGCGCACGCCGCGCGCGAGGTGCGCACGCCGCGCGCATCTCGCGTGCGACAGGCGCATGTCGCACGTCAGATGCGCACTGCGCGAGCGAGTTGGCTTCCCCTTCCCTTTCTCTTCTCTTCTCTTTCCCACATGCATCTCACCTACCACCACCATTAAAACACCACCAACAACAACAACATCCCAAACAACAACAACAACATCCCAAACAACAACAACAACATCCGAAACAACAACAACAACATCCCAAACAACAACAACAACAAGAAAAACGGCAATAACAACTCACCTAGGGTTTTCAATTTTTTTCTTTGATTTTCGAGATCTCCGAAGATTTTCAACGTGATTTAGCTTCTTTCAGCTGCCAACAACTTCCTCCGCTGCCGATCTACGCCGCCGCCGACAATCTATAGAACTTCCGGTGATGACATTTTGGTGAGAGGGGAAGGAATTGGCTTGAGGGAAACGTGAGAATGAGGAGGGTAATTTCGTCCACAATTTGGTGATTTGGCTAATGTTGAAAGAAAAAAATTTGAGGGGTTAAAGTTGAAAATTGCTTAATTTTTTTGGCTATTTTTGTAAATTTCCCTTATTATAAAAGGGAAAAATAAATGTCATTCCAAGTTGAATAGACCAAGCTATTTCCAATTATTTTAATCAATTTCTTCCTACTGTCTTTTAAGGAATATGTAAATACTTGGAAACTTCCTTTTCCCATCAAATCAATGACTCAATTAGGTGAGGCCGTGAGGACATGGAATGAAGTATTTTTCCTTGGGGAAGCTGAATTTTTTGTCATGAAATTTGGTAAGAGTTTTAAGGCACTCTTGCATTCGGGGAAAGTTCTACTTCATTTCTATGCATTTGCGGTATGAAACTCTGCATTACTGGAAGATCAATATAGACTATAAACCATCCAATTTTGCCTGATTCAGTGACAAAAATGGCAAAGCTAGAGTGGGATAAGGCCTTTGTTTCATAATTCATCTGCTCTCATTGTCACGTTGAAATGAATGGAGCCTTTAAATGGTATGAATACTTGCAAATTCAAATAAAAAATTTGCTATATGGAGGAAAAGGGCTTCAAAAAGACAACTTCTGTTGAACTTTTGGGGTATTATCATGCACAAGTTCCTATAGAAAACTTTTAGCTGTCCGCAGATATACAACAAGAACCAAAAAACTATGGATTTCCAATTACACTTATGGCACAAAAGAACCATTTCTACAATTTGCTTGAGGCTTACAAAAAGAGTGAATTAAAACTCACCTAGTTTCCAGTATCTTTAGCTGTCTCCACGTTCTAAGTTCTACCATGTCAATGGCCCCAACTTCTATGGATGGCCCTTAACTCTCATCATCATCAGTTTGTTTATCGTTCTCCACCATCTCAGCTACCTCAACTCTTTGGGCATTCTGGAAACCCTGTTTGTCAGCTTTCCCACCATTGTCCACCAATTGTTCATTAGCTTCTGTAGTTACCTGAAGGAGTTCCAGAGGGGTGGCAGCAGGGTCTAACTCCCAACTTCCCACAGGAGCATTATCAGCTTCTTTGCCTGTAAGAAAGTGACTAGGAACCTGATGAGAGAAGCGAAACATCTCTACTTTAGGGATTCTGCGGACTTTCTTGGGATCCGCGTGCTTCTGAAAAACTGTCCTGAAACCAGCAACTTTAACAAGAGGTTCAACAGATACACCTTCTGCCTCATTAAAGTCATCAAGCACCTCCACCATGTCATATGTGTGTATCAACTCATCTGGAGTACGCTCATTCCAATCAGGAGACCAGTTTCGGTAAAGAGCCCAGATATCACCCTTACAAGGAAAGATGCGAATGGCCCCACGTGCACCTTTTGTCCACTTAACCTTGTGAGAGAAAGCATTTAAAGTTTCACTAATTTCATGCCTGCCAGACCGGAAATCTCCACAAGTTTTGGAAAACCCAGAATCTACCCAGCGTACAGGGCCGAACTCACTGTTGCTTCTTGAGTTAAGCCAACTGATCTTCATCTTAAACGGCTTCAAAGAGATCACTTTATGAATTCGAGCATAGTAACGAGGCATCCCATCATCATCATCATATGCAGCCCAGACCTGGTCATCTCCAAAGGAACTTTCAGTTCTATCCAAGTCAAAATTATGAAAATCAGAATCTGGAACATTAATTGACAATGCAGGGGCATTTTTATCTGAGTCAACATCAGATGAGCTGGAACTAGAATCCTTGTTATGGTGTTTACTGTCGGACCCATTGCATTCATTAAGATCATGCAGATCACTGTTAGACATGCTTCTCTGCTTCCTACTTTCTTTCTCTTTCTTCTTTTCTTTCTCTCTGCCAGCAGTCTTGGCATCAGTTACCGAGCTCCATTCCCAAAGTTTCTTGCGAATTTCAGACCGTGCCTTGTACACAAGCATATTTCGAATCTCAATTAATGATAATTCTCTCTCACTGTTGGGCTTGTTATTAGTACCAGGAGAAAAATTGATATTCTCTGCTTGAAAACTGCCCCTTCTGAACTCAAATGCGCTTCCTGAGCCAGCTCCATTGCCCATTGACATCTGATTTGCCATGCCATCTCCGCACCCATAACCATCATAAGCTCTTCTCTTTTTCAAGGCAGCTGCCTGTGCTTCTTCACACTCTCTCTTCAATTTCTCATGCACCCGCTGGCCCGCATTTGCAGCTTGAGTAGCAGCAAAGGATGACGGAACCTTGCTATTATTACCAGCTGTTGTAGAAGAAGAACCCCAATGGAGGTTTTTACTATTAGATGAGTAAAGACCTGCCGACCCCCCAGACTTATACAAGTTACTATTTGCAGAGTGAGGTCTTGAATTCTGATGCTGCTGGCGAGAAGATGAGTTAAGGGACTTGAAAGCATTCGAAGGTGGAGGCTTCTCGACAGCCAGAAAAGCCTCATGGCAATTAGGGCATAGGAGAGTGTTATTCAGGTAAATCCTCAGATACTCATACTGAGTCCTGCATTTGTTGCAGATAGTCCAAAATGTACCAGGATTTTGATTAGAAGAAGGAACTGAGGTTGAACTCGTTCCAGTAGCATTGTTCCGAGCCTTAGTTTGTGAAGTCACATTTTTTGTAAACCTATGAATCCCATTTGCACTAGGAGATGCAAATGAAACCCCCGCTTGTGTGGTAGAACTTGTTCGGGTAGCATCATTCCGAGCCCTCGCTTGTGAAGTTGCATTTTTGGTAGATGTATGAATACCATTTGTACCAGAAGATGCAAATGACACCCCAGGCTGAGCTGGATATTTCTGCTGGCCTCTTGGATTTAATTTCTCATTATAAGCTAATCTCTTAGCCTTATCCGATAACAAGCTCCAGGCCTCTGAAACCAGCTTAAAAGCACCATCTGCACCTATAGCCTTGTTTTTGTCAGGATGAAGTGACAGAGCTAGTTTTCGGAATTGTTTCCTCACTGTTTCATCATCAACCCATGGGTTTGTACCAAGTATAGCATACCAATCCACTTCGCCATTAACTTTTTTCTCTGCAGCAATATAAACATCAATTGTCATCAACATTTGGGAGATACCCTCAAGCCCAGGATATAAATTTTGAGCCTTCAGAGCAAATTTCTTTGCACCAGCATAATTTTTTTCTGTAAGCTTTCTCTCAGCAATTTCCTTAGCCCTGGCCGCCTCATCTTTGTTACACTCCATAAGCTCCTTATGGGATAAGAAAACACTTTTTCCTCACGTAACTATTATAAATGTCAGCAAAACTTCAACAATTAATCAGATAAAATTGCCCAATGCTTGTTCACACATTATGACAAAAAGCCAGTATAGTAGTTTCAATGATTTGATACCTGAAAAAAAAGGGAAATAGAAGATCTAAATTAAGAACTGATTGTACAGCTCAAAACAATGTCAAATAAATAACATCACAACCTCATAACATTTACTAAAGAAAATAAATAAATAAATTTAATCAACAACATATGGAATCCTAAAATTTTGATTTCTTACCAAACACAAATTAAGATATTTGATATAGGTACATGTTTCTCTACTTATTCAAATTTGTATACTTAATATTTTGCAGAGTTTTCTTCACCAGAAACTGGAAATATGTAACAATCAGGGAATTCAATTAATTAGACTCATAACAAATCAAGCAAAATACATGAGTATGCCACAGTGCTTGCCAAATGGAGTTAGAGTTAGACATTTTCTTTTTAACACCAATGTGAAGCTACCATTTTGTTTTTCTGAAAAATGTCTAGCAACAAAAGACACATAATTTGGGTTTAACTCTTTTCCTCCATAGAATAATTTGTTTTTCCACAAGTACGAGAATACCATGCACTTGCAGACACACTCACTTACAGTCAGAAACTATACCATGCATTGTAGAGCATGGATCACGGGTCTTTTCATTCCGATTCGAGAATATTCGTCCTTAAATAATAACAATAGATGATGTGAACCAAGATAATAATATATTTGCGAGCAATGATTGTCAAAATGATCACATTGCGTGGATAAGTCCAATTGATAAATTGACCACATACAATAAAAGAATAACTGAAACACAAAGCATGATACCATGCATAAGTAATGGTTCCCTAATTTACTGCATGATTGTTCTAACTAGCCAATCAGTGGAGAGTAGGTGTCTTGCCTAACTGGCCAAACAAAAGGGCACAGATGCCATGCTAATTGCTGATTGTGAATATTGAAGGTGAGAACCCTAGATAGAAGAATAGAAGGGAAAAGCTTCATCGTATTGCAAACATCCTTTAACTCAAAAACAAAGGTCAAGAGGTTTAGATCCATACTGAATTCTAGACATGTTTAACCTTGTCCAGTTTTTTCTTGGCCAGTTTAAACTCTTAAACCCCCCACCCCCCCCCACCACCAAAAAAAAAAAAAAAAATGAAGGGATCCATGTTGAAAGCAACAATTAAAGAAAAAGAAAAAAAGCTTGATGAAACAGTCCTACTAGAGATCAACATGCATGCATACAACTAAAAACCTTTTATCAGCTATGACATTTAAGCACTAGAGTCCTTTTCCAAACCAACTTTTCACACAGAGTGCTGTCGTTTCTCTAAATAAGGCAATAACAACACTTTAAATTCTTGATTTGCTCAAAATTAATAATAAGAAACCTTTTATTATTTTAAACTCCATACCCCTCAATTTATGAAGCTAATCTTACCCTGATCGCCCTTCATTTATACATATAATATGTTAGGACATTAAAACAGCCAAGATCACTCAACTTCTAATTCTTTAAATTCACAAATTCAAGATTCTGATAACTCAGTAACTCGCCAATGTCCAAACATGTAAACATGATACCATGCACTAATGATCTTGCACAACTAGCCATAACACCTTCGCAAGTTCCTTTTCACTTACTAATAAGATCTGAATTTCCCTTTCTATATCAGACCCGAAAGATAGATAACAAGTGAATTCATTACAAAACTCCGGGTTACTTGAAATACTGAATCATCAACAAACTCACGATGCAAACCCGAAAAGGAATCAAAGCGATCACATAAACCAACTCAATGAATTCATTCAAAGACCAACAAAACAACCATGCAGAATATACCCACATAATTTACAAAATCAAAGACCCCTTTTTTTACTTCACCAAGCTTGCATTCCATAAACCACACAGAACAACAGCTAGGTCACATTGAACAACCAAAAAAGAAAGACACTAACAGTTGTCAAAACTCTAAACTTTTCAAGTTCACTCAAGCCAAATTAAACAAGATGGTCACCATGGATCTAAAGTACCAAAAAGGAGGAAAATTTTAAACAATTAAACAGTCAAATTCAGAACTTAAACTCAGCCTCTCAGCAGAAACTGAAACCCTAGATTCTGACATATTAACATGAAAAAATTTTCATTTTATCAGTTTTTCTTTTTTTCTTTTTTTTTGAAAAAATGCATATAGTACGGAATAAGGAAGTGGGTAAGTTTTACTTACTTAAAGAAGTATCTACAAGGTGAGAAATTTGAATCTGGTGACAATATGAAATCACCGGCTACTGTGACCCATATTGTCAAAGGCATGAGAAGTTGAAGAGAACTTTTATTCTTTTTCTTTTTGTTCCCTTATTTTAAGTGAACAAAATGTAACTGAAACCAAATTTGGACAAAACAAAGGAAAAAAAAAAAAACAAAAAGCATTAAGTATGGGTTTGGTTAATATTCTAACCTTTTTGTAAACTAACTACACACCTTTTGATAGTGGGGTTGAACCCAAAAGACTTAACTAGGGTTAGTTTTTAACCCTTGTGTTGGGTTTATAATTTGCCAAATATTTAATTATTTATTAGGAATACCCTAAAAATTAATTAGCAGATCTAGTCATTTGAACAATGAGATGAGATAATATAATAAATAATAAATAAAATGATAGTTCCCATACCTTTTGTACCTTTTGAAAAAATTTTATAAGTTGAACTAACTAACACCTATAAATAAATATGTAATTTTGAATCAGTCATATTCACATGTAAGATATTTCATATTTGACTTTGTTTGTTTTACTTAATTGATTTGATTAGTAAAAATATATACTTCTGTACATGTATTTTATGAATAATACATTCTAATCCCATAAGGCTACCCTTCTTTGAAAAATTTATTCGCATGAGTTTCATCAAAAGTGATTTTTTGGACTTTATTTTGCAATTTTTTGACCTGTGTACAGTGGCTGGCACTCCCACTTCAAAGAAGTTACTGTCAGTCCTTCAGAATAATCTAAAACAACATTCCTAGTACGGAATTTTAGGATTCACGAGTATTTCAAGAGAAATATCAGCAAGTGAGATCCATCTCTTACAAGTTTATTTTCAAATATAATCATTTTAAACCTCTTATTAACGTATAAAGAGATCCAACAATTAATCCATGCAGTAACACAAACCCTTGAAGAAGAGAATTTGAAGATCTAACTGTATGCATTTGCAGGCATGTGACTTCTCTGTGCCATGCACTCTCATTTCAATATTCAAGTGGTGAATTATATATATATATAATTAAGGGTTCCATGACACATTCATTCAATAATCAATATTTTGCCATTTAAACAACCGAGCACATCCACACGTGTGAAAAAATGACAACGATCGCCCAATGACTTGATGATGAAAGCAGCACATGCTGAAGCAATCATCTTATTTTGTAAGCTTCCATAAACGAACAAAGAAAATCAGTAAAAGCAATGCATCTCTAACCTCTTTATGGCAAGAGCATTATTAACTTTCTTTGCTAATCCAACAACAAAATCAGGAGGTTACCAGCGAGTAATGCACAATACACTCGCACTCCATGCTCCAGCTCCGACACTAAAACCATCCGGAAAGCCAAATCTTGACTAATGTATGCACAGTATTTTTGTTTGGGTAAAAGGTTGCGACAAGCACTAACGAGTATCCACAAACATGAAACTGTACATCCAAAACCTCTGTACAAGTGTTAATTTTCAAGAGAGTAATCAACTCTGATGCAATTTTCGGCAGTTTCATTTCATTCAGATCTAAACATGTGTAAATATTTGTGGTATTTTACTGTAAGATGATACCTCGATTTAAAACCTCCGAGCTGAAAATCTGAAATTTACCAAAGGATCTTTGCAAAATAATATTTATCATACCAGTTCAAAGTGTCAAATAACCAATAATCAGTCCAAAATATCACCTCCGAATGGAATCACAATGATCAGTCTAAACTAGAAAACCTTGAGTTTTTATTAACTTAAGACCGAAATACCCAGAACGGGCATTTAGACATACAGATTTACAGGCCACATTATGGAGCGAAGAGGAATAGTTATTCTGGAATGAACCAAGACTCAATATATGCAGTCAATACAGAAAGGTTCAAATTAGGGGGGTGCGGGGAAAAAAAAGAAACAATGAATAAAAAAATCGCCTTCCTCCCTGTTGCTATGCACATTCAGCCATGCATGTGCAGATTTCCAGATGATCTACAGCCTAAAGGGTCGATAAACCTACACCATGCAACATAAATGAAGATTCCTACTCCTGCTCCACTTCAGGTTCGGCTGGATCTTCATTGACGTGGTGGAATCTCACTACAATGCACGTTATGTTGTCAGCACTGCCTCGGGTAAAAGCAGTCTCCGTTAACTTCCGAGCTGCGATTTCAGGTTCTTCCCCTGTTCGGGCAAGTGCAACAGCATCCTGCACGTGTAATGCATTTATATGTATAGGCAGACGGCATTGAAAGAAAACCAATAATTAGCATCCCACCAAAACCACATTTTTTGAGAACTGGATCACAATGTGTGTATTTATGGTGACTCGTTCTTTATCTTTATAAAGATGCTACTTCATGTACAAAATATTATTAAAGTAAAGAATGACAACTAGAATAAGTAGCTTCAGTATATCCTCCACAAACACCAATAGCCAGCCCATTACTACCATGATTCAACAAGGTCTTTTTCCTTGGAGTCTCAACAAAGGGGGAAAAACATGCTCACCCACTGTAAATCTGAAGCAAGATTTTGCAAGCATATGTTAGACCCACAGGGCAAGGCTTACCTCATTGGGTACTACATCCCATAGTCCATCACTTGCAAGCACAAGCAGCTCAAATCCTTCATCTACTTCAAGGTCCTGCAAAAACAGAGCAAAAGATATTGTAAATTCATTTTTGATAACTTCCAGCCAACTAGAAATACCCAGTTTGTGCCTTAAAATAAATAGGGTTCCCAAAATGTATGTATCACATTAGAAGCTACTGGGCATGTACCATTAAAGGAAAAAAATAATAATAATAAAAGAGTGGCTCAATGTCTGAATACATTGCTAATAGTAATGTTGAACACAGTGTCAACAAGAAAGTTATGGTTTTCAGATAGGCACTAGAAGCCCACTGACAGAACAACTTAGTTCTGATTATCAACGATCCTCGTACAACTGATCATACACTATCAGATGATTGAGCATAATATGTTTCAAACCCAGGAAATTCTATATCAAAACATAGCAAAAATAAATAATTTGCAATGTCCCCTTTATTAGACAAATGTTCTCCTCACACATGCCTAACTATCAGCACTGAATATGGAAAAGATATGAAAATGAACAGACTTGTAAATCACCTAAACTTGACAATTACCTGGATCTCAGGTTCCGCAACGACAAATTGCTTCAGCATGCGGTTACCAAAAGCACGAGACATAGCTAGCACACCTCCTACTCTCCAAGTGCCTGAAAACATAAATACAAATAAATAAATCACTAAATGCAGAAGACTTGTTTACATACGACTTGGCATGTAAGCTAAACTTTTTGCAACAAAACCAGTTTTCTTTTTGAGTCCTAGGCTGACATAGAACTTCATTCTATGCAACAAAATCCTAGTTAACAGCTCAATTTTTTGCACCAGTAGCCATTGAATCATTGACTAACAGCCAGCAGATTAGTTGCATTACATAGTGTACTGCTTCAAAATTATCATCACAGCAAATATACAGGTAATTTGAAGTTTCTTTGCATCAGTAATAAAGGTGATGTATTAGTAATTTTACCTGCCCACATTACAACGCCTCCGGCATTTTCAATTCTCTTCCGCTCATCACATCTGTTGGGTTTATGATCCTCAGAAAGAGGAATTGCTGTCAAGAAAGAGAAAGAAACTGCCTTTAGGAGCCAGCTGCACAGTGTCCAACATTTACTTTCATTTGCAGCACAGGTAAATAACTTCAATAAGATCATGAACATATGCAGATATTTAAAAGATCATATTCAATAAAACCACAATTACCGCTGACACATAATCACAAAAGCAAAACCTCAGGTTTCAAATATAAAACTAGTCTGATTCTCACACAAATAAATTTCCAGACAAGTTAATGACTATATTTCCTTGTAGTTTTAGACATCTCGTATTAATATTTTGAAAATTTTAGATTACTTATATTAGGAGTTTCCTAAAAATTCCAAAAAATTAGTTATTTATTCAATCATGACCAACAAAGAAACATTCCCTTTTTTTTTGGGGGGGGGGTTGGTGGGGGCTGTCTCAAAGGTGCATTAAGTATCCTAAATTCAAGAGTACGCAAAAGATGATGTGCATCTGCAAGTGCACAATTACCTTCAGCCAACAACATTTGAAGCAAAATAATTTCTTCATTCAGCACTAAAATGATGCTTCAATAATAATTACATTGTTGAACAATAAAAACAACATGCACATACAAATATGATAAATTTCTCACAAAGTCATACAGGCATTATATCTGTTTCACTATAATGTTTAAGACCAACATATAAACGCTATGACGGGACTATTTCCCCCGAACATCCAATTTAAGCTTTACTAATTTATTCTGCATTGAACTCTACATTTACGTCTTTCTGCACTGAACTCTACATTGTCATCAGCTTTTTACGACAGCTCCATTAATTGTTTTACCATATTCCTGGTTGCCATCTTACTCCCGACAGGCTGTACATAATGGATCATGCCATATTTATAATTTTTGTTTCCCCTTATGGAAGTTGAAATAGAAAAATAATGCAAGTAATACCTTTACCAGCCTTGGATATTACAGTCCTAGAATCTCCGACATTGGCAACATATAGATGGTTACCAACCAATATAGCCGTTGAAGCAGTAGAACCATCATCCCTGTAAGTATCTCTTTCAGATTCCAAAAAGTCGACATCAGTCTGTTGATATGTTTCACCTGCAAAGTCACCCAAGTCACAAGATGGAATTACACAATCAAAGTCAACAGATTGGAAGGTATTCCACGAAGACCCGACACTAGAAAGCAAATAACAAACTCAGAGCCACTTGATGTTTCACCCTGTTGTACACAAAAATGTAAACAAGCGGATCTATCTGCATGGGATCCAGCATGGAATGCCGAGAGAAAAGATATGATGCGATCACGTGATTGATTCTTTTATAACAAATTAATCCATAAAAGACTATAACTATGTCAACCCAGAATAGGGGAACGCACTTATAGCCAATTTGGTGTCTGTCATAAATTGTGGATGCTTCAAGAGATTCTCAAAGAGGTGCTCCTTCAAATACTCAGCCGCACGGGAACCACCATGACCTGTAACAGCACATTTTAGGATTTAGAAAAACAAGCTTCTTCCCAATGTAGAACAAAACACAAAATCTTGACAGAAGTCGGTATCCATGACAGAAATGGGAGGACATGGATGACACAAACAGGTCCAAAACTCGATTATTTAATAAGGAAATCTGAGACCTTCAAGCAAGTATCGTCCTTGCTCTGTTGATAAGCAATTATATTATATTTTTTAGTATAGTCATAACTAAGAAAAACAACAAGCTGCAGCTAAGACAACATTGACCAGCATATATAGTCAATGCTCCCTTTTGTGTACTTTTTATGGTGAGTGACATTAAGGGCTGAAATGCGTTTTAAGACCCTTAACTAATTTCCATATATAGACATCCTGCGCTAGGATCATAATTACCATACTTATAACGGTCAAGATTGACATGATAAGAAGAATTGCTTATAGCATGTCTTTTCCCATCAGTCACGTGCATGTAGATAACCAGTTGAAAACTAACTTCCATGTGGCACTTTGAATCTTCTATTGTCGCCATGTTGGACACTTTGTTACAGTGTCATCACATGGTTATTCCGTAAATACCATAATTTAATATCTCTCCAAGGCAAGAGATGATGAGGGAAAATCTAACCATCAAAGACTCCAAACATGCAGACAGCTTGCCCATCAACATTGGAAGTTTTAATGTCATAGAAATCCTCCATAGTTGCCCTCTTTCCCCTAAAACTTGAGTATCCACATCTCAGTTTTCCATCTTCACTGTCAAAAGCACAAAATCACATTTGTAAGTTCGAATCCAACAACATCTTCGACACATACAGATTAGCATTGCATAAAACCACTATAAGAAATACAGAATATTAATCTAAGAAGGAAACATGGATATTCTGTTTAAACTTGCAGCACAAGCTAAAGGGAATATCAATTTTAATTGTGTAAGTACCAGCCTAAGTATGCTGAATCCTTAACAATTATGACATAAAGAAGTTTACACAGATGATAAGAACCTATAACCACCTTTTCCACCCTCCGCTGACATAACCACCGTCATCCTCTTTCTCGGGTAATACATCGACAATGGGTCCCCGCTTCGCTGCCGAATCAACCATCATCTTGGAGCTCTTTCTAAATTCTCGATTCCAAGTATAGCCTACACGAAGACCCGCATGCAAACTCTTGTTTATGTTGCTTAATTCCAGCCTCGTTCTCGTAAACGATCCAATATTCACAACTCGCACAATCACAGTCCTTATATAACTGTTGCATAACATCTAAATTATTCACTCCGGCCTTCAATGCCAGATCACCAACCCCACAATAACACAACAATCTGCCAAGCAAATATCACCAAAAAAAAAAAATCATCATATTTTCTTCAACACTATGACAAAATCCAATTGATAACTTTAACAGCCAAAATTTTTACTAATGCAGAAGATTAATGAACAATCAAATGGAATCTGATAAGCATATAATCCAGTTATTGAAAAAATGCAGCCAAAAGATGTCAAATTTTAATGTGAATAAAGAGAATTAAAAATGGCTAAAAATAGAAAGCTTACTTTTTTAAACTATTGGAGTCATAAAATGAAGCTTTTTGAAATAAAGATTGCTTCTTCTTTTTTTTGAAATGGGGACCAGAATATTCAAAGCAAATTACAGATCTAGTTTGGAAGGCGGATCGGATCGGAGGGGGAGCGGGGTGGTGATCGGTTTCGGGTCGGATGATGGGACACGTGGAAGCAGGTGAGTAGATGTTGGTGTTGCAATTTCTTTCTCTCTCTGGAGCGATGGAGAAAGAATCTGGAACCCTAGAGATAGAGAGAGATTCGCAAAAGCAGCGAGCGAGTTGAAGAATATATACAATTTACGAATTGGCTTGGCTGATTTTTGGCCAAGTGAAGAAGAGAAGAGAAGGGAAGGGAAAGAGAAAGCCGGCTCTCTCTTTTTAGTCCTTTTGTCAGTGTGGCACCGAAGAGAAGTGGCAACGTGGCAACGTTCATGCAATCACTTTAGCGTTTATCCTCTGCGGCTGAGTCTATTGTATTTTGATTTTGCTTCTCAATGGGAAAATTTACGCATTTGACCAAAAAATTGGTTACAATGGGTTGCACAACATCCGATAGTGGCTCGCAAACCTCAGTTCTAGACCCTGCGGAGTGGATAAAATGAAGCGAACGTGGTCTTTCCGCAAGTGATCACCAATCGACGTCGTTTTTGTCTTTTCTCTAACAAATAGTTATGCAACACGTCATTGATCATCAAGAAAAGGGAGCCATTCAAAGGGGGACACCGTTCCGCTTTAAGTTCGTTCTCCTTTTGTTTTGTATGCAAAGCCATCAACGCTTTCGAAAATTACTCAGGAAAAGCTTGTTCTCTCTTTTTTTTTTCTTTTTCTTTTTTTTTTCAAATTAACAAGTGTCTGTATATTTGAACTTTTAGGTTCAATTTATCAAGGGGTTCTTACAAAATCAATTTTAATTAATTTAAAATTAAAGAAAATTAATTTAAGAAACGACTTATTAGAACTTGAGAAATATATTCTAGATCAATTTTAATTTTTAATATTTAGAAGAAAAAAATGTACTCGCGCTAATTATAATGATAATTAACCAACAAAGTATTGACTTTACTGGTAATGGAGTCCCCTTAAGTGGTTTGATTAGATTTGCTCCCCAGTTCGAGTCATAGGAAAGTCGACTTTGTTGGGAGAACTTGTACCTCTCGTTTCGAGCAGGGACTTTTAATCTGAGTTATGATACGTACTTAAAAGTACCTGACACAGTTAGAGCCCTCCCCAAGACACCTCGTGATAAAAAAAAAAAAAAATCATGATAATAATTAATAATGTGAGTGGATGGCTTAGATTCGATTAGCGATACGTGCGCAACCGTACAAGTTATTTATGACTTGATCTGATCCCAGGCATCCGAGTTGGATTGTTGTTTCTTTTCTGCAATGAAAGGCGACACGCCAACGCCACCTGTATTTATTTAAACATCAAATGATCAAAATGGTTGATCTTGATTTGGGTCGATTCCGACATGTCGTGTTCCAAAGAAGGCAATAAGATCCTTGTTCGTTTTTCTAGTAGGATCAACACAAGGCAAAGCCTTTCAGCTTTAGTTTAAGTTAGCATAATATCACATAGATAATTAAATCTCGTTCCAATATAATTGTGATCCAAACAAATGCCATTCCAAGACCTATTAAATAATTTAAAGATATTTGAATTAAATTTGTTAACATCAATAATTCTATTTGCACTTGGACCCGCTTAATTACACAACAAAAAAATGATCAGGGTATAGAATAACAATCATTAGGTCAACTGGTAGTTTAATTCTCAATTCGTATGATTAAATTATCCAATGAACAAATCTTCACTAAAATTTTGTTCAAAACGAAAGAGGAAATCAAATGTGGAGATCAATGTTGAAGAAGACTCTACAATATATAATCAATGATGAGAGCTACTTTCAACCATAAAAACACGCTCGAGTAAATGGATGTAAGCAGAGTTGTAGTATCAATAATTTATTTCACAAATTGTTTGTGAGTATTTGATCATATAGAAGTTTGAGGGTCTTGACCACTCAAATTATAAATTTTATGTTACAATTTTCTTAAATTTACTTTTTATCAATTAGGGCATAGTGCCATGACCTTGTTAGACTTAATAGCATAAAAATACATACCATGGCTTAAACTGAACTCAACTTCTTTTTTTTTTTCAGCGGAGTTATTCCCTTATTCGAGTAGTTTGAATAAAAGTCTATGTAGCAATTCTTCAACGTTGAATACATCTTATTAGAGGAGTGACAAGTGAAAATTGACATCTCTATAAAATTGGTTCTCACTTCACAAATAAGCCTTTGGGCCAAAGACTAATAGACTTTGCTGGTGTCCTACTATTTGGGCCTTCTCATCATCCACTCGGCTATTGGGCCTAATTAAGAAAGCCAGCACTTCATTAGAACTACAGATATCTTTAGCTCAAACTTTTATAATTATTTGAATTTTGCATTAACTTCTGTAGGATTAAAAAAAAAAAATGCTCATCCTATTTTTAATTGATTATCATTGAATCACTGGAAAAGAATTTTCCGAAAATTATACATTTCACCTATATTTTTTGAATGACGTATCACTTATATTTCATCTCCTAATTGACAAGCTATATGGCTGGGCTTACGAATCTAACGGATGATGCCAACTCAATCCAAACCATTGCGATTTGTGATCGCGGTCAATAATCAACTCGATTTCTCGCGCCCCCTCCACAATTAAATAACGCTGTTGTACCGGATTAGTTTTTAATTTCTTACCCAAAAATGAGCAACTCAAAAGTTTATATTTTCTTTTTGAAAAATGAAAATATTATATAAGTCGTTGATAAAATCAAACCAATTATTGATTGGTTGGTTTTCTTTGTATAATTTTAGATTTTAGTTTAATTTTTTCGAAAACCCAACCCGATTTTGAACCAATCTCCAAATCGAATTGAACAAGTACAAGTTTTCATTCTATTAATGAAAATGCACGCTAGGATTAATATCAAGTTTTGATAAAGTAAGGAGTAATGATACAACCACAAATGCTTTTATACAAAATATTATTGTACAAATTGATGTATTGTATTATACAATTGGTTGAACTAAAAACACCATGCGAGCTACATGATTTATTTTATTATTTATAATTTCAATCAACTAATCATATTATGCCACACAAATTTATACAAAATTACTTATAACAAATATATATTTATGGCTGGAAGTAAAGGACTCTCATGTCCGATTTGCATCTTTTTCCTCATCAACTAGTAATTAGGGATATCAAAAGTACTCACTCGACCTTGACCTTGGTGATTACCCAGCCTAAGAATGAAGTTGGACTAGACTTGACCTTCATTTAATAAGCTCCGGTTTTGACCTAGAATATGAATTTTATGAAAAACATTAAAATAAAATTATATTTATTTGTCCCACCAATTACATTTATTTAAAATTTTAAATACTTAATGCGTGCATTTTCAAGCTCAATTTCATTAGAATAAAATTTAAATTATACAATAATCTAATATATATATATATAAATTATAAAACATAAATTTTAAATTTTAAACTTTTTTCAGACAAAAAAAAAAAAAAAACCTGACCTAAATACTTAAAAAAAAACATGCTCAAACCAGGCCTTGGTGTTTGCCAGCCATCCCCAACGTTGGAAGTACTAATATAACAAGTATTATTAATTCAGAAAAAAAAAGGATTGCTGGGTCTGTAACCAATTGTGAAGTAACAGCAGAGGGGGGCACGTGAACAACGAACAAAAGTCTACGGCGGTGTCTTTTTCGACAGTCAAAATGCCGTTAGGCCTGGAACTTTGACTCCCGCTGAGTCACTGGTGTGCGCTGTTTCCCGCTTATTAACTGTGGACCCGCGTAGCGCGTGCCGTACTCGCGAGGATAAAGTCTGTCTCACAGTTTGACCTCGTTCAATCTTGTAATTAATGTTCGCCCCGTCGCGAGGACTAGCAAGTAATTTTCTCTCTGTTAATAGTTAAAAAATAAATTTCAAAACCACTCACCAACGTAATTTTGACTTTCTCCATTACCACCACACTCTGTCGTCTTCTATTTGTCTCCCTCTCATTTTCCCGCTAACACTCCCAAACGACGTACCGTTTAGCCAATTAAAAAAAAAAAGAAAAAAGCCGTCTGTCAGTGGGTCCCGCCTTCACAAGAAAAATAAAATCTCTTACTTCAACGCCCTTTTCTCTCTCTCTACAGACCAAGCTTCTTCGCAATAATTTTTCTCTGTGAAAAAGACCGGCACTGCCCCTCCTGCTCTCTCCTTCCTCGAAATTTCCCCTCTCTCTTCAAAAATTTCTATCACCAAAATCTTCAAACGCAAACCTCCAATCTCCATGGCTGGTTAATCATCTCGCAAAGTATGTCTAATTTTTTTTTCCTCTAATGAATTATAATTGATTGTTAATAAACGAAGTTTGTTATATTTCTTTTATTTGTGCAGACATTTGGAACTTCACAGAACAAGATATAAGCTATAAGTTATGAATTTCCAGTCCGAGAAGCTAGTGAGGTTGGTTACTTTTATTTTGTTTTTGATGGTTTAATTATTCCAAATAATATGATTGAAAAACTTGTTATTTTGTGATTCTGTGATTACTGTTTGTAAACGTCGTGTTTTTGCTTCATTTTGAAAAACGCAATTGCTAAAGCGTTCGGCGAACGATTTACTTATACTTGACTGCATCGAATTACTATCCTGGGCGATTGGGATTTTGGGTTTTTGTTATTTTGTTACTAGGGTATGTATGTGATTATTGTGTCTCTGCTTAATTTTGAATGTGTACGTTGAATAGTTACTTATATTTGACCACCAGTGATTTCGTCATGCAACAGCCACAAATTACAAGCTTCTCACCTCAATGCCAAGCATATCCTATAGTGATTGGTGCCTTTTCTTTTTTTTTTTTTTTTGGGTTCAGGTTTAATGATTGGAACGCGGAGAAATGCCCTGATGGACAATATCCTTTGGATTATGGGTTGCACTCTGGGAGACTCCGTACGACAATTAACTCAGTTCCAGCGAAGTTCCAAGGAGGCTTTGAATCTGGTTCCGAGAGGTTTAAGAGGATTAAAAGAACACTAAAATACTGCTCCTTTAATAGTTTTGTGAATAAAGGCTTGGGTTCAGGGAAGAAGGTTCTTGATCCACAGGGAGCATTCCTTCAGAAGTGGAATAAGATATTTGTACTGTCGTGTGTGATTGCTGTCTCACTGGATCCTTTGTTCTTTTATGTACCTGTGATTAACGGTGATAGAAAATGTGTTGATTTGGACAAAAAGATGGAGACTACAGCTAGCGTGTTGCGTTCTTTCACTGATATCTTTTATATATTTCATATTATTCTTCAGTTTCGAACTGGTTTTATTGCACCCTCTTCTCGAGTCTTTGGAAGAGGTGTTTTAGTTGAAGATACTTGGTTAATTGCAAAGAAGTATATGTCATCACACTTCTTAGTTGACATTCTTGCAGTTCTTCCACTCCCACAGGTAAGTGAAATATTTTATGCCTTGACCGCAAAAGGTTTTCTGGTGTACTTGAGCGTTTCAACTGGGCAGAGAATCAACGCCCCATCTAAATGTTGTCATTTTGTTATGATAATAATTACTGGCTTCTTAATTGCTGTTCTGTGCACAGGTAGTGATTTTGATCATAATTCCTAACATGGGTGGATCGGAAGTGGTGAATACGAAGAATTTGTTGAAATTTGTTGTTTTATTTCAATATGTGCCTAGGTTTCTTCGAATATATCCGTTATATAAGGAAGTTACAAGGACTTCTGGTATACTCACTGAAACTGCATGGGCTGGAGCGGCATTTAATCTCTTCCTTTACATGCTTGCTAGCCATGTAAGTTTAATTTCATGGTTGATACTTGTGACTTTAAAGTTTCGCCTAGAACAGTACTCAGTTTTCTAGTTGTTCATCTATCTTAATCTGAAGATGCAGAGAGTTTTTGATTCTCCAAAAAATTTTACCTTTTGATTTTGGATCCTAACCATTGGATTAGATGGATGAATGATTGGGTTTTGAAGACAAAATTTATTGATGGACATAAAAGGCCATCTTGGATTAACTGTTGGACATGTGTCAAGTATGGTATCTAATGCTCTGTTGATTACTAGTGAGAGCATATTACGCTTACCTTTTTGAGCAGAAATAGTTTTGTTGGGTTTGGCCGAACCTACATCCATTAACTGCTTTAAAAGAGATTTTTTTTTGGGGGGGGGGGGGGGGGGGGGGGGGGAGAGGTGGGGGTTAGGGGATGTATGATTATGGGCCTTTGCCACTGAAGAGTTTTAAGAGTTCTACTTTTTGATTTGTGAGTCTGTTAAAACTTATCATGTTATTTTAGTCCTGAACCTTCGTTTTCACACTGTTATTTTCTTTTGGTTAAACTGTCTGTGATTGGGACTGCCATTTTGCTAAAATGCCGGTAGGGGAAAATTTATTGATGGACATAAAAGGCCATTTTGGATTAAATGTTGGACATGTGTCAAGTATAGTATCTAATACTCTGTTGATTACAAGTGAGAGCATATTATGCTTACATTTTTTAACAGAAGTAGTTTTGTTGGGTTTGGCCGAACCTACATCCATTAACTGCTTTAAAAGAGATTTTTCTTTTTGTTGGAGGTGAGGTGGGGGGGGGGGGGGTGTGGGTGGAGAGGTGGCGGTAGGGGATGTATGATTATGGGCCTTTGCCACTGAAGAGTTTTACTTTTTGATTTGTGAGTCTGTCAAAATTTATCATGTTATTTTAGTCCAGAACCTTTGTTTACATACTGTTATTTACTAAACTGTAAGCTTCTCTTTTAGGTACTTGGAGCATCTTGGTATCTGTTTTCTATAGAAAGAGAAACCACTTGCTGGAAGGGCCACTGTAAGATGGATAATGGATGCAAATTGTATTGTGATGATGGTCAAGGAAATAACGCATTTTTGGGTGATTTTTGCCCTATACAGCCGGCAGATACCAAACTCTTTAATTTTGGAATATTCCTAGGTGCTCTTGAGTCTGGTATTGTGGAGTCAACATATTTTCCAAAGAAGTTCTTTTACTGTTTTTGGTGGGGCCTACGAAATCTGAGGTATGTTTGTATAGGATCTTTACTTATTTGATTGGTATTCATATATTGCTAATTGGTTCTTGATATTGGGTTTGCCTGGGATGATGATAATTAAGAGTAATTGAATCTTGATGATGACATCAACATTCTGCCTTAACTGTTTTTTACTTGTTAGTAACTCATGGTTAATGCATCTGAAAGGTTTTGGCTGAATAATTGTAATAGCCAACCTGCTGATTCTAGTACTACGCAGTTGTTACCTATTTTCCTTTGGTGCATGTTTCTGTTATATCATGTAGTCGTCTTTGTTCCTGTTCTTTTTATAGATGCATATGCTTACAGTGTTTGATACACGTCAGTTCTCTTCTGATCTTGCAGTTCTCTGGGTCAAAACCTTGAAACAAGTACTTATGTCTGGGAAATATGCTTTGCAGTCTTTATATCCATTTCTGGCTTAGTGCTGTTTTCATTTCTCATTGGAAACATGCAGGTTTGTTCTACTGATTTTTAATTTTTAATATCATTGATATCTTAATTTTTATTTATCTGCCTTAGAATATTTTCTTCCCTGAAACTTTGTGTTATCATTATTAACACCTTGCACAGTATACTTTGATGAGTGAGAAACAATAGTTTCTAGAGTTCGACCTTAAGTTTTGGGGTTGAGTTATAAAAGTGGCATGATTAAGGAATTTAGATTCCAGAACGGTTATTTTAGGTATTGATGAACTGAACTTGTTGCGAAACAGACGTACTTGCAATCTACAACAACTAGATTAGAGGAAATGAGAGTGAAAAGACGTGATGCAGAACAATGGATGGCCCACCGCTTACTCCCTGATACTTTGAGGGAGCGGATTAGGCGTTATGAGCAATACAAATGGCAAGAAACCAGAGGTGTTGATGAAGAGAATCTGCTTTGTAATCTTCCCAAGGACCTTAGAAGGGACATAAAGCGCCATCTTTGCTTGGCTTTGCTCATGAGGGTGAGTTTGTTAATCATCATTGTTTTTCCATCCATCCCTAGAGTTAGCAATCTAACTACCAAATCGTAAAGTCTGTCACTCATTTTGTTGGTTGTGTTTAAGGTGCCATTGTTTGAAAAAATGGATGAACAACTTTTGGATGCATTGTGTGACCGCCTCAAGCCGGTTCTGTACACGGAGGAAAGCTACATTGTCCGGGAGGGTGATCCAGTTGATGAGATGCTCTTCATCATGCGAGGCAAGCTACTGACCATAACTACCAATGGTGGAAGAACTGGTTTCTTTAACTCCGAATATCTTGGGGCCGGTGACTTTTGTGGAGAAGAACTTCTCACATGGGCTTTGGATCCTCAGTCCTCATCTAATCTCCCCATCTCAACTAGAACTGTTAGAGCTCTGACAGAAGTTGAAGCTTTTGCTCTAATGGCTGATGACTTGAAATTTGTAGCCTCTCAATTCAGGCGGCTTCACAGTAAGCAGCTGCGCCATACTTTCAGATTTTACTCACAGCAGTGGAGGTCTTGGGCAGCATGTTTCATACAAGCAGCTTGGCGTCGATATAGCAAAAAGAAGCTTGAAGAATCCTTGCGTGCAGAAGAGAATAGGTTGCAAGACGCATTGGCCAAGGCTGGTGGAAGTTCCCCAAGTTTAGGAGCCACCATTTATGCATCACGATTTGCTGCTAATGCACTTCGTCTTATAAGACGTAATAGTACTCGTAAAACAAGGGTGCCGGAGAGGGTGCCACCCATGCTGCTTCAAAAGCCAGCGGAGCCAGACTTTACTGTTGAAGAGCAATAGGTCAAGGTGAGTTCCTCGTATTTTGTTTCTATGATTGATTTTATTGTTGTAAAAATATAATTGTTTAACCTTCCGAGACAAGAAAAGTTGTATGTAAATTATTTTTGTATATTCAAAATTCTAGGCCCCATTGACGAGAGAGTGAGTTATTGGTTGTATTAGTTAAATGATTTTGAGGGTTGATGATGAAAATGTAAAATTTGTATTAGTAGTCTTCACGCTTTATGGCCAAATATTGATCAAAAACAGAATTCGGATGATGTATTTGGGGAACCAATAAATTTTTTTGAGCGTTGAAATGGTTTTGACACCTCGATCCGTTCAGGTCTGAATTGGCAAATTAAAATTGTCCCAAAAAAATAAGTAAGTTTATTAAAAGTCACGAATAGACTTTCTAGTATAACAACCAGAAGTGTTGCATGAAAAAAATTGTTGAACAAATTTCAGATTTTATTTCCGACAACACAATATGTCCTGCGTTTATTTTGACAGGATCCGAGGTTTTTGGATTTTGATTAATAGCCCTGGGGTCTTTAATATATATTTTTTTCAAATATGATTTATTGAAATAGAATTTTTATTTGTAGATTTAAAAAAAAATTAGTTGTTTTGTTATTAATGTCCAATTACAATTTTTATTAAAAGTATAAAATTATTTTAATACGTAAAATTTATTAAAGTTATGTTATGAAAATAGTGAAATAAATGAAGGATATTTTAAATAATTTAATTTTATAAAAAAATTTAATTTTTATTCATAAAGTTTAAAATTTTAACTTTTTACTAATAGGGGTAAAATAAAACTGCAGGAAGTTTGAGGCCTGTCCAAATCAAACTCGACCGGAACCCAATTGTGCCCCTGAAATAATAAATATAAAAAATTCTCTTTCTTAATTTTGGTTTATTATTATTATTATTATTATAAGTCTATATCGAACATAAAGTTTAGCTCCCCAATCGGTGAGTACGCGACATATTTTATGTTTGGATTTTCTCAGATGCTGCCGGCACTAATGATTAATTTCTCTAATTTCCAAAAATAAAATAAAATAAAATTATCGTTACGCAATCTCCTTCAGCATCTGCCACGCTTTTACATAATGCAAAATTTCCGTAAATAAATGCATGCAAAGATTTAGGCATCACTGCTTGTTGTGCTTGACATAGTAGGATGGATATAAAACTAACAACTTCTCAAAATTGGGAAAAAAAAATAAAATTTTGAATCGTGAGTTGATATTTAATTTAACAAACAAACAAAAATAACTGGAATATGTCGTTTTGGCCTTAACATTTAATTTCTTTTTTCATAATTATTTCAACTTCACATTGACTTAAAACATTCTCTATTTTCTTGGATTCTAAATTTGTGTGGGACTAATTTTATGTTAATTTCATCTAGATTGAACTCATATTTGATTAGTGGGTGTGGATATTTATCTCTAAAGGTTTAGTTAAGTGGTTTTCAAGTACTTTATTTAATTAATCAATCACTGGAGTTTGAATCTTAAAAAAAAAAATAAAAATCAAAGGTTGAAAACTTAATTTAATCCTTGTTAGTCCCTTGCTTTCTTTTTTCCTTTTTTTTAATAATCCGTATGCTCTTAGCATAAAAATGGCATATAAAATACAAAAAAAATATAATGGTGAAGGGGAATATTAAACAAAGTGGCCCTAAGTTAATTCCCTAACTAATTCAAGATATTATACGTGTAATACCAAGTCAATGCACGTATTAACTCACAGTTTCATACACCCACAACTGATCCCCACTCTTTGATTATTGCAAGCAATCATTTCTTCTTCGTATCTCTTCGATCTCTGGTGATAATCCGTTTTCTTCTTCTACGATAATCACCTCATCGTTAATCATGTTAGTCACAGTAATTTAATTAATTCGCTATTTTGGTCTATGATATTAGTCACTAATTTTCCTTGATAATCCGTGTATTCTGATCCTGGAATCAATTCTCTTATTATTATTATTTTTCCCTTTCATGCCAAGAAGTGTGGATCAATCAATAATATTTTTAAAACCTCGTAGCTTTGCCTTTTCTCGAGCTCTTTAAATATGTTCTTTAACCTTCAACAGCAATTTGTTTATTTTTTTCATTATTATTTTTAATTTAACTTTCCATGTCTTGCACTTTCAGGCCTGAGACAGAGCTTGTTCAAAATTCTTCCAGGAGATTGAGAAACCGGATCATCTCAGCACCAAGAAATTCACCTCCTTCTTCTCGGAGCTTCGATAACTGGAATTTGATCTTTGTTGCAGCTTTTTTGTTATCGATTTCATTGGATGGCTCATTCTTTTATATCCTTTATATCGACGATTACAGGAAATGCCTCGTTTTGGCCAAAGATTTGACTTTTACTTTAGTTGTTCTCCGCACCGTCTTGGATAGCTTTCAGATAGCTTATCTTTACTTAAGAGTACATACTCATGTTCCTGTTCCTGACTTTGTCAACGGAAGAGGTTTCCACGCTAGTAAATGGACATTTGCAAAGAATTTTTTATGTTTAATAAATGGCATAGTCTCCGTTCTCCCTCTCCCCCAGGTATATATATTTTATATAATTTATTCCCCTTTTTCATTCATAGCTAATTTTACCAATTCGTACACAGTGAAATTCCTGTTTATATTTATACACAGGCGGTGATTTACCTTGTAGTTCCCAAAATGAGAGGACACAAATTTTTGAGTGCAATGAGCTTGTTAAAATTCGTTCTTGTTGCTCAATTTCTGCCAAGGTTTGTTCGTATGTATCAATTATTTACAAAAGCAGCAAGCTCATCTGGCGCTGTTCACGGATTAGCCAGCGGAATTTTCCATTTTCTTGTTTACTTGCTTGTCAGTCACGTAAGTTAAATTACTATTACAAATGTATTATTATTGATGATTCACAGGACACAAACTAAATAATGTTCATTATTATTTCTGTTTAACTAATTAGCTATGCATGTGTATATCTTTGTTTTAATTTCTTCAAGAGCTTTGGAGCACTGTGGTACTTTCTAGCCATAGTGAGAGTGAGTGTATGCTGGAGGCAAGCCTGCTTACACGCTGGATGCAGTAGTCATGATTCTTTTTACTGTGATGATGACAAGTTTAGAGACCGCAGGAGTCTAAATGCTTTCTGCCCTGCAAAGCTAAGAGATCCAACAAGCTTTGATTTCGGAATGTTCTACGATGCTCTCCAGAGCGGTATTGTGGAAGTGACAAATTTTCTTCAGAAATTCTTGTATTGTTTCCAGTGGGGAATCAGGAGTCTCAGGTAATTTTCTTATCACTCTTTCCGGCATATCTAGCTAGTTCTAATATCAACATACTCTTGATTTGTGGCGTCTGCGGGGACATTTATATTCCCTCTTAATATTGCATTCTGAAAGAAACAAAATATTAATTAAGAATATTATATAGGTCATGCATTTAGACCTGCATTAGTTTGCATGTAACTATGCATGTTTGTTTTGCTTTGTATTAATTCTTCAACTGAAAGAAACTGAAAGAAGTTAAAATTTATTATATAATTATAGATTGTTGGAACATTTGTTTTTCTCCGAATATGTTGGGACTTAGATAAACACTTTTTGAATTACCAAGAATGTATTTAACTTGTGCAAATATAGTTTATAAACTAATGGACATATAGGTACATGGGGTTTGCATGCATGTATGCATGTGTGGATTGATGGATGGATGCGAGCACATAGAAATACATGTATGTTTATGTATATGTATGTATATGCGCGTGTATGTGTGTGTCGATATATATGGTAATGTGCGGATAAAACATTTTACAATATTGTAAAAGTGTTCATATATATGTATATGCATCAAAATTTATGATATTATCTATGTGATATTATTTGAACATAACTGATTATTCTTGAAATCATAATCAATGGTGCATTATTTTATCATTGTTTTTAGGTTTATCACACCCCCCCAAGCTTTACTTGACCTCATAATTAAATAAGTACCTTTTCAAGAAAGTGTGAGTGGGATCGATCCTTTGACCTTTTTCTTAACTGCAAGACACCAAACTAGCTAAATGGGTTATCCTCCATTGGAGACGCAGAGTCGTGAGGTTTGAAAATTTCCCGCTTGGTGTGCCCCTTTTTCAAAAACAATTTTGGAATATTATGTCAAATTCTTTCATATTATAATTAACTAATTAATACTAAATAAGAATGTAATAATACTGAATTGAAACTTTTGCTGTAGTTTTGCTCAAAACTTTCAAACAAGTACCGACGCCTGGGAAAACATCTTTTCGAGTGCAATGACCATCACTGGTGCAGTGTTCATTCCCTTCCATCTTTGGAATGTCATGGTTGGTACATTTTTCTCTTTCAATTCTATCAGTTTTTATTGTATGCTTAAGATGAAGCACAATGAATAACTTAATTAATTTTAACTGTGTATCAATGACTCACTATGCTTCTTGTTTTCTGGTGAACAGAAATTCTTGCAGCACATTAACGGAAACTCGGAGAGGAAAATTCGAAAATCATCGCAGATGCAAGAGGTAGAGATGTGGAGGCTCTTTCACGTGCTCTCTGACAATCTCAAACAGAAAATCCGGAAATATTGTCAATCTGTGTTCCAGGGAACCGAGGGTTTTAATTTACATCAATTCTTCAATGACCTCCCGCCGGAACTCAGCTTTGCTATGAAGCATGAACTCTGCTTACCGGTACTCAAGGAGGTGATCATCTGTTCCATTGTTTCTTTGATGGTTATCTGGCATATTTAATTTGACATGTCGAAGGTTTAATTTAGGAAAATATTTGGGGCATTCTCGAAGGTCTAATCAAGTAAAAAGGAATACATTGAAAAAATCTTGATTTTCTTACTCATTTTATATCTTGATGTGTTTAATTAGGTACCAATGCTTCAAAGGATGGATGAACAACGAATGAATGCAATATTGTACCATTTCAATCTAGTGCCATACACGCAAGGAATGTTCCTTGTTCAGGAAGGTAACCCAGTTAACAAGCTGCAACTCATTGTCGTTGGAGGCGACACATTGAGCTGGAGCTCGACTAGTGTCTTTACCCCGCGCAAAGACGGTGAATTTTGCGGAGAAGAGCTTGTGTCATGGGCTGTGGATCAGCAGTCAGACAGCAGTACTGTTTTCCCCAGATCAACTAGAACTGTTGAAGCTGTTACTCAAGTGGATGCCTTTTCCATTGAGGCTGGTGACCTGAAGGAATTTGTAAATCAGTGCCGACAACCCGATGGTCAGCTTCCTAAGTGTTTCAGGTATGGCTCAGAAAAGTGGAGGAATTGGGCTGCTGTGATCATACAGCAAGCCTGGTGCCGCCAGAGGAAGAAAAAGTTTCAAACATCTTTGCTTGCTGTAACTCCCTCACGGTTCGCGGTTAGTTCACTTCGTCCCATAAGGCCAGAGGCTACCTGAGGGTACCCATAATCAAGCAAGAATAAAGGAGATGACAAGCTACCAGAGCATGGTGGACTGTAATAACAGAGTTTTAGTTAGAGTCTTAATTTAAGTAGTGTTAAAACCAGGTTTTCTCATCCTCTTTCCTGGTATCGAGTCTTAGAGGGTCCTTTGGTCGGGTTTAGACCTATTGACTTGAAACTTCACAATCATACGTCTCTAGTTTATTTGCTGTCAAATTTATTAATAATAAAGAACAACAAATAGAGACTTCAGATATTGAAAAAATGAAAATAAAAGTTTTTGTGCTCTTTCGTTCTCAATGTCTATTCTTTTATTGGTTAAATTTTAAATACACATTTATTTATTTTTGACAAAATTAATTAAAGAGTAATGATAGAGTTACAAAATTTTTATACAAATTCACGTAGCATGATAAAATTGATTGAATTGAATATCACTTAATCCACATGATTTATTTTTATTATTTTATATTTTTATTTAATTAATAAATTAATACCCACGTCAGTTTGTACAAAATAAATTTATATAAAAAATTATGGCTCTATCATCACTTTTTAATTAAAAGGTGCAAGGCTACAACTGGTAACAATTGAACAAAAGAGACAAGAGCAAGGACACATTACCTACCGCAATCAAGACTTTCTAACAGAGACTCTATTGATCATATTGATTAATTTAAAATATTTGTTTGGATGAGTAGTTTCATGTCTATCCCTTAATCTGACTATAAAAAAAATAAGACCACTAAAATACAAATAATTAAGAAATATAATAATGACTAGGTTGTAATGTGGGTAATATTAAAAACAAGGGGGAAAAGTTAGTATTATACATGGAAAAGACTACAACATCCTTAATTAAAAAAATTATTCTGATTAATCACCCTAAAAAATATAAATTCTGTATACACAGATCCACGTTATTTATTTTTATTATTTTATGTTTTTATTCAATTAATACTATAATATACAACACATTAATTTATATAAAATAATTTTATGCCTTTATCATTATTCTATTTTAATTTTTGAATAACTTAGCAATAGCATGTTACATGCACCCCATAGTTTTCTACCTGAATTTATTGTATCCTTTAGGCAGAGGAGGCCAACTAATTAAGCTATGTTTTGTAGGTAAGAGTATTTACATAATTGCCTCCATACACTTGAGACAATCACGAATAATTTTACAATTAATAAGAGAATTTTTAGATATCAACTAATTCCGTCGATAAAATTTGTGTCAAAATAAGAGAATGAATTGTCAACTTGTAAAGGGTACTATCGTATTTTCCTTAAGCCCTCGGTTTAGCACTCACTGTTGGCTGTTGCTCGCCTTCCCATGGCCCATGGTTATATGCAGCAGATAAATAAGTAAATAACAAAATAACTCATTCGCAGTCAGGTTACCTAACTGAACTGTGTGAAGTCAACCCCGATACCTGCTCTCCAAATAATTAATTTTCCGATCATATTTCGAACGATACTGATCTTGGACGTTGCCTTTGGACCAACTTTTCTTTGGCCATATTACCACAACCATTCATGTAAGTAGCTAATTTAGTTTTTGCTTTGCCGTCTAATTTTCTTGAACTATTTTCTGCTGAACTAACGCCAGTGATTTATATCCTTTATTCAGGTCTCGGTACTCTTCTTTAAGTGCTGGTGAATTAGAAGTGAGGAGGGAAATAGTGGACCCACAGCAGCCTCATCCCTGGAAATTCATTTGGTTTATGCTGTGTGCTACTGCAGTGTCATTAGATTTTTGGTTCTTTTACATTCCTGTTGTAAATGATGATAGAAAGTGCATTAGCTTAGACACTAAGTTGGCAATTACAGCTTGTCTTCTCCGTTTCCTATTTGATTTCTTGTATTCAATCCCCATTGCTCTGCAAATGCTTACTGATCTTGTCTCTACTGACTATGTATCGTATGGAGAAAATGATTCGTATGTAACCCACACTCTTCGGATGATTGTTGATCTTGTCGGGGGAAATAATTCGCGACGAAATATTTCTCACATAAGGGTGTGCGAATATTTGTCCCCCTCCCTTCTAGTGGACCTTCTCGCCATTTTTCCCCTCCCACAGGTAATGGGAATTCTTTTTAAATCTAATTTAAAAGGATTGGGTATGCCTGTATGTACGTATATAATTAGTACAAACTCATGGACTCTTAAGTTTGTTGTTCTCTTTCCAGCTGGTGATTTTATTCATCATTCCGCAAATGAGAGGCTCGAAAATTTTGGATGCAATGGACTTGTTGAAATATTCTGTCTTTATCCAATTTGTGCCAAGGATTGTTAGAATTTACCCATGGAGTGTAGCCAAACTTGCTGAAGCTACATGGGTCATTGCTGCATTCAATCTTCTTCTTTACATGTTTGCAGGTCATGTAAGTTAAGTCCTTGTTTATGAGTTGATCAACGCATAGGTTTTTCTTTTTTAATGATTCATCCTTTGGATCAACTAATGACTAGATGGACTTTTAGGTATTTGGAGCCTTATGGTATTTTTCGGCCATAGAAAGAGAAACTGAATGTTGGAAGAAAGCTTGCATGAATGATACCGGTTGCAATCGTGGTTCTTTTGACTGTGATGACTGTATAGGGGACTACAAATTTCTAGATGGAGTCTGCCCAACGAAGATACGAAATACTTCGATCCATGATTTTGGAATATTCCAGGATGCGCTTCAGTCTGGTATAGTGGAGGTGACAGATTTTCCACAGAAGTTCTTACATTGTTTTCGATGGGGCCTGAGAAACCTGAGGTTTGTGTATAGAAGATACGTCTCTTGTTCCTGGGATTATTTTTTGGATGCGTATTATATGAGGTCTTCGACATTTTGACATACGAAGCTATATCTTATAACTTTTTTTTAAATTAAAAAAAAAAATCAGGGTTGTCGTCCCATTTTATGTCTACTGTGCATACATTAGTGTCATCCTCAGTGCACTCTTGAAGTGGCTTGTGGTTGTTTTTCAATGCTTCTTTACAGATGACTAATCACCCTATTTTTGGCCATCCCACTACAGTTGTAATCTCTTATGTCCGTATTGTTTCCTAGAGAGAGTGGAGGTTTTATCTGTTTTGTTAGTTTAGCTTATCTGGCGCTCTGTAGCGAAATATGGTAAATGACTTGCAAAGGTTCATATGGTTACAATTGTCAAATTCCTTGCTACCTATCTTGGGATAGATGAAATAGCTGTTAGGATCTTCTTAGTATTATTTCTGGTTCCTGCAAATTGAGTCATTGTTAATTGATGCATTAGCTGACACGCATTATTTATACTGAAAGTGTTAAGTGTCTACTATCATATGGAAGTTCCAACTTCTGAGATAAATTTCTGATGTACTGGAATTGAATTGAATATTTTTTTTTTTTTGCAGTTGTATTGGTCAGAACCTGCAAACAAGTAGCAATTCGTGGGAAAACTTCTTTGTTATTTTGGTTACCATCTGCGGTTTGTTGTTATTGCTTTTTCTCTTTGGAAATATGCAGGTTGGTATAGGATATTTGTTTCTGATTTTTACATTAATATTTATATGCTTAAACTGAAGAAGGATCCAAATTTGTAACTCCTATGAATTGTGCTTCCTTTTAATCAGATGTATCTGGAATCCAAAGCTTTGAAATCAAAGGAGATGAGTGTGAGGATGCAAGAGATTAATGAGTGGATGCCCATTGAAAAGCTCTCCCAGTCTGTTCAACAACAGCTTAAGATATACCAGCGATACGTATGGCGAAAACCCAATAATATTGATGTAGAGAGCACACTCAGTAGTCTTCCTAAAGAACTCATAAGAAATATAAAGCACGAACTTTGCTTAGAGCTGCTGAAGAGTGTGAGTCCTTTGTCTTTTTTATAACTGCTCACTTAAGTACCTGGTAGAAAGTTCAATCTTCCTGTTATTTTATTACATTTTGTTATCAATTTATGTAGTAAAAACAAACTAATAAACTACCAACATATAGGCGAACTTTGATGCCACTGCAAGGAATTTGTAATGTGTGGTAATAAGATACTATTGCATTTGATATCTTGTGTTTCATCTCCCTCAAAAAGGATTTGGACATACATTTTAATGGTACGATTGGTTTCCTTCTAATGCAGCAGTTAAACCTGATAATGTTAATTGGATTGAGCCATAAATGATAAGGGAAATCTTCAATACAGGAAAGGCTTGCCCCTTCGCTTTCTATAAATAACTCTGGATGGACTTTAGATGGTTTTAAAAATTGAACTTCATTTTTACTATTTAGCCAGCCAGATTAGTGGTAACTACGACTAATTATAATCTTTCATATCAATCCACTCTTGTATTTTTTTATATATACTTATCTCGCCTTTTTAATGTTTCTCCAGGTAGAAGAGTTTAAGAAGTTAAATGAAGCAATATTGGATGCACTCTGTGATTGTGTAAAGATGACTTTCTACTTTAAGCACACTCATATTAGCTTGGATGGAGATCCAATTTATGAAATGCTCTTTCTGGTGCGAGGCAAAATATGGATCTACAGTTCCAAGGAGAGAATCAATGGCTCTGCAAACACTGATTATTTTAGAGATAACAATAATATGACCAAAATGGATCATCTGGCAGATGGTGACTTTTGGGGAGAAGAACTTGTTGCTTGGGCTCTGTACAACCGCTCTTTGTCCAATATCCCTGTGTCAACTAGAACTGTTCAAACGCTTACAGATGTTGAAGGCTTTGTTCTCACTGCCGAAGACTTGAAAAGTGTATTCACTGAGCATGAGATTTCTGGCTCAACTAAATTGAATTTGAAACACTCAAATATACAGGCAGCTTGTGTCATACAATTAGCTTGGCGTCGCCATCGTACTAGAAGAAAGTCTTCCCTGTGAAATTGATTCTGGCTTGTAAATTCTTTGCTTCATTCAGTTATTAATAACTAGATTGTGTTTAGATAGTTTTAGATTGAATTGAAGCATTAAATTGTGGTGTTTTACTACCGAATGTTTTACGGGGTGTCAGGTTGCCTGAGAAGACATCACCAACAACTTCTAAGCAGCAAGGATAGCCTATACCCTTGGCTGAAGGAAAATGATTGTTTAGATCTTGTGGGTTTCGTCGGCTACCTGGTTTTGTAATAGAGCCCATATGTCTGGTACATATTATGGTTGTTCTATGTACAAATTATATTGCGTAAGCAAGGTAAATTCATAGGAGTGCACTCAAATTTGTTTTTGCAAGCGCTAGCTGCTGTTATTTGTTGTATTTTACGAAGGTCATTCAACAATCTCCATGTAATTTTTGTGCTTCATTTTCTTCTAGAACATGATTTTGACATGCATATCCTACTTCACAATTTATATTTATTTTTATATATATATAAAACCTGTATTTCTACTTTTTCATCTCAGATGCTGTGTTTGTTGATTAACTATTGAGATTCATTTGACAGTTTTGAACCAGCTTCTTTCTAAGAATATTTAGTGAGCCTGAGATACCAACCCATGGTGTCAGAATTCAAGGATAAAGTCGTCGCTGCTGATGTTTCGAGGATGGTTTTCCACTAAAGAGGAGCCAATAGTTTTACCCTGAGGAATTGGCCAGGCCGTGGAAGACCTTCATGTAATAATCTAACTTGCAGCTTTCATCTATGGGGCATTCCTCCAGAAGATGGTACCTAACATATCTGCCTGCCAATAAGAAAGATAGCAGCGGCCGTATAATTTTCTGGAAAAGAATCCATGCTGCTAATGGTTTGGTACCATCTTATTCTCTGCTTTTCGCTAGGTGGAGGTTTTTAAGACTTATCTTAGCAGTCTTTGGAAATGTAAATTTATGGGTCCTTAACAATCATATCTTTAGAAATAAATCCCAATTATCTTCTTATGTTAGCAATCCCTGCATTACATTGACCATTAGCCGCATGAGTTCTTTTCCAGAAAATTATACAGCCGCCAAGTTTTATATTGTTTACAAGGCAGCCAAGTTTTATGGATTTTTTACTCTGGCTTGTTGTTACCTGTCGTTTAAGGATCTTTTAGTACATGTACATTATTATTTATTTATGGTTTGAGTGTATCATTTTATTATTATCATTCATATATGTATGGTTTAGATGTATTTTTTTTTCCTTATCAAAGGGATTGTAAGAAAAAAAAACCAAGCTAAAGACAAGATGAGCAGAAATCTGAATCCGAAGAATGATAGGTGAAAGGTGAAAAGAAACCGACGCAAGTAGTGGTCAAGAGTTTATTGAGCATAAGAGGTCTGTAAATTAATTTGTATATGCAAATTTATATATTGCATACGATGAAAGAGATGTTGGTTGTATTGCTTATATGATTGCGAGCAGATGAAGAAATCTGAATTTTTTTTTCTGAAGTCTCCGATCTAATTTGGACCAAAGGGTGACGGGATTTATTGAAGGAGTCATCTCCTTTTGTTAAAAACTTAAAAATGAATTTGGAATCTCGGATGATGTGTTTCGGACTAATAAACTTCGTCAGTTTGAAATGGTTTTGAGGGGAAACTTATTAATTAATCAAATACTAATATATTGAATTATAATTTAGCAGGCTGACTTCAAGGAGCTTATTATTTAATTAAAATTTTATTTTATCTAGGGTTTATTGTGTTTACTGAATATATTTTGTTTTAAATAACTCATGATGACGGTATACTCTTGGGGGCCGTTTGTTTTTTTTTACTTAATAACTTAATTTTAATCAATTAAGTCATTAAATTTATTTATTTTTTCAAATTAATGAAAATTTTCAATCATTAAATCATTAAGTTAATAAGTTAATTTTTTTTAACTTTTTACTTAATCTAAAAAGTCTTAATGATATCATTAAAAAAATTCTCTAAAATATCTCTATCTAATTAATTAATTTTCATCATTACCTAAATAAAACTTAATAATTAGCATTATTATCCATCTCTATATAATTTGTGATAATATATAGTGGTAGACTATTATTATTTTATCTTTTTATTTTCTTCAAATTGGCATATTTATCTTCATATTTTTTTACAAAAATTTTCATATAAAAACATCAAAAACCATAATAAAATTAGTTAACATATATAACATAGAATATTAAAGAGTTGTGTTCAATTGAATATGATTTATGTTATGATAATTTATTATCTTATTTATATTCTTTGAGATGTTTATTATTTATTTAACGTTTATAATTTGTAAGGGCATAAATATAAAAATATTAGTTTTCAGATTTTTTAAATTTATTTACTTTTAACGATTCAGACAAAAAAAAAACAAACAAACAAACACACCATTCAAATTTAGACATTCAACTTTATTCAGAATTCAAACAAATTCATGTTTATTCAAATTTCAGATAAAAAAACAAACGTCACATTTTCTTTATTTCTTTTTCACTTCACTTAGGTCATATTTGTCTTTTTATCTGAAATTTTAATGAGTTTTATTTTTTTTGAAGTATGAATGGATTTGAATATGAATATATGAACGACATTTGTTTTTGTTTTTTTAATTTCTAAATATAAGTGGTATTTTGTTTGTTTTAATAAATAAAAATTATCTTAAATATAGTTAATTGACATTTATATGCTTGTAAATAAAAAAAAGAAGAGAATTAGATTTCATAGGCTGGGAGATAAGTATATTTTAGAATATAATATTTATTTCTTAATTAGACCTTTTTCCATTATGATAAAAGTTACAAAAATTTACTTTTTTATTCCGATATAAATTTTTGAAAATTATACATAAATTAAAAAATAGACAAAAAAAGACATTTAACAAATAAACCCTTGATCTTTCTTAGTGAAAGAATTAGTTAAGATTAAATTTTAAATTTTAATATTGACAATTATTTTTTATTTTATTTATAACTCAGTAAATTTTTTTTTTACCAAATTTAAAAGAATAAAAAAATAGAAGAGAATCCTAATCTATATTTATAATGATACATTTATGAACACATTTATCCTACTTATTTTTGACTCATAAATTTATGAACATGTCCGCTGAACTTTCGTGGACGGGTGGCTGCAATTTTGCTTTGGCGCACATAACGAATATTGACATCAATCGTTTAATAGACAAGACAAAAGAATAAAATTATTTAATAAGGTCCCACTCATAGTAATTGGAACCCGGTTTAATTTAATAAAAGACAAAATTAGGGGATTTAGTAAAAGACAAAAGGCCAAAAAAAAAAAAAAAAAAGGGGGGGGGGGGGGGGGGGGGTTTGGTGCTCCGTGCACCATCGTCGGAGCCCAGTACTCAATTCTAAAATCATAGATTCAAGGTAAGAATACCAATATTTAATTCACCTTAAAAAAAATAAAAATATTTAAAACTCTTTCATGTCTTCTTTTTTTTAAAATCTCCAAAAATATTCTCTATTTTTATTTTTTTAAATAATGTGAATATTTTCTTATAATTTCTTTTAGTGGGGTTGTGTTCATCAAATAATTAAAAAATAACTCGTTCAATTTTCAATAACGAAGATTTCACTGCTAAGTTAAAATTTTTTTAAAGAAAGATAGGATTAGGAATTTCTCTTAATTTGAACTCTTTTCAATTTTTACAAATCAGCTGTCATGTGCCTTTTAACTAATGATAGGATGTGGGGAAGATATAATTTTTTTAGTTAACTAACCATAACCTGAATTTTTGCTGATTATAGGATTAAATAGTGAGAGAGTCTTAATAAAAAAGATTGAACACTAACAATTAAATAATTTATTAAATAAAATATAGTTTCATTGTGTGAGCATCAGTTTTATTTTAGAAAAATGCTAAAGAAAGAGAAAGACGAGAAAAAGACGAAAGAAAATGTATTAAAAAAGAAGAGAGAGAAAGTAAGCTGGGTAGAGAGAAAATAAAATTATTTCTCTCGTCTTTCTCCCATTTTTCTCTCTATTTAGCATTGCTCTTTATTTTATTGAACTCTTGTCATTGCTAGGTGTAAGGACAAATAATGTAAAGAGACGCAAGACGACTAAGACCCCAATTTAATCAACTTACACGCTTACAATTTGGGGAAGTTACCTTTATTTTCAGGGGAAACCTGTGGTGCAACTGTGGTACCGTGCCACAGTTGCATCCAGCCGTTAGATGCCAATAGACCCATCAATCCAAATGCAACCAACGGCTGGATGCAACTGTGGCATAATACCACAATTGCACCGTAGCCTGATCCTTATTTTCGTTGTTTTGTGGGCAGAACCGTTGGATGTGGAGCGCGTCAATCCAAAGGTCCAAAACTGTTGATTGACTTTACATGCACTTGGTAAAATTAAGAAACTTGTTTTAAATTATTCATTTTTTTCCCCTCTCTCTTTACCGAATAGGGAATCAATGGTCAAAATGACCAATAACCTCATTATCACAACGTTGTTACATAAAAGTCCAAATATGTACATAACGTGACAAAACCAGAAAATTAAAAGAATAAAAAATTACAAGCAAATATCTTCTCGGTTATCTCTTAAACTAAATTTCTGCAAAAACTAACAGATCAAAATTTCTTTAATAATTACAGTTTCCTTCCAAAACCTGGATAGTTTCATCCGTGATATGGTCATGCAGTCATGTAATAATCAAATCCAATTTGGGATATTAAAAACTTTTGGAGCTCTTTTTAATGTAGTCTCTAATATTCAAGTCGCACTTTATTCATTACTTTTTTTAATGTATCGATGCGCATGGGCAGCATATATAGAATCTTGATCAGTTGTTCTTTAAACTATATTTCCTTGTCTTTGGTTTCAGGTCTCATGTACAGATAGTTGAACTGGAAGAATCTTCAACGACAGTGGGTAATGGGACTGCTTGTGTGTCGTCAGTCCCAAGAAACCCTCCGAGAAATTCATTTTCTGCACGAGGCCACCAGCTCATCAATAATCAAAATTATTGCCAAAAGTTGAAGAAAATTCTGAATCCAGGGGGGCCTCACTGGAATTGGTTTTTTCTGGGAGTCTATGTGCTATCAATCTCATTGGACTCATCATTCTTCTACATCCTTTCCATCGATGGTTGCAGCGAGTGCCTTGCTTTGGTCAAGAATCTGGCCTTTGCGTTGGTTGTTTTTCGCTCCCTCTTTGATATTTTTCATGTTATTTATGTTATTTTCGAATCAGATAATGCTGATGTTGATGTTCCGGGCAATAATAGTTGGGCAATCAATGCAAGGAAATATTTGCATTGCATTAACGCCATCCTCTCCATTTTGCCGATTCCTCTGGTAAATAATACATGGAATGATCAAATTAGTCCCGTTAATTTTGCTATATATTTAAGTAGCCATAATTAATGATTATTATACATGTTATTAACACAGGGGTTGCTTTTCGTTGTTGTTCCCAAAATGAGAGGCTTGGAATTTGAAGTTGCAATGAGCTGGTTGAAATATCTTGTTCTTGCCCAATATGTGCCTAGGACTATTCGTACCTATCAACTATTTAAAAGAGCTACAAACGGAGCAGGCGTATATGCTGTTACATTGGCCAATGCAGCTTTCAGTTTTCTTGTTTTCTTAATTGTTAGTCACGTAAGTTAAATCCCCTTTTCTTCCACGCATTTTTTTTTTCGATGAATAGTAAGTTTTCTATTATGTTGGTCCTTTAGGGCTTTGGAGCCTTGCGGTATTTTATTGCCATAGAAAGAGTGACTGTTTGCTGGAGGCAAGCCTGCAAAAGTTCTGGATGCATTCATGATTCCTTTCTCTGTGACCAATATCTCGGGGACCGAAGGATTCTAAATACCTTATGCCCTATAAAGATAAGAGATCCAACTGTTTTTAATTTTGGGATGTTCCACGATGCTCTTCAGACTGGCATTGTGGAGGTCACAACAAATTTTCATCAAAAGTTCTTGTACTGTTTCCAGTGGGGCATAAGGAGTCTCTGGTATGTGTATTGATTGTCACTATTTGTTATCAAAGACCATATCTTTATATTGTTAATTTTTATCACTAATGATCTATCAATAGTTGCATTGAGAAAGAAATTTGAGTTTTTTCAATTAATATTGACTAACAAATGAGAGTCACTTGAGCTTATAAGTAGACATGTTCTTCCATCTAGTAGGCTAATCTTTTAAGTTCAATACTTAAAATCTTAGGCTAAGTCTCCAATAAATAGTATTAGACCCAAAGCCTGATAGTCAGAATATAGTGTTGAATAAAATGGTTTGAGGGAGATAGGGGAAGGAATTGTTGTGTTCTATAATATTGACTAATAAATGAAAGTCTTTGGTTGTTATATATTAGAAATGTCCAATCCGGAATTTTAAAGTGTGGAAACGTCGTGAAAAATGAATAAACCATGCGGTTTAAGTTCTTTAAGTTTTAAGTCTTTAAAACCCCGTAGTTTTAAAGTTTTCCCAGACATTTCCTTTACTTTATTATCTTGGATCAGAAAACATATATATATATAGTAGTTTACTGGTTAGGGATTTTAAAGTGCGGGAAAGTCCGGGATAGCTTTAAAATCGCACGACTTTAAATGCTTACATTTTTAAGCCTTTAAAACTATGAGGTTTTAAAACTTTTCCGTACTTTAAAATTCCAGACTTGAACATATATATATATGGTGTAGGCGCCCTCATTTTTTTCAATGCGAACACTCTATTAAATTGTATGGTTTAATAAAATTATTTTTCAATCCACTATGTAGTTTAATAGCATGTCAGCACTAACTTTATTAATTAAACCACACAGTTTAACAATGTGTCTGTAGGAAAAAATTAAAAAAATGAGGGCACCCGCACTCGGCTTAGGGAACTTACCGGGTTCTTTTATCATGTTCACAGTGGCTCCGAAATCGTTTGGATCATCTTCATTGTCGAAAATCTTTGCAGTGAGCGTACAAGGCAGCTCCTCAGGATGATGTTTATGATGATTTCGATACGCAATTGTATAGATGCCAGGTTTGTGCAAATTTGGTTGCTGGATTTTGGTTGTTTGAACTCGAGTAATTTGGAAGTTATTTCACATGTAAATTAATAGAGTTCAAATTTTCTTCTGTCATAGTCTATACAACCGAATTTGCTTCCAAATATTCAGACAGAAAAATTTTCCCTCTTATGCTAACGGAACTTGATCTCCGTCCAACTTGTCAGCAAAAAGAAATTGAGTTAGGAAGGAAGTAACAAACAGCATAGATAAATAAATGTTTGCCCGTAATTTTGATTACTGTCGTAGTGCCATATTTACCAGTTACCACCCAACCAAAGGCGGACCTATATTGTCGTCTTGGGGACTACTCCAGGCTAAAACAAAGTTTAAGAAAAGATGAGGGTCCTAATTAAATTTGGCCAATTTATTTGAAAATTGTACGAATTGGCTCCTTTTAGTTTTATTTTATTTATTCTTAAATTTTGAAGTTTGTATTCTTTTCTTATTTTAGACTAAATTGAACCAAAATCCAGAATCAACTCATGAATAGCTCCTATAAGTGTCTTTATAAGATCTCTCATTTATTTGACCCTTTAAAGTTTGTAATTTTTACATTTTAAAAATTGAATTAAAATCCTGATCCTACTAAAGAACCAACCGATGAATAGATCCTTTGATATGCGCTAAAATCTTTCATTTATTCAAGCGTGTTGAAGTTAACTTTCGAGATTAATAGTTATATTTATTTGTTTATTTATTTTTTGTAGTTCTGCTAAAAATTGCGGAACAAGTGTCTATCTCTCGGAAAGCCTCTTTTCTCTTGTTATGACCATCACTGGAGTGGCTTTGATTTCCTCTCTTTTTGAAAATGTGAAGGTTGGTACAATTTTCGTTTTACTACTTTGACCTCAGATGTTATTATATGCTTGAGATGAAGCACCACTGCACCATATATTTGTCGATGTGTGTATATTATATCTTTACATATTGTGTAATTTTTTAGTTAAGCCATGTATAGGCATTACGTCTCTCCTGATTATAGATATTTTGGCTGTAAATCCTCCCTCTTTGGCCGAGATTTGGCATAAAAATAAAAAAGTGTTAGTCATAAACCGTGCCTATAACTAACACAAATTAGACAAACAACTTATAAATGTATAAATATTTCTTACTCAGTGCAAACATCTGCATTTTATATAAAATGTAACATAAATTTGACGCCGTATTAAGTTTGTCAAAGATCATGCTTTTTGTTTTTGCGGATCAGAAATTATTGCAGTATTATTATAAAGAGATATCAGCGAAGATGCAGATGCAAGAGATAGAGAAATGCAGGCTATTTCAGATGCTTTGTGACGATCTTCAACAGGAAGTAAGGAACTACCATCAAACAGTTAGGCAGGCAACTGAAGATTTCAATGTATACCAATTCTTTAATGAACTTCCAAGGGGCACCAACAGGAAATTTAAGCTACAACTCTGCTCACCGGTGCTCGAGAAAGTGAGTTCCCTCTGCTTAATTATGCATATAGTAGCATTTAGATAAATGCATTTGCAGTGATTAATTGATTGATTTTATTCTTTTTAACCCTCCTTGGGATGATCGAATTGATTTCTCATTATATTTACTTTCTGAGATTCTTTTACCATATTTGCATTCTACAGTATGTATGATTCTTGTCAATTTAGCTTGTCATGCATGGTAGTCTTAATTTCAACACATAATGGTACTGCTTGAGGGAAGAATCTCTGCGTGATTTTGGAGTTGCTGAGTACAATGACGGTCGGATTGGGATTTTCGGCATGTGAAGAGAGTTAGGCCGTGGTCCCAATTTATGGATTTGATGGTGGAGGCCGGCGGTGTTGGTGAGCTTTGATAGAGGTTACTAAGATATTTCTGACCATTTCGTTCTTTCTTTTTTTTTTTTTTTAGGACAAACAGGAGTGCGACATAAACGCACCATATCATGGTTCTGTTTTGACACCCCAGTTTCATTCCTTTGCTTTTTATTTAACTAAAACGCAAAGGCGTTAAAATGGCACCATGGGCTGCCTTTTTAAGTTGCCCTGTGGACTGAATATCATTACTCACGCAAACACTCTTACTCCACTCCACTCTCTTGTACTCCACCAGGTGAGCTCATCAACGACGTGGTGTCCGAATCTAACCTATCATATTTGCGCATCCTAGTAGCTTTCAGCTGATTAACCAAAATCAGTTGCTAATTTTCTAGTACTCTTTGTTTATTTGTTTGTTTGGCAGTCAAGGTGAAAGAGTTTTAAAAGTTCATTGAAGGAACATTCTGTGTGATTCTCTACTTTCTTGATGTGTCGTAGGTGTTTGATAGGATTGATGAACATTTCTTAAATGCAATGCTGGACCTTCTCAAGCTGGTGCCTTACACAGAGAGAAGCATCCTTGTTCACGAGGGCAGCGGAGTTGAAAAAATGTTCTTCATCGTTCGAGGCAAGATATGGAGCGAGCCTACTACCATACGTACGACAACTTTTTCCTTTAACGCCAGCAATGATGGCCACTTCTGTGGAGAAGAGCTTTTGCCAAGGGCTTCGGTTCTTCAGCTCGGAGGCCTTCCCATCTCAACTAGAACGGTCATTGCTCATACTCCAGTTGAAGCCTTCGTTATTGAAGCAGATGACTGGAAGCAGCTTGTCAATAGCTTCATGCTACCTGATGATCAGCTTCCTTACATCTTCAGGTTGACTCAGAAGATTTGACTAGGGCATGCAGCTAGTACTAAACGAGCTGCTTGGGCAAGGCTAAAAGGAAACCAGATTTTGAACATTAATTATTTTCAGAAACTCAGTGAAATTTTAATTGAGTTGGAATTGCATGATCTTGTCTTTGTTATCGGCCATCAAATTACTGATTATTGAGCAACAAAATTAAGGGCATCGGAAACACTTTTTCCGAAACAATAAATTTGGCCAAATATGGCAGATATTAGACTAATTATTGCTTTTCTGTCTATGCATAATTTCTATTAATGCTCTTTACTCGTTTATTGATCAGTTTTCCGACTTCCAGCATATACATATGTAACTCTAATTAAGATACGCTTCCAGGTGTTTGTAATGTAATAAGCAAGGGTTACGTTAGGTTAACTGGCTGAGAAAGTGACCTAAATAATAATTGAAAATGAAATTAAAAAACTATCTAGTGAATCATAAGGGTAATCTGCTGGCCTGTCTTTTTACAGTTATTTTACTTGTGGGGTTTAGTTGTCATTAAAAAAACTAATAAACCACAAGGCTACTAACTAAGGTTAAAGAGGAAAAGACCGAAGTACACTCAATTTATATAAGACCTAATGTAAAGGCAAACTCGAAACTATGAAAGCAAATTTTTTGGTTAAATAACAATTTTTTTTTTTAATTTTATTTATAACTTACTCACACTCACTCATTGAAGCTCAAGCCCAAGACCTAAATTTTAGGAAGGATGCTCTTTGTTATTGGAGCTAAACCTTGGCTTCAAAAATATTTTAAAATAATTCATTGCAATGACCTACGTTAATTTTAGTAACAAAAAAATTCATCCTAAATAAAATGATTCTCATTATATGCCATATGCTTAGTTAATCGTTTTCAGAAATTGTGAAATATCATTCAGCACAGCACATAAACATTATTTTCATAAAGTATAAAGCCATATTCTTATAATTTACTAGTTATGCTGATAATTTTTTTTAATATATCTCGAATCATGTGTAGGTTAGACGATAGATTTTTATTATCAATTTATTACATGAAATACTTTTTTCCCGATAATTAGGATTCAATTTTTGAGACGTCAACTTATTGACGTGTAATAGCCACTCGGCCAAAAGGCTAAGTGGTTATGGTTGGAGGGCAGCAATTTGAACCCTCACAAGCGTAATGTGGGAGTCTTTCTTTCCTTAATTATATTGTATAATTGAGTGAGGACATTTTCTTTCTTACCCAAGAGTGAGTGGAGTAGATATTTCTTGACCGAGTGGTTATGGTTGGAGGGCAGCAATTTGAACCCTCACAAGCGTAATGTGGGGGTCTTTCTTTCCTTAATTATATTGTATAATTGAGTGAGGACATTTTTCTTTCTTACCCAAGAGTGAGTGGAGTAGATATTTCTCAAATATTAGTGAGGGTTAAAATCTGGGCAAATCTCCATTAGCATTAATGTAAGCTGATCCCAGTAGTGAGTGGAGTAAACTTCTCTCGAATATTAGTGAGAGTTAAAATCTAGGTATAGCTCCATTAGCATTGATGTAAGTTGGTCCCACTAATAGTCTGATTTATAAATATCAGTTATACTCTCATGTAATATGAATTGTAGTTTAAGTAATAGTCTCATATAATTAAAAAAAAAATTGTTGTCGTGTAATGTGTGTTAAAGATATCACTTGTATATTATGAGTAATGTTGTCTTTACATGTTTAACTTGAGTTAGTCTTCGGGTTTGGTGTTCACGTCATCATGGGCCTTTGACGCATTGATTGTTTTTTCTCCTATTGGACGAAGTTTCTCATCATTGAATCCTTGATAACTCTTCCGTTTGGTGGGGTTGCTCAAGTCAACTTTCCAAATCAATACGAATATACGTAGAACATTTTCCAAGCATTTTCCGAACAATACTCATTTCAGCTTTTCATTCAAGTGTTAATTTGCAGCGATCTTGCTTCTTCAAAGAAGCTTTCTTCTTCTGCCGTGTTGATATCATGCAAGTTTTATTTACTTTTGCCATGTAAGTTTCTTGAAATTTGTGCTAATTGAAGTCTTTCAGGAAAAAAAATAAAAAATATTGCCGAGAAATTGTTGACCAACCCGGAGAATCGTAAGGTTTGTTGTAACTATGTGATAAAGTAGTATATTTTTGGGAAATTTCATGTAAAAGGTTTTATGGAATGAGAATGATGATTTGAGATAAGATTTTATTTATTTATCACGTGAAATAATGCCACATCATCTAATAGATCGTTTTGAAATATGTATCCTACTATTATTATTTATGAAAATCATACAAGAGATAAGTGGTAAAAGTACAAAATTTTCCAATAATTTTCTAAATTAAAATTAAAAAGTGTTTAGTCCCCATTGAGCATTGAATCAAAATCTTAGTTCCATTCTTTGGTTATGTTAATTTTTAGTTATCGCCTATTGTAGTTTAGTTTCCTCCTTGTCTATGTAAGGAGAATTTATAGCCCTAATCTATTGCTTTTACTCAGAATATTAAGAAACTGATTTAATTATAGAGATTAAAAATTTTTAAAAAAATACATAAAACTCAAATCAATTTTTTTGGTCATATTCACTTGAGTAAAAAAAAAAATTGCATGAAAATCACTCATGAAGATTCCTCGGGACAAAGCATGGAGAAGAATTTGTATTGGTTTAGTATGTAATTTATTTATTTTTTATTTATTTTCAATTTTCCGTTTTGTAATCAATTTCAGTGTAAGGGCAATATCGTCCTGTCGCATGCAACTCCGGTCAATCTTCAAGTTCGATGGTGATTACTGATTTGTCTTTAAACCAAAAGACAACCCGTGCTCTTTGCCTAACCTGGAGTCAACCCAAATATCCTCTGTCCAGAATCTGCAAGAAGAAATTTTATCCAAACACAGATCGCACGATAATATAAGAATTTTGGCCTATTTCCCAACCATGTAAGTGATTTAAATTTCCGCTAATTTAAAGTTATTCTTATTCTTATTATTTTAATGCCACTGATGTTTTTTGTTCAGGTCAGGGGAAGGTACAGGAAGAGATGAAGCAGAGTCAAGGTCTCAGATAAACCAGAGAAGTTCAATTTCTTCTCCTGTAAAAATATATGAAATGGGGGGCATTGTAAAATTACTGGAACTAAGTGATAAAAATTGTTTACTCAAAGCTCTGGTTAACTGGAATAAAATAATAGTCCACTTACAGGGGAATTCTGGGAGCTCAATTCAGCTTTTTCTATCGATGGCTGCAGTCTCAATAGATCCTCTGTTTTTTTACATTCCTGTGGTGAATGATAATAAAAAGTGCATTAGATTGGACTATAAGTTGGCTGTTACAGCTACTGGTCTCCGTTCTCTATTTGATTTCTTGTACATATTTTACATTACTCCCCAGCTGCTTGCTGATCTTGTTGCTTCTGTTAATGCTAAACATGAAGCAAATAATTCACTCAAAAGTCTAATGAAATTTTGGTTGGGCTCCTTGTTTGTTGACCTTCCAGCCGTGTTTCCTCTCCCACAGGTGATGCATGCTGTTTTAGAGTTAAACGTTCATTTTTATGTCGAATGACAAGAATTAGGAAAAGAAAAGCTTATGTCTTTTATCTTATAATTTTTTTAACAATTCTTGATTCCTACTGTAGTTATAGATATGTGTAGTCATCACGCAAATGATATTGTTTTTCATATTAACATTGGTTGTGTACGTAATTGATATAAGTTGCAGACTTTAATCTTTTGTTGTGCTCTGTCCAGCTGGTGATTTTGTCCATCATCCCAAGAATGAGTGGCTTGAAAATTTTGAGTGGAATGATGTTGTTGAAATACTCCGTTCTTATCCAATTTGTGCTAAGGATGATTAGAATCTACCCATGGACTTTAGGAAAACTTGGTGAAGCTACATGGGCCATTGCAGCATTCAATCTTCTGCTTTACGTGCTTGCAAGTCATGTAAGTTTAGTCACTCTTATGTTTCGGTGGTACAATATATTTTTTCACCTTTTGTTTTACATTTCATTTCTAATTGCTTTACCAGGGTCATACTTGAGGCAGCAAATGAGCCTACAGTGTTTCAATTTTCACCATTCATTTTCTAAAATAGTGATTTGTGTCATAGTTCCATCTCACATTGTGCATGTTCCAACAACAATTTATTTCAGTTGAGCAGTTTCCTTGTCAATTTTGTCTATCTGGATAGGTAATTATATCTCGACTGTCCATCTTTTTAATCAAGTCGTACTCGTTGGACTTTTTAGGTATTTGGAGCCTTATGGTATTTTTCGGCCATAGAAAGACAAACTGAATGCTGGAAGAAAGCCTGCTTATTTAATAACACTGGATGCACTCGTGGTTCTTTTGACTGTTATGACAGTCTAGGCAACTACGAATTTCTAAATGAATTTTGCCCGACAAAGCCACAAAATACAACCATCCTTGACTTTGGAATATTCCAGCACGCTCTTCAGTCTGGTATAGTGGAGGTGCCTGATTTTCCACAGAAATTCTTACATTGTTTTCGGTGGGGCCTGAGAAATCTCAGGTTTGTGCATATAAGATACTTTTCTTATGGGTGGGAGGGCGCTTACATATCAGGTCTTCTGCACAGCCACACTAGCTATTAATCACTGTTTGTCTTCAATGAATGTATAATTTTGACCTTAGCATTCCTGTTTTATATGATTATATCAATTTAATTTCTGTTATTATCCGGATGGAATTGATACAGAGAAAGGTAATTGTGGTTCAGTCATCCCACTTTGTCCCCTCTGCCAGTACATTAATGTCATCCTCAGTGCTCTGTACAAGTGATTATGGTTGTTCTCAATGCTACTGGACAACTAATCACCATATTTTTGGCACACTATCTGGATTTGTAATCTCATTCTTCCGTATAGTTTCCTAGAAAGAATGGAGTCTTAACAATAGGTCATTGGTACCATTGGAGACAGGGAACAAAATGGAAACCAAAAACAATGAAATTCTATTTACCATATAAGCTATTTTTAGATGAAATAACAAAGTATCTGATGCTCTAATTATGGTGACTAGCTTGCAGAGCATCATGCTGTTATACTTGTTAAATTCTTTCATTCTTTTCTCTGGATGGTGAAAGAACTCTTCATATCTTTTTATAATCAAGTCCCTCTACAAATTGGGTCACTATTTGCTGATGCATGATGCATGATGAAGTGCAATACTTATCCTAAAATTTTTATTGCTCTCTGATATATGGAAGTTACAGCTTTGAAGATTAATCTCTGATATATTAGAATTTAATTTAATTTTTTGCAGTTGTTTTGGTCAGAACCTGCAAACAAGTAGCAATGCTTGGGAAAACTTCTTTGTCATCTTGGTTACCATCTCTGGTTTGGTGTTGATGCTCTTTCTCATTGGAAATATACAGGTAGATATATATCATTTGGTTGTTATCTTTCACTTCATTTTTATACGCTGAAGATGAAGGAGGATATTCATTTTTAACTCTTATGAACTGCGCTTCCTGTGAAACAGATATACCTGCAGACCAAAGCTACACGACCAAAGGAGATGACCTTGAGGATGCAAGAGATGAATGAGCACATGCCCATTCAAAAGCTCTCTAGGTCTGTTCAACAGCAGCTTAAGATATATCAACGATACATATGGCGAAAACCTGATACTATTGATGTAGAGAGTTCACTTAGTATTCTTCCCAAAGAACTCAGAAGGAATATAAAGCGTGAACTGTGCTTAGACCTGCTAAAGAATGTGAGTCCTTTGTCTTTTTAGCACTGCTCACCTTTGTAACTGGTAGGGAGTTCCAATCTTCTTGTATTTTATCACCTTCTTCTATGAACTTATTATGTACAAAGAACAACTATTAACTACCAATGTCAAGAATTTTGATTCAACTGCAGCAAAATCTATTATGTATATTAAATAAGATTTGATTACTGATAATATCTTGTGTTTTATCTTCCACAATAAACCATCTATGGACACATACATTTCAGTGGCACAATTAATTGCCTTATTAAGGAGTTAATCATTACAATGCGAAGGTTTTAAGCAATAAATTCTAAGGGAAATGTTCAATAAAGGGAAGGCTTGTCAATTTCTTTAAGTAAATGGAGAGAAATTTAGATGGTTTGGTATTTAGCCTGTCAGATTTTGGTGATTACTAGTTGTATTTCATAACCTTTCACACCAATTCACCCTTTTATTGCTGGATACTTGATATATTCTCATTCGTATCCTTGAATGTATATAAAGGTAAAAGAGTTTAAAACATTAGACGAAGAAGTATTGGATGCACTTTGTGATTGTGTAAAGCCAGCTTTCTACTTCAAGCACACTCATATTGTCTTGGAGGGAGACCCAATTTATGAGATGCTCTTCATTGTCCAAGGCAAAATGTGGATCTATACCTCCAAGGAGAGAACGAATGGCTCTGCAAACACTAGTCATAGCAGAGACAACAGTAAATTTATAAGCAGGAAGGATCACCTGGCAGATGGCGACTTTTGGGGAGAAGAACTTGTTGCTTGGGTTCTACGTGACCGCTCTTTATCCAATATCCCTATGTCAACCAGAAGTGTTCAAGCGCTGAAAAATGTTGAAGCCTTTGGTCTTATGGCCCATGACCTGAAACATGTGTTCATTGAGCACCAAGTTGCTAGCTCAACTGAATTCAACTCAAATTATTCTGTGAAAGATGCAGCTCGTATAATACAATTAGCCTGGCGCCGCCGTTATTCTAGTAGAAATCTACTAAAGTCTGTTCTGTGAAAATGGAGTATGAGACTCTCCAGGTACTTGGTTTCATTTAGTCATTAATAACTAGATAAGTTTAAGATAGTAGGATATAGAAGCATTTTACGTTGGTGTTTCACTTATTGTTTGACAGGGTGCCAGGTTGCACGGGAGAATATCACCAACATTTTATCAGAGTTGAGGCGAGATCAATCTCAAAGATCAATAGGTTATTCAGATTTTGTGGTTTTTTGCCTGTTAATAGATTGTCAGTTCTTGTGGTTTGTGCACCTGGTTATGTATTAGTGCTGAAATGTCTGGTAAGCATTATTACACTGTTGCTCTATGCCTAAATTAAATTGCTGTGTAGAAGGCAACAAATAGAATAAAAAGGGTGTAAAGAACAAGATTCAAACAACTATAAGAGTGCATTCATAATGATTTTTTTAAGTGCTGGTGGTCTTAGCAAGCCCATTAATTAGAAAGTCTCCCAAGCAATTTACTAAGTCCGACTGAAATGTTGAAAGAAACAATTGGAAAAGTATGTACTATATATATTTCGTTTTGAGTACTGTTGAACTTTTCAACTTGTATTTCAACTGTTCATTTCAGATAATGTGTTAATTGACTTGCTATTGATGTATGGTCATCATATCATCTCACGGTTCATTTAACAGTGCCAATTTAGCCAACACACTCAGGTGGGAAACAAGAATCTTATGTAAGAATATTTAGAGAGCTTGAGCTATCATCGACCCTTAGTTGGGTGTTCGAATTCAAGGATAAATAAACTGTTGATACTGATATTTAGTAAATAGTAGATTGCTATATAGTGAATGTCGGCGACCTTTTTTTCTCTGAAGAGCTAGCTGGCCGCTGGCCAGGAGTGGCCAGCTGGCAGTAGAAGGGCTCTTTGATGTTTGCTTTCATCTGTTTGTGCGGATAGTGTCCAAAGTTAAAACAGCTGCCACAGCATGTTTTTGAAGACAAGTTTTCTGGTTATTTTTGTGTTAAGTGCATTGGGAAAATTCATTGAAGTTACTTCCATCTTAGGCCTTCCTTACATGATTAATGGCTGCACGGGAGCGATTATTGCGCATTCAATCATTGGTTTATTAACATATACTTCCCCTGAGGTTTGTTCAAATTAGAATAAATCACGGTATATTTCTCTTAATCATAAGAAGTCAGTTGAATTTGCGAATGCTGAATGGGCTGAGCAAGAAGCTGAAGGTCAGTTCAAGTTTGACACGTGGCTGCAATTGACCACTAGAAGAGATGTAGTGTGTACAACAGGGAGAAGTTGTAGTTGTAGAGGAGGACGAAGAAGAGAAGTGATGACGCAAACAGTAACAATAATTTCAACTCAAGCTAATTTACAGAGAAAATTTTGATAGGATTTGAAACGTATTTGTACACTTTTCTTTGAGACGTATTTGTACATTTTCTTTTAAATTTTTATTTGTCCTCACCACTCTTGGTTTGTTATAGAATTTAATAGCAAATTACTCCTCAGATATAACAAATCGTGAACACAATCTCTAGCAAATAAGATTGTATTCCAAGAATATGTATGAAATCTGTAATAATCTATATTTTGAATTAATATGAGTGTCTATTTAATGAAGAAACGTTTATTCATTGAAAAATTACAACCATTTGAAATGGTACTTTTTCAAAGACACATTATTTGGTTTGAAATTGACATCTATTCACAATTGGTATGCCGCATACAAAATCCGGATTTTCATTTCTTTTCCAGAGAGAATTTTATAAGCAACTGGTTTACCGGTTATTAAATTCAGCTAACTGTTTTTAGTCCAAAATGTTCACTGGAATCAAATGGTTTGCCAGTTTTAAAATCCAGCTAGCCGTTTTTTGTTGAAATAAAAATATGCTCTCTGGACTAAAACCGGCTAGCCGCTTTCTCACAACCGTCTAGCCACTTTCTCAAGAATTTCAAACTTCAAAATATTACAATCTCTCTTACAATAACTATGTCTTTTTTATTTCCAAAAAAATAATTTATTTTATTCGTATCATTCTGGAAACTGAGATTTTACTTGTAATTCTCAGTTCTAGGTAGCATTCAATTAAAGTCTTCTAATCTAATTTTTTAATTTATAGTTAAGTATATGTGACAACTGATTGATTTTCACATTGTTAAGTTAGCGTTTGACATTTGATTTTTACCTGTATGGTGAAGTTCATAATTTGTAAATTAATATTTACCATTTAATAATTAAATGCAATATCAATTCGGATTCAAATATTAAAATTCCTAACATTTTATGGTTCATTTGATGGCTAGTGTAAATAGTCCGGCTAACACACCAGGTGGGATGATAAATTTTGTCTAAAAATTTACATGTGCAAGCATTTTCTCTAAAATTTGGAGGTCTCTGAATAGGTTTGGCAATTTGGCCCGACTGACCTCACCCTAATTTTTAGGGCTTTGACCCGAATTTTCGGTCTTAGGTCGAGTTAGGGTCAAAATTTTTAGGCCCTAACAAATTTTAGGTTAGGGTCGGACTTTAAGCTTACCCAGCCCAACCTGATCCTATTTGAAAAAAAAAAAAAAAAAAGCTAACACAAGTTTTACACACATCACAACATCACCCAACCCGAATTATGAGGTTTTATTTGTATAAGACATGTTTTTTTTTTTAATGTTGGGTTGTGAAACTAAATTGTGTGTTTTTATTTGTATAAGACATGATTTTTTTATTTTTTATTTTTTGTATTGGGTTGTTGAATTGAATTGTGTATGGCTAAAATGGTTGTGGAATTACATGTGTGGTTTTAATTTAATTGCATTGTGAGTTTTTAATGTTGGATTTTGGAATTGATTTGTGTGTGGGGTTGAAATGGTTGTGGAATTGAATTATGTGTTTTTTTTTTAATTTAATCACATTGTGTGTTTTTAAAGTTGGATTATGGAATTGAATTTTAAAAAGTATTCCTATTAATTGGTTGTTTTGTGCATTATTTTGTGATTAATTATATTGTATATTTTGCCTTTGTCTTGTTAATTATTTTAAATTAGAAAAATTATTTCTTTTGTTTTATATTCATGGTATTATAACTAGAAAGAGAACAAAAATTAAAAAGTAACATGAATGAATTTGGGATGTGGTCATAAAATTACAAGATATTGACAAATTTGAGTTGCCTAAATTATTGAATGAAGGTGCATGTATAGAAGAAAAATATTAAAATAACATGAATATAAAACAAAACATTAAAAAATAGTTTAATATTAAAATAATTTGAAAACTATTTCGGTAGGGTCGGGTTGAGCCTGATCCGACGTTGACCTGATTCGGGCCGGGTTGGACCCGATCCTAACTATAAAATGTTCGGACTTTTTTAAAGTCGGGCTTCAAATTTTTTTGATTGGGTTAGGTTCGGGGTTGGTCAAGCCCGAGCCCGATCCCACTTTTTGCCATTCCTATCTCTGAAGCGGTCCCTATCCTAAGAGCGCCTTTACGCCGTGTAGCAGTGGTATCAAGTAGACTTGGCAAAATCCGGGTCCGGTCAGGGTTTTGGTGTTGCCCGGGACCGGACCGGATGAGAGAAATGCAAGCCCGGACCCGGGTTAAAACCCGGTTTTTTCGGGTGCAGTCCGGGCTTGAGCCCGGCACCTTCCGGGTCCGGGTTTTGATCCGGGTTTTTAAAACCCGCATGTGATAACTTCAATTTTTTTTCAATTTTTTTCTTTAATTTTTTTTTTCATTTCTCTAACAATGCAAATTTTAAAAAAGAAAATAATCAAATAAACTCATTCAATCTCAAACTTTAAAAAAGAAAATAGTCAAATACAAATATATAACACATTAACAATGCAAATTTTGCACAAATGATAAATAAAAATTATTTCAATCTACTTTCTAATACCTAAATTCATCTAATTTCTAACTTAAACTCATTCAATCTATATATAAAATAAATAAATTAAATTCAACAACACAATAAATTTAAATAACATCTAACATATCATAAATTTATAATTATATATTTATATATAATATATTTATTTTTTAAATTTATTAAAAAACCGGGTCCGGTCCGGGTTCCGGGTTTTTTGTGTTGAACCCGGACCCGGGCCCGGAAATGTCCGGGTTTGAGAATTTCAAACCCGGATCCGGTTTTTATATGCATGCGGTCCGGGTTTTGTCCGGACCGGATTGGCCGGGTCCGGGCCGGGTCCGGTCCGGGCGGGCTTTTTTGACACCCCTTACTATCAAGGGCATCAATAGAAGAAAATCGTGCGGCATAAATGGCGGTACTAAACATAGACAAATTTCCTCCAGCTTCTGCGCACATAGTTGTCTCGTGCAACTTCGTTTTCTTATAGCGACGCCAAGCTGCCTGCATGACACGAGCTTTCGAAGTCCTCCACTCGGGTGAGTAAAACCTATAAATGTGGGGAAGTTGCATGTTATGAACCCGCCAAAACTCATGCACAACTTCCCTCAAGTCATCAGCCTTTAGAGTAAAGGCTTCAACAGTCGTAACAGTAAGAACAGTACTAGTTGAAGCGGGCTTAAAAGTAGAGGATTCAAAACATATGTAGGAAGCTCTTCACCTCAAAAGTCTCCATTACTAAGATATTTCCCAGAAGAACATGTACTTCTACCAAAAGTCTCCTGAACTAACTTGAAAAATGTGATGACTAAGGTAGCTTATGTCAAACAGATACCCTGACGTCAAAACTCAACATCATTCTTGATTACCTTCTTACTAAGAGGAACTCGAAAAGACCATCACAGTAGATAGACATACTATAGCCACACGGTGTTTCACTACTCAAATGTTTCACAGGGTGGCAGATTGCCCAAGAGAATAGGGCCTAAAATCATTGATAAGGACTGGTCACATCTTGTTTATAGGCCCAACAACATATATTGGTTATTTTTATGGTTTATGTGTGTGGCTTTGTTACAGGACTAAACTCTTGCCTGACAAGTACAGAATCATGGTTTATTGCTCGCGTACATTATGATGCAATCTGTATTCAAGTTATCAGGAATAATTTGTTTAAAAGAATCCAGAAGAGTTTTAGATTCAATGTGGCAACTGTTGGTTGCCAATAATTCAACCTCTATTGCTTATTTAACAAATTTCCAAGTATCTGAATGTTAAAAGAAAAAAAGTAATATGTACAGAACTTGACTACTTGAGATATCAACCCTCATCCCCTGTCCCAAATTCAAAGAGAAAACTGTTGCCGCTCGTAGTTTATAAGCATGATTGCGACTATGCTCAACACAGAGTATGCGAGAATACCAAAATAGCCGGGACCAAGGGAAGATAAAGAAGTAAAAAGTTTTCAAAAATATTCACACTTTATGGCCAAAATTGGTGAAAAATTAAAACAATGAGCTATCGTCATCATCGGATTTGTGGCTGTGCTATGTCACTGTTGAATTTGAAGCACACTATTGAATAAACAAACCTTTAATAGACAATAAATTTAATGTTTGTCATTAGTTAATAGAGTTTGTCATACGTCATGTCGTTTATATAATATATACAGGATGCATTGTTGTTTTAAAATAAACAAGAAGTCGTCAAAAGCATGTCTGTTTTGGCTTTAGGAAAATGATGTATGTCGTCTAATAGTAGACAACCAACATAAGGTTTGGAAAAAGCAACTGAATTGGAAACATTGTTGCAGTGATTGATTATTTGCTTCTTAAAGAGGTTTTTTCGTTAGTATATTGCTGATGAGCATATAATGTATACATATTTTACCTTTAATTATATAATTATTAGTTATTTTTAATTAATTAAATTAATTTGTTGGATAGGGAATTAATTGGAGATTGTGGATTAAAAAAAAACAGAAAGGAGCTCAATTTCGAAAGCATTAATTAACTAATTTTGAGAGGAATTATGTAAATATGCATGTGAATTCAAGCCAAGGAAACTGAATTCAACAAATTCATTCATCCACTCACATGTGGACAAAGATGAGAAAGTGATTTTAGCTTTAAAAGTGGCCAGCATGTAAGAAGCAATTGCATGGCATTAAAAAAAGAATGAAAATTTCAAGTGGAGTGCATGTGCAAGACCAAGAGAAATCAAAAGGCTTGGACTTCGGCTTTAAAATTGACAAGGTCGGTGGCTCATTTTAGCTAACTATAAAGCTGACTTTGGCTTTTGAGAGGGCAGCCACCGGAAGAAGGAAAAAGAGCAGACGCGATTCGGCAGAGAGGAAAAGGAAGAGCAGCAATAATTCGGCTTTCCATGGTTAGTTTTATTTTATTTGTTGCTCCCAATTTAAATATGTTTAAATTAGTTATTTTTGACGACCTCTAATTTGTCTGCACACGACGACTAGCTTTTTTGAATAGTTTTGAATTTCACAACAATTACACTAGCCAGTGAGAAAGCACGCACATGTCAAAACATTCTCCACGACTCTCTTGTTATCTCCAATGTAGATCAAAGAAAATAATTGTCGGTTTTAGATTGATGAACAGTCTCTATTGATTTCATTATTTGTAAGGGTTGTGTTTAACATTGGTACTCTTTTTTTAATTTTATTTTTCACCCTTTTTACACTTCGTTTTGATATTTTGTGCTATGTTTCTTTATTATTAGTTGTCATATCTGTTAAATGGTTTAGCTGGTTATAGACTGTAAATTTAACAGTGAGCCCCCTCCCCCCGCCCCCCCGCCCCCAGGCCCCCCGGGGTGTTTTCCTCAAGGAGATTCTTTCTAATCGAAGTGTGTGGTCAATCCCACCATGTATAAGAATCGTTCGACGGAAGCAAGTTCACCGAGCATTATTGATTGTTAAGATTAATATTTGACTAAATCTATACTTGGATCTATAATGTTTATACATAATTATCTTTAATTTTGTGTATTTCATTAAATTGTTTACACATGATGTTTAAGAAAACTTTGACTTTTTGTTATTCAATATGTTTACATGGAATGCTTAGATATTATACTATTTAAGTAGAAAAAGAACTTACACAAGATTAACTTTGAACTTACACAATATTAACTTTATTTGGGCTTAATTGTTATATCCATGAGATGACATAGATTGATTTTAAGTTGTCACTCTAAAATTAAGGATTAATTAATAATTAGATAATTACTAGTTGAATAGTGCTGGATTATGAAATCTTGGTAATTTTGGTGGATTCTGAAATCTTGGTAATTTTTGTCTTATTGAATTTTCATTTGCTTTAATTGTTTTCTTAGTTTAATTAATTTTATTTCTCTTAAAAACTCAATTTACTCAACTAGGTTAGGATTAATATAAATTTTAGATTTAAATTAGACTTTTCAATTTATAACAATCCTTGTGGGTTCGACCTCGTTGCCACTATTTTATTTCTATATTCGTGCACTTGCGAATATATTAAAATTTTTCAGCAATTGCCTTCATGTTTACGAGAAATATATTATTGCCAAATGCCAATCTATTTTTGAGGCAGCTAAATGGTAAGTAGATTCGCACCTATGGAAGAGTACTTGGGCAACTTGGTGCCGATAAAGAACAAGAAAGCTTGAAGAGTTTGTGGATGCGGAAGATAATAGGTTACAAGGTTAATGGGTTGCAGGGGTGGCGAGGTTTCGTCAACGTCGAAGTTTAGGTGCTACATTAACCCATCACAATTTGCAACTCAGGCACTTCTAGACAATCATAATTCATAAGTGGACCTTTGCTACTTCTGAAGCCAGGGAAGCCTGATTTTAGGCCTTTCGTATTTTCATTACATAGCTCTAGAAAGGCAGAGTTTGTTGCTTTAATGTCGTGGCATTTTGAATGTACACAAGAATTTCTCCTATTCTATATATACATATGCAAAAAGTATTATTAGCTCTCTTCTCATCCATCTTTTGGGTATATCTCCTCAATGCCAGCCAACCAAGTTTTGCCTAATGACAGAGTAGAGGATCTTATGGTAGAAAGATTCTCGAGTAAATAAGAGGAGTGTGCATTTATTTTGAAAAATTACCATATAATTGATCATTACATTTAATTGAATTACATATGTCATACATGTATTAATCGGGTGTAATAACTCTGATGTACTCAAGAATTTCTCCTTATAGGGGTCGATTTTACTACTACAAGTGATTTGTCTAAAACATGCTTTAAGCCTTTGACCCATAACTTTTAACTGATAGAAACTCTAATTCAATAGGGTATGTGGTATGTTTCAGTTTACCTACGTACCCCCCACCTTATATATATATATATATATATATATATATATATATATGGGGACGGATCAGCAGCCCCCTAAAAATACTCTTAATTTTACACTAATTAATATCTATTAGATTTGAATTAAATCAATGGATGAGAGTAATTGAAATTAAATCTTCAAGATCTTTTAATATTCTCTCTCTTCATGTGGTCCCCACCTAAAATTTTTCTCACTCTTTTATTTTTTCCCTTCCTTCACGTGATGTGCTCTCTCTCTCTCTTCTCTTCTCTTGTTCTTTTTAACCTATGACTTTTCGTTTGCTTTTTTCTTTCTTCCTCAGTCATAAAAAGTCTTAACTCTCTCCAGCAAAAATTCTTTACTCTCTCCAACTTTTAACTCCACAACTCTTTCTTTCACTTTTTTTCTCTCTCTACGTACCATTTGAAAGCACAAAATTATTAATTTTAACCAGCGGAACTAGTCCCCCATCAAAATAGTCATCAAACTCAAGTTTAACAAAAAATTCTTGTGAAAAAGGATGTCTATTGACAACGACATGGCATTAGAAGTTTTTCTTCAAATCTCAAGTCTAGATATGATTGGTACAAAGATTTACCACATATTATGAATAAAAATATTATAATCTTAAGTACATGAAAAAAAAAATGTGCAAATGGGAATATGATCTCTACTCTATATTATGAATAAAAATAAAGAAAGAGAAAATAATAGCAATTTTGAGCAAACAAATAGAAACCTTGCCTTGTGCTATTTAAAATTATTAGTATTACATCATAATTAATTTGAGAATTTGCTTTAAGTGGTCCATAAAGTAAGTCTAAAATGACTGAATAAGACAAAATTACAGAGACTTCTTTAACCAATGAAACAAGTTGGTTGCTTCAATATTCCTCGTCAATGATTTTGGTGCCCAACTTTTTGAGTCCTCCTGGAAGGATTTCAACAACAATGCTACGCAAAACTGACAATAAAAGAAAATAAGAGGGGAAACGAGTGAAAACAACAATGAAGAAAAATAAGTAGCATCAATGGTCTGCAGAATACAACTTAAGCCTATAGTTTGAGGCAATTACTATGCACAATAAAACTCAAATCACATATACAAGTGAAGAACTAAAAATTGAAGAAGTTGGCTATTAAACATATAAATTTCAATGAACATAATCAATCAAAGTCTAAGCATACTTACAACAATCCTCTTTATGATTATATTGATATCAATTTAACTCATTTCTTCATTCCGTAATATTTCTGCAAATAATTAAAAATAAACTTTTTAGAGAGATCTTTAATATTGAAAGGTAATTATCACAAGATTTTATTTACAATTTACCTGGATTTGATATTTCAATGCTTTTTCTACTTGGATTTAAAGGACAAATATGCTTATCATGTCCAAGTTTGCCGCATGAATTGCACTTCCTCTTCTTCTTGCCAAGAGCCAACTCAATACCACTTTTGATTCTGCCAGTGTTGTTAACATCTTTCTTCCGACCCTTGGTTTGTGAAACATTTGGATCCAAAAGTAATGGTTGAGATGAACTAATGCTAAATCAAGGATCATCTTTCTGTTGGCAAACAGTTGCTGGTTGGTTTGAAATATTTAACAACTTTTTTGCTAGCTCGTTGATACCATCCATGTAAATCAAGTATGCCTCATTTGAAGATGCAGCAGCACATGCTAATTTAGTAGCTTGGTGGCACATATGGCTTAGTCTCAAAGCCTCTAATTCTTCTTTACCATCATTTTTCAAAAAATCTCTCAAATCAATCTTTCTAAATTTATTTGCCTCTTGTCTCCATCTTGGAAGAATAAAATGATTCGGCAACTTATCAATGTCTAAACGAACAAACACTTTCAGCATATGTCTGCAAAGTATTCCAACGAACTCAAATTTTTTACAATCACAAGTACCCTCATAAGTTTGCGGATTTAACTTCACCATAAACTCTTCAGATTCTCCAAACTTTGTTCTCACTAGGTACTTGAGAAATTCAGCATCACATCCATTCTCTTCAACTTTATATCGATTAACTTGGCTCCATTCATTCTTAAATTTATTAAAAACATTTCTGGTATACAATTGGGATGCATGTTTCAAAAGAAATTCTCCATCATTGACAATTCGATATTTGTGTTCTGATTCAAAATCTTCATCACTTTCTTTTTCAATAATCCTTTTCAACGCTTCTTCATATTTCACAACAAACTCTCTAAGATTTGTCGAGGATGTTACAAAGCCATCAAAGAATGAATTAATGCCCTCACTTCGTCCTGTAGTATTCATTCCAGCAAAAAAAATACTACGATTATAAACAGGTGCCCAAGAAGCACGTATTTCATATAGATGATTTAGCCATTCATTGTCTTCCAATTTATACTCTATAATCAAACTCTTCCAAGTTTCTTCAAATTCCTCTACTTTGTAAGTAGACATAATACATTTTTTCAATCCGATCTTGAATCTTGACTTCTTGAAGTACACATGTGACAACTTCTCGGCAAACTTCTTCTTAATATGCCAAAGGCATAATCGATGGTGAGTATTTGGAAAAACCATCACAATTGCTCTTTTCATTGCCAAGTCTTGGTCAGTAATGATAGAAACTGGAGGACGTCCTCCCATAGCTTCAAGCCATGTCTCAAAAAGCCACTGAAATGTTACCTCTGTTTCATCCTGTAGGAGTGCACAACCGAATTGTATTGACTGTAAGTGGTGGTTCACTCCTGTGAATGGTGCGAACGGCATATCGTACTTGTTTGTTCTATAAGTTGTGTCAAATGAAACTACATCCCCAAAACAGTGATATGCCAACCGTGATCGAGCATCTACCCAAAAAAATTGGTTGCTTGCCCTTTTTCATCACATTGGATTGCATAAAAAAATTGAGGGTTCTCAGCTTGCTTTTTCCTGAAATATATAAGGACTAATTGGGCATCCCCTCCATCCAATTGCCTATGACGCACATTCCTTAAGTGATTATAGCAATCTCTGTCGTTAAAGCCCATTTGCGAACCTCCTAGAATTGAACGAACTTTTGCAATAGGCAAATTTTCTTTATGAAAAGCTTCAGTCAAATTCTTAGCAGCTTTAGGCATGTGTTTGTTAGAATTCATCTTTATTCTTCTAGCAGGAGTAACTACTTTATGATTGTGAGAGTCCAAGAAAACCGTAATTTTCCAATTGTTGACC